>NC_052311.1:63982099-64289599 GCF_016432855.1 Salvelinus namaycush | reverse complement strand
TTGTGTCTGCCACCAGAGAACGCTGCATACAAAAGTGGCCAGATTGGGTGAGAGCCAGACTTATCCAGTTCTTTATTAAAATTGAGAAAGCTGAACATCAATATGAACATTTATATTATTAAAGACATCAATAAGAACACAAAGAGGAAGTGCATTTTGAAGGGATAGATAGACCCACATTTCATAATGTGTTCATTCTTATCATGGAAGTAGCCAGGAGTGCAACCTACAATTTTCATGACTTCTTTTTGGCATCGTTGAATTAAATTGTAAAATCTAAAGTAGCCTAACTGCACAACTAGTCCTTAGCAGTCCACAGTTCATCAATGTTCTTTGGTCAGCTAATGAATGTAAGGCAATAGTTTTATGAGTAACTCCTTGACCTCTTTCCTGACCTCTATCCCTTATCAGTATGGTGTCAGGCTTTGGCATCAAAGAAGATGATATCATTGCCAACGATCTCAGGTACATACGCCTACCAGTAGTGGACGGGGATGCGTGCCAAGACTCTGTCAACAAAGCAAACGCAGCAATGCCAACAGAGACGATCCCTGTTCTGACAGACAACATGTTCTGTGCCGGAGTACCTGAGGGGGGCAAGGACTCCTGTATGGGGGACGCTGGAGGGGCGTACGTCTTGAGGGATGGTAGTACTAAACGGTTTTGGGCTGCAGGTATTGTCAGTTGGGGTGTGGGTTGTGGGCAGACTGGTAGATATGGAGTGTACACCCGTGTGGCTAAATACATTAGCTGGATCAACAAAACCATGGAGGACAATAAGTAAAATATATAGGCGAAGATAACGAGGGAAAGAGAACAGAAATACAAAAGTATTTTCAATTCAAGTCATGATTTATGAATCCAAATAAAGCCCAAACGTTTCATCTCTGCTTTTCTCATGTGCATTTGTGTGAGTGTATGTGTATGCGTGCCTGTATGTGTGTTTGTGTGTGAGAAGAAAGGTAGAACGAAAGAAAAGAGCTTCGACTTGGGTTGACTATTTTGTGCTTATGTGTAACGATCTTCTTCGTCTGATGAACAGGAAGGATCGGACCAAAACACAGCGTGGTAAGTGTTCATGCTTTATTGAAAAAACTGAACACTAAATAACAAAGTGAATAAACGAAAATCGAAACAGTCCTGTAAGGTGCTACAACACAAAACAACTACCCACAAAACCAACATGGAAAATGGCAACCTAAATAGGCTCCCCAATCAGAGACAACGAGAAACAGCTGTCTCTGATTGGGAACCAATTCAGGCCACCATAAACCTACAATCCCCTAGACCATACCAAATCCCCATAGATAGACAAAACCCCTAGACAAGACAAAAACCCCTAGACAAATACAAAAACTAAACAAACCACACTTGTCACACCCTGACCAAACCAAAAAATAAAGAAAACAAATATAACTAAAGTCAGGGTGTGACATTATGTACCAGAGTATGTGAGTGGAGCAGAACTGGAGCGGAGCGTGCCCAATTTGACTGGAGCATGGAGCGAGATTCCCAAAAGCTAGAGCGTTGGCCATCTCGCCCACTCCAATTTCGCTCCAAGTAGCGCTCACTTCACCAGCTCAGGGCATGCTCGGCCCAGCATGCATTTGTAGTCTACTTGTGTGCTGCTACCTACGTAGCAGTGTGTCTACCTTGCTTCAGCTATTGTCTAAATATTTTCATAAAGAAACTGATAAAACACACAGATGCTAAATCAAGGTGACAAAGATGAGGACCAAGAGCAAGAGAGGGAGTGTGGTGATGTAATGTCCACAACAAAGACGAGAGGGAGTGTGGTGATGTAATGTCCACAACTAAGAAGAGAGAGAGTGTGGTGATGTAATGTCCACAACAAAGAAGAGAGGGAGTGTGGTGATGTAATGTCCACAACAAAGAAGAGAGGGAGTGTGGAGATGTAATGTCCACAACAAAGAAGAGGGAGTGTGGTGATGTAATGTCCACAACGAAGAAGAGAGGGAGTGTGGTGATGTAATGTCCACAACAAAGAAGAGAGGGAGTGTGGAGATGTCATGTCCACAACAAAGAAGAGAGGGAGTGTGGTGATGTAATGTCCACAACAAAGAAGAGAGGGAGTGTGGTGATGTAATGTCCACAACAAAGAAGAGAGGGAGTGTGGTGATGTAATGTCCACAACAAAGAAGAGAGGGAGTGTGGTGATGTAATGTCCACAACAAAGAAGAGAGGGAGTGTGGTGATGTAATGTCCACAACAAAGAAGAGAGGGAGTGTGGAGATGTCATGTCCACAACAAAGAAGAGAGGGAGTGTGGTGATGTAATGTCCACAACAAAGAAGAGAGGGAGTGTGGTGATGTAATGTCCACAACAAAGAAGAGAGGGAGTGTGGTGATGTAATGTCCACAACTAAGAAGAGAGGGAGTGTGGTGATGTAATGTCCACAACAAAGACGAGAGGGAGTGTGGTGATGTAATGTCCACAACAAAGAAGAGAGGGAGTGTGGTGATGTAATGTCCACAACAAAGACGAGAGGGAGTGTGGTGATGTAATGTCCACAACAAAGACGAGAGGGAGTGTGGTGATGTAATGTCCACAACAAAGACGAGAGGGAGTGTGGTGATGTAATGTCCACAACAAAGACGAGAGGGAGTGTGGTGATGTAATGTCCACAACAAAGAAGAGAGGGAGTGTGGTGATGTAATGTCCACAACTAAGAAGAGAGGGAGTGTGGTGATGTCATGTCCACAACAAAGAAGAGAGGGAGTGTGGTGATGTCATGTCCACAACAAAGAAGAGAGGGAGTGTGGTGATGTAATGTCCACAACAAAGAAGAGAGGGAGTGTGGAGATGTAATGTCCACAACAAAGATGAGAGGGAGTGTGGAGATGTAATGTCCACAACAAAGAAGAGAGGGAGTGTGGTGATGTAATGTCCACAACAAAGAAGAGAGGGAGTGTGGAGATGTCATGTCCACAACAAAGATGAGAGGGAGTGTGGTGATGTAATGTCCACAACAAAGAAGAGAGGGAGTGTGGTGATGTAATGTCCACAACAAAGAAGAGAGGGAGTGTGGTGATGTAATGTCCACAACAAAGAAGAGAGGGAGTGTGGTGATGTAATGTCCACAACAAAGATGAGAGGAGTGTGGTGATGTAATGTCCACAACAAAGATGAGAGGGAGTGTGGTGATGTAATGTCCACAACAAAGATGAGAGGGAGTGTGCAGATGTAATGTCCACAACAAAGATGAGAGGGAGTGTAGTGATCTAATGTCCACAACTAAAGAATCATTGTGGAATCTGAAAAGACACATATCCCAAAAGCATGATGGTGTACTTACTACGTGCACATGCTAAAAGAAAGGAACAAGGTGGGTAGATAACTAAGTGTGTCATTGTATCAAACTATTTATAAACAAAAAATCGGATATCTTAAACGTTTTCGTAAATTTTTGTTCTATTATCACTACAATAGGCCATAATTGATTTTGGCCCAATAGGCCTGGCATATTTTACCTAAAAACCTTTAGGCCTACCTATAGAAAACATTTCAAACAACTCTGCATCTCTGCCCAGTCTGGCAAGAGTGGCCAAAAGGGTGTTTAGCATCCCCAGTGGCTCTGCAAGTATGGAGAGGATATTCTCTGCTGCTGGCCTGCTCTCCAGGCACCATCGCATGAGACAGAAGCCACAGACTGGCCAAACTCGTGTTTCTAAAAATGAACTCAAAGGCACTAATAAGTAATTTTTCATTTAATTTGTATTTAATTCTAAGTCAAATAATACAATTTTATTTGTCACATGTGCCAAATACAACAGTGAAATGCTACTTACAAGCCCTTATTAACCAACAATGCAGTTTTAAGAAAAATACCTACAAAAATCACCGCCTATTTGCACGGAGAGAGAGAGAGAGAGAGAGAGAGAGAGATGGCTGTCTGTCGTAAATTATGTGTAACCTCCTTAATTCTGGCCATCTGTCTACAGCAACCATCATGTCTCATCGCTCCTTGGAGCTAATGTAGCCTACTTAACACACTGACTGATGCTAGGAGACTGTGTGTCAGACTTGGGTTCAAATAGTAGTTTAAATATTTTAAATACTTTGTGCGTATGCTTGAGCCAGCCTTTAGTATATAAAGCGGGATGTGCACTTTTGGGACTATTTCATTGGTTCCATTGCACCAGGGAAGCTCAATCAAGCCCAGCTAAAGTATTTTAAATGATTTCAAATTCCATTTGAACTGAGGTCTGGTGTGTGTATGGAGTAAATTGGCTTAATTAACTTATGCAAAGAGTGCCTATGTCTAAAATGGCACCCTATTCCCTATGTAGTGCACTACTTTTGACCAGGGCCCATAGTTACCCACACACTTTTAGAAAAAAAAGTTCCCAAAGGAGTTCCCAAAGGGTTCTTTGGCTGTCCCCATAGGAGAACCATTTTTGGTTATAGGTAAAATTCCTTTTTGGTTCTAGGTAGAATGCTTTTGGGTTCCATGTAGAACCCTCTGTACAAATATTTAAAATAATATAGCCTAAATAATTCATTTTCGTTCCTTCTTAAATTCTCTGTCTGGCCCCTGACCTGTTTAGAGTGTTTATATGCTGTTTAATCTGACATGGAGCCTATTTGAAATGACGTGTACTTCTTGCAATCACCTTTTCATGTTTATTCAAATAATTTTCGTTCAAATCCATATAGTTTGATTTCAATACTTCAAAACCAAATGGTAGGTCCAGGTAGTCACAAAATAAATCGATGGGTGTTGGTTAAAAATGTTATTTTAATGAATGGAGCGAATTTGGAGGAGCAGTTTTTTTCCCCCTGTGAGCGCGTTGCGGTTTTTAGCAGATAGTTGGAAAGGACATGTGCGCCGTGTTTTGTATTTTGTTTGTTCTATACAAGAGCAAGGTAATGTTGATTAGAATGTATTTACTTCAACATCATTGTGTAGCATGCATACAGCTCCATTCAGTGCATAGTAAGTAATGCCTAACTTGGCTCACTCGTACTATATAGTATAACACTCAGATACAAATAACAGCAGCGCCATCTATTGGCTTGGCGAAACTACGCTCACATGCTCTGTTATGGACACACATTTTATCTTAGCCACCAATGAGGGATGAGGTTATTGCTGTGTGATTGGAGGATATGCTGAAAAATAGACAACTCTCTTTCACTTTCATTCAGCAAAGCTTCTCTAAATTCTGCAATGACGCACCTGCTTCGAACGCTGAAAACAACTTAGAACGCAATAGGAAAAACACACGCTGGAAACATGGCATCTATTCATCGGTGTTTGATAAATCAATAGGTCTGATCATTCTTATTATGTCAAACTAATGACGTTCTACGTGAACATTTAATTAACCATTTTTTACTTTATTTATTTGATTTACCTCCAAACAAAAGTGAAAGTAACTTCACTGTATAACAGCCTAACACTGTCTCTAAATTGTATTCTAATATCTTCGACTTTGGTTTCGAGCGTGGTCATTAATTCAATTGTGAAATTAGGGGTCTATTCTGTATATTTATGAAAGGTCAGTAATTACTGTTGAATAAAAAACTACTGGAAAGATGCTTGAAATGCTGCTTTTTGGATATTTGATTACAAGCGTTTCTGGTAAGAATTGTTTTTCTTCACTCCTGACATTTTCTAAACATGAAATGACTGTGTATTATGGACATTAGTCACCTATGCTCACATTCCTGCTCCTTATGACCTCTTCCCGTCCCTCTCTCTCGATCCTGTCCCGGTCTCTCACTCCTCATGCTCCCCCTCCCCTTCTCTCCCTATCTCTTAGGCCAGGGAGGAGCAGACGTGGTGCTGTCCTGTTCTCTGGTGGAGGAGGGTAGTGGGATGGGGGGAATGGGAGGTGGGGCTCTCTTCAGCCGCACCCCAGCAACGCTTGTCCTCAGAAACCTGGCCGTGACCCCTGATCTTTCACCTGATACTCTGACCCCCTTCAACCCTCCTGCTGTCCCCGATCCTGATAACATCATCTTGGAGGCTAAAGGTTGGTTCATTATCAAGTTCTCTTTTGTACAGCAGAGTTACCTGATGGAATTATCTACCCATTCTCTCTCCCTCACACCATCCCTCTCCTGCACTCTCCCTCCACCCCTCTCTGCTTTCTGACAGTTGAGTCTCCTGAGATCCCAGAGGCAGACCTGCTGCTCCACGCTGACTGTAACGAACAGGAAGTGACATGTGAGATCAGCCGCTACTTCCCTCGTAATGCCAAGGAGGGCTCCACAGAACCAGCCTATTTCATTGGCTCCTTGCAGATAGAGGGGGGTGGGCTCAGCCTCACATTTATCCTGCAGACACTGCCACTGGACCAATCAGATCGTCCAGCTCTCATGCAGAGCAAACTGGAACTCCCCCTCAGCCAATCAGGAACTTTGCTGACTGAGGGTGAGACAAGGAGGTTATTATAATGCTTATGGTAGTACGCCTGTTGTAGAGTAGACGTGCCATATTGTAATGATGTATATTCTCTCACCCGCATCTTCTCTTATCACCCCTCTTTTTTTCTCTAGTATTTTGCACTTTCTCTACTTTTCACTTGCTTCTTTCTCCATAAACCCTTCTTTCTCTCTCCCTTGTCTTCCCCAGTGGTGTTCCTGGTGTTCTCTCGCTCGGAGTCCCACTCCGCTCCTCTAGGGGGTGTGGCCCTCCTGGACTGTGGCTTCAGGCAGCAGGCCCCACCCCCAGGGCGGGAGCTGGGGCTTGAGTGGCGGCTGCAGCACAGAGGAAGTGGGAGGAAAGTGCTGGAGATTAGGGCGGGGCAGATGGAGGCAGAGGAGGGGCCAGCAGGTGAGAGAATAAAGGCATTATTTAAGTAGTTATGATGGTGCTATAAGTGTTGGATGAGTTAGGTCTACTTACCATCACAACATAAAGTGCATTAGGACCTCCATGGTCAACATTCCAACTTTATTATCCACCCAGAGATGGAAAATACACATCTTATTGCTGTCATAGCTAGGAACCCAGAGGTTTACTGAATGATTACTATGAGAATTGGACCTCATTTTCACCTCATCATACTCTGTTTCGCATTGTTTTTTTCTCCTCCAGTACACGTGGAGAGGGAGGGTTCGAGCGTGGATGCCGCCCTGCTGGTGGGGCAGGGTAATGCGTCTCTGACTCTGGCCAGACTGAAGGTATCTGACGAGGGGACCTACATCTGCACCGTCAGCACTGGACTGTACCAGGCCCAGCAGGTCATACAGCTACACGTCACACGTGAGTCCCTCTAAGAACACTTGTGATTGATTGTCTCTTTACATTACAGGTAAACCGATTATGATTTTTCAACGCCGAAACCGATACTGATTATTGGAGGACCAAAAAAAGCTGATACCGATTAAATCGGCAGATTTTTATATATATATTTGTAATAATAACAATACTGAATGAACACTTTTATTTTAACTTAATATAATACATAAATAAAATCTATTTAGTCTCAAATAAATAATGAAACATGTTCAATTTGGTTAAATAATGCAAAAACACAGTGTTGGAGAAGAAAGTAAAAGTGCAATATGTGCCATGTAAAAAAGCTAACGTTTATGTTCCTTGTTCAGAACATGAGAACATATGAAAGCTGGTGGTTTCTTTTAATATTCCCAATATTCCCAGTTAAGAAGTTTTAGGTTGTAGTTATTCTAGGAATTTATAGGACTATTTCTCTCTATACCATTTGTATTTCATATACCTTTGACTATTGGATGTTCTTATAGGCACTATAGTATTGCCAGCTTAATCTCGGGAGTTGATAGGCTTGAAGTCATAAACAGCACTGTGCTTCAAGCATTGCAAAGAGCTGCTGGCAAACGCAGGAAAGTGCTGTTTGAATGAATGCTTATGAGCCTGCTGCTGCCTACCACCGCTCAGGCAGACTGCTCTATCAAATATCAAATCATAGACTTAATTATAATATAATAACACACAGAAATACGAGCCTTAGGTCATTAATATGGTCAAATCCGGAAACTATCATTTCGAAAACAAAACGTTTATTCTTTCAGTGAAATACGGAACCGTTCCGTATTTTATCGAACGGGTGGCATCCCTAAGTCTAAATATTGCTTTTACATTGCACAACCTTCAATATTATGTCATAATTATGTAAAATTCTGGCAAATTAATTCCGGTCTTTGTTAGGAAGAAATAGTTCACACAGTTCGCAATGAGCCAGGCGGCCCAAACTGCTGCGTATACCCTGACTCTGCTTACACTGAACACAAGATAAGTGACACAATTTCCCTAGTTAATATTGCCTGCTAACATGAATTTATTTTAACTAAATATGCAGGTTTAAAAATATATACTTGTGTATTGATTTTAAGAAAGGCATTGATGTTTATGGTTATAACTTGTGACATTGGTGCTATGATTGTGCTTTTTTTGTGAATGTGCTTTTGTTAAATCATCACCCGTTTGGCGAAGTTGAAGTAGGCTGTGATTCAATGATAAATTAACAGGCACCGCATTGATTATATGCAATGCAGGACAAGCTAGTTAAACTAGTAATATCATAAACCATGTGTAGTTAACTAGTGATTATGTTAAGATTGATTGTTTTTTATAAGATAAGTTTGACGCTAGCTAGGAACTTACCTTGGCTCCTTGCTGCCCTCGGTAACAGGTGGTCAGCCTGCCACGCAGTCTCCTCGTGGATTGCAACATAATCGGCGTCCAAAAATGACGATTACCAATTGTTATGAAAACTTGAAATGAAAACTTGAAATCGGCCCTAATTAATCGGCCAACCTCTACTTTACATAGGCAGCAGGTAGCCTAATGGTTTAGAGCGTTGGTACAGTAACCAAAAGGTTGCTGGTTTGAATGCCCGAGACAAAAATGTGAAAAATCTGTCAATGTGCCCATGAGCAAGGCACTTAACCCTAATTGCTCCTGTAAGTTGCTCTGGATAAGAGGGTCTGCTAAATGACTCAAATGTACATTATTTCTCTACACATATGAACATGTGTTTATTACATTAGATGTCTATGTCATGTGTGACATAGTGTGCACACTATTCACATCTAAATACGAAGTCTCTCTGTCTTCAGAACCTCCTCATGTTTCTCTCTCTGAGGAGAAGCTGGTATTTTGGGATGAGCTGCCCCAGAAACTGAGCTGCCACTGCAAGAACTACTACCCTCTGGATGTCCAGGTGTGTGTCTGGTGCGGTCGACCAGTGAAATATCCAGTCATTCATATTCTCAGATACCACTGTTTCAAAGTGATTAGCACACAAGCACACAGTGATCAGACGTCTAATGAAATCAGAAGATAATTGGTAGGTCATCATACAGCACTTATAATATGGATATCCTAAATATAACAGATATTATACTGAGACTCTCTTCTCTCTCAGATGGAGTGGTTCTCCGTCTCATCTACAGACTCAGAGCCTAGAGTCCTATCTGACCAGGTGTCTCTCTCCAGCCATCGGCAGCACAGCGACAGGACCATGTCCATCTCCTCCCACCTCACCCTGCACCCCTCCGCCTTCCCCCCTGGAACCACGGTCACCTGCAGAGTGACCCACCCGGCCCTGGACACACCCCTCTCCCTCAGCCTGACAGTAGAGACACCTGAGCCAGGTAGGCTGCTACAGACACAGGCGTGAGAGGACAATAGGAAATTAGGTACACATCAGCATTGCTGATGGGTCAAGTTCATTAGGCGTGAATGGACAACTAAAATATAATGAGTGTTCTTATCAGGCAGGTTCAGATACTGCTCTTTTGTTAAATGTTTTCTCCTGTTGAGTGCCTGCTGACTGTGAGTCATTGGGAGAACCCGAGCAGAAACAAAATGGTGTCCATTCATATTAGTCCAAAACTGTTCCCTGTTGTTACAGATTCCTACTGGATGGTCCTGGGTTTTCTGGTTATAACTGTTCTGTTCTTCTACCAAGTGATGAAATAGGTAAGTTCCCCATGCTCCCAATGGACCTCCTTGTATTTTTAACTATTGTTTGTAGTAAGACAACAGTAGCCTAGAGATGAGAAGCAAATTTCTGTCCAAACAGACAAATAATACATTTTTCTTCTCTTTTTTTTCTTGCAAAGAGTTCCAACCTAATTCACAGACCTGGATTCTTTCAGGGTCGCAGAGGCACAGTATCTGAAGCTGTTGCAAACCAATGTCTTAAGAGTTGCTGTAATGTGAATTACTGTTGTACTATAAACAGTTGTACATTTTCTTCAAATAAATATTTTCTTTAATAGTATCATTGGTGTTGTTCTCTGAATCTGGAGAGACGGTGTGGTATTATACCTGTTAATTTTCACTTCAATGATGAACACATTAATGTTGATGATTTTCTTTATTAGCATCAAGTGGTAAGCATGCGTTTAAAGAATTCTCATGATCCAGTTTTATCTCTCGCAGTATTCTCATGTTGTATAATTTCTTACCTAATAATATTATTGCACAATATTATTAGATCATTGTTGAGTAATCACCACTATTTTCATTCATAAATGCAATTTACACATAGCTATTTTTCATATTTTTTTTTACAATGTGTCAAACAGTCCCTCTGTATCAACCATTGAGAGGAAAATTATATTTTCTGGAATATCCAACACCAAAGGTAAAATATAAACTTACTAAAAAACACATTTTCAGGAGCAATAGTCTGGCAAAGATGAAGTACTTTATGGTACTACTTGTACGGTACTACGATTTACGTTTTTAGTTTTTTTCCCGTCAGAATACTACTGTAGTAACCATTGTTCTCTGGTTGTGTATTAGTTATTTCGAAAGCATGTGAGCAACAAAAATTTAGCAAACTCTTGAGCTTCACTACATTGCATACGCATGAGTTATTAATTGAGCGCATAGATACAGTAGCCTATACACAGGTCCTGAAAACCACTAAACCAAACAAAATAAATGTACAATCGGCAGTTAGTTTCAGAAATGGCAGATACATAGGTCACACAAATAGGCAAAACTATGGACATCGTCTGCCATGCAAGTCAAGTAAGACACAAACACTACTTCCATTGGGCCTATAGGCTACTGTAGGTAACAGCCTATTGGCTACTGTAGGTAACAGCCTATTGGCTACTGTAGGTAACAGCCTATTGTAGGTAACAGCCTAAAGTCTACTGTAGGTAACAGTGTGTGTGTTTTTGTTGGTTTGATGGGCAGGGAGTGGGTTATTTGGGGGGTTATTTGGTTATGTCCTCTCCAGATAGGGGACAGTCTATTGAACCATTCCTCCCTAACCCTGTACCCTCTCTACTAGAACGTACAAGAGTGTCTGAACACAACCACAACACAGTAAAGCTGCTCACTAATCAATCAAAAATGTACTATGCAGTGTTATTACACAGACCTGCCTTTAGGTGTGTCGAGAGTTAATGCTGTATAGACTTTTGTCTGCACTCCTGAAAGAATACTCTATGTAGGTACAGATTGTCTGTTTCTGTCTGTCAATGTTAATCTAGCTAACTGTCCGTCTGTCTGTCTGTGGTACAAGAATAAAGATATACTAAAAGTCAGTGTCCCAAAAGTCGTTTCTGCCTTTTCCAGTATCCTTCCTGGCTTTTCTTATCCTCTCTCTATCTCTCTCTTAAACACCACAGTCAGTGAGTGAGAGAAAGAGGGAGGTAAAGGAAAAGGCAGGAATGCCAGTCAAGGCCTACATCAACTAACCCTGGAAAAAGCTACTGGCTACACTGATTTGGATCACAAGTACACACACACACACACACACACACACATGACAAAATGATCATAATCTTAACCATGACCTTGTATTAGTAAGTAGTATTAATAATGGTAGTGGTATGAGGTAGGGGATCAGGAGGGGTTGTTAGGTACTGTATGTCAGTATCAATTTACAAATGTGGTACGCTCTCCAAAAGGTAACACGAACAAGCTTTGGCGGATAGAAAGAACTGCTGCGCTCTCTCATTGCACTCACTCTCTCTCTCCATGCTTTCTCTCTCTCTTTCACTTCTTCCTGCTTTCTCTCTCTTTCCCTACTGCACACTTCAATAATGTATGAGACGCAGAGGCAGGAGAGAGTGAGTGAGACAGCATGCCAAGACAGAGGAAGAAAGATGGATCAAAGAGACGGGAAGGGCAGGAGGACAAAGAGAAAAGAGAGCAACAACATCTACACAGGAGCGTCATGTTTAAGTGCTAGATGGAAGACCTGGTGTGGAGGAAAAGGGGGCGGGACTGGAGTTTGGATTTGTGTCGATTTTGTTTTCGATGTTCTCTCCTATTTCGCTCTCATGTCTGTGTCCTGCCACGCTGGGATAACTCAATAGAAGAAGTACACTATGAGAAAAATGGAGAGAGAGAGGAAGATAAAGAGAGGGGGAGGGAGAGAGGGAGAGATTGTTCAATAATTGGGTCAGCAGATTTATGGGTTCCTGAATCACAAACTGAAGACACATCTAACAATGTATTTACAGCTAAATAATTATCTTTGCATTCAGTGGGCCACATCTACACATGTGTTGTTTCTACTGAATGACTGGTAACAGAGGCCTTATACTGTTTCAATCATTTACTGTAATAAGTTATCATGAATTATTGACATAGAGTAGGCACTAGGAGACCGTCAGAGCAGGGCAGACCTGGGCCTGTTATAAGTGCACACTGATTATAGCTGTGGCCTTCGCCTTAACATCTACTGCACTTGACTAGTATGGATTCAGAATTGTATTAGTGGAAACCAAGACTGTTCTCAGGACAGGCCTGGTTGTAGCTAGACATTGTTAGCATTTTAGCTAACCCTAACCATTTTCCTAACCTTTACCTAATTATGCTAACCTGCCATGTTAATTCTCCTAAACCGCTACAAAAAGTAACTTCTGCTAGTCAAAACTGGCAGACCTTCCCTGAGAGCAGTGTGAGTATCTGCTAATGCAATACAGAAGTATGGAAATTAATTTAGTCATCTGCACAATAATTCATATGCCAAGAAATTTCCAAATGAAGTTTAAAAGAAGTGAAGAAACCCTCTAACTGGCTACATGCGAGTGGGTATCAATGAATGGTAATAGGGGAAAGTGAATAATGGTACTTACAGAAAAGGACTCCGACCACAAGAACTCCAATGATACCCATAATGATCATCATCTAGAAAGAAAAGCAAATGGAGAGTTAAAGGTTTTCTTTATTCTTCTATTCTTCTAGTTAATCAACCTGATAGATTTTCCTCAGGGTGATTAAACATGTGTCTTTTATTCAGGGGTGAAGTCGCTGCGAATTAACATTAGTCCTGCTGACCCAAAAAACACACACACACACACACCAACCCAGCACGATGACAAACACAAAAAGCAGAGTGTAACATTTCATCACACTCCCTTGTGTCTAGTCAGTGTATTTTTGGTGCTATTGCTATGCAATTAATAAGAATAACTGCTTGTAGAGAAAACTCTGCAGTGAGAGCCTCCCTATTTCCCCATTCCCCGGAGCGCCACTCCGCTCGTCCACAGACGCTAATTAGGGGATTAGTACACGGGAAAAGGGGGTGACGCTGTGTGTCCGCCTCAGCACCCTGCACCTCAATGGCTCAGTTGGTTGGTTGGTGGAGCGTGGTACTGGTTGATTGAGCATGGTACTGGTTGGTTGAGCGTGGTACTGGTTGGTGGAGCATGGTACTGGTTGATTGAGCATGGTACTGGTTGGTTGAGCGTGGTACTGGTTGGTGGAGCGTGTAAATCAGCGTGTAAATCAGCTAGAAAGATGTGGAGGCATCGAGTAATTGTCTCTGGCCCCCTCCCAGTTAGGGGGAGTGATGAGCTCTACAGCAGAGTCTCACAACTCAATCGCTGGTTGAAAGCTGTTTTCTGCCCCTCCCAAAAGATAGAATTTGTAGATAATTGGCCCTCTTTCTGGGACTCACCCACAAACAGGACCAAGCCTGTTGAGGAGTGATGGACTCCATCCTAGCTGGAGGGGTGCTCTCATCTTATCTACGAACATAGACAGGGCTCTATCCCCATTGAGACCGTGTCTGTGCCTCGACCTATGTTGGGCAAAACTAAACATGGCGGTGTTCGCTTTAGCAATCTCACTGGAATAAAGACCTCCTCCATTCCTGCCAATATTGAAAGAGATCGTGATACCTCACATATCAAAATAGGGCTACTTAATGTTAGATCCCTCACTTCAAAGGCAGTTATAGTCAATGAACTAATCACTGATCATAATCTTGATGTGATTGGCCTGACTGAAACATGGCTTAAGCCTGATGAATTTACTGTGTTAAATGAGGCCTCACCTCCTGGTTACACTAGTGACCATATCCCCCGTGCATCCCGCAAAGGCGGAGGTGTTGCTAACATTTACGATAGCAAATTTCAATTTACAAAAAAAATACGTTTCCGTCTTTTGAGCTTCTAGTCATGAAATCTATGCAGCCTACCCAATCACTTTTTATAGCTACTGTTTACAGGCCTCCTGGGCCATATACAGCGTTCCTCACTGAGTTCCCTGAATTCCTATCGGACCTTGTAGTCATAGCAGATAATATTCTAATTTTTGGTGGCTTTAATATTCACATGGAAAAGTCCACAGACCCACTCCAAAAGGCTTTCGGAGCCATCATCGACTCAGTGGGTTTTGTCCAGCATGTCTCTGGACCTACTCACTGCCAGTCATACTCTGGACCTAGTTTTGTCCCATGGAATAAATGTTGTGGATCTTAATGTTTTTCCTCATAACCCTGGACTATCGGACCACCATTTTATTACGTTTGCAATCACAACAAATAATCTGCTCAGACCCCAACCAAGGAGCATCAAAAGTCGTGCTATAAATTCTCAGACAACCCAAAGATTCCTTGATGCCCTTCCAGACTCCCTCTAACTACCCAAGGATGTCAGAGGACAAAAATCAGTTAACCACCTAACTGAGGAACTCAATTTAACCTTGCGCAATACCCTAGATGCAGTTGCACCCCTAAAAATGTAAAATATTTGTCATAAGAAACTAGCTCCCTGGTATACAGAAAATACCCGAGCTCTGAAGCAAGCTTCCAGAAAATTGGAACGGAAATGGCGCCACACCAAACTGGAAGTCTTCCGACTAGCTTGGAAAGACAGTACCGTGCAGTATCGAAGAGCCCTCACCGCTTCTCGATCATCCCATTTTTCCAACTTAATTGAGGAAAATAAGAACAATCCTAAACTTCTTTTTGATACTGTCGCAAAGCTAACTAACAAGCAGCATTCCCCAAGAGAGGATGGCTTTCACTTCAGCAGTAATAAATTCATGAACTTCTTTGAGGAAAAGATCATGATCATTAGAAAGCAAATTACGGACTCCTCTTTAAATCTGCGTATTCCTCCAAAGCTCAGTTGTCCTGAGTCTCCACAACTCTGCCAGGACCTAGGATCAAGGGAGACACTCAAGTTTTTTAATACTATATCTCTTGACACAATGATGAAAATAATCATGGCGTCTAAACCCTCAAGCTGCATACTGGACCCTGTTCCAACTAAACTACTGAAAGAGCTGCTTCATGTGCTTGGCCCTCCTATGTTGAACATAATAAACGGCTCACTATCCACCGGATGTGTACCAAACTCACTAAAAGTGGCAGTAATAAAGCCTCTCTTGAAAACGCCAAACATTGACCCAGAAAACATAAAAAACTATCGGCCTATATCGAATCTTCCATTCCTCTCTAAAATGTTTGAAAAAGCTGTTGCACTACAACTCACTGCCTTCCTGAAGACAAACAATGTATATGAAATGCTTCAGTCTGGTTTTAGACCCCATCATAGCACTGAGACTGCACTTGTGAAGGTGGTAAATTACCTTTTAATGGCGTCAGACCGAGGTTCTGCATCTGTCCTCGTGCTCCTAGACCTTAGTGCTGCTTTTGATACCATTGATCACCACATTCTTTTGGAGAGATTGGAAACCCAAATTGGTCTACACGGACAAGTTCTGGCCTGGTTTAGATCTTATCTGTTGGAAAGATGTCAATTTGTCTCTGTGAATGGTTTGTCCTCTGACAAATCAACTGTAAATTTCGGTGTTCCTCAAGGTTCCGTTTTAGGACCACTATTGTTTTCACTATATATTTTACCTCTTGGGGATGTCATTCGAAAACATAATGTTAACTTTCACTGCTATGCGGATGACACACAGCTGTACATATCAATGAAACATGGTGAAGCCCCAAAATTGCCCTCCCTAGAAGCCTGTGTTTCAGACATAAGGAAGTGGATGGCTGCAAACCTTCTACTTTTAAACTCGGACTAAACAGAGATGCTTGTTCTAGGTCCCAAGAAACAAATAGAGATCTTCTGTTGAATCTGACAATTAATCTTGATGGTTGTACAGTCGTCTCAAATAAAACTGTGAAGGACCTCGGCGTTACTCTGGACCCTGATCTCTCTTTTGACGAACATATCAAGACTGTTTCAAGGACAGCTTTTTTCCATCTACGTAACATTGCAAAAATCAGAAACTTTCAGTCCAAAAATGATGCAGAAAAATGAATCCATGCTTTTGTTACATCTAGGTTAGACTACTGCAATGCTCTACTTTCCGGCTACCTGGATAAAGCACTAAATAAACTTCAGTTAGTGCTAAATACGGCTGCTAGAATCCTGACTAGAACCCCAAAATTTGATCATATTACTCCAGTGCTAGCCTCCCTACACTGGCTTCCTGTTAAGGCAAGGGCTGATATCAAGGTTTTACTGCTAACCTACAAAGCATTACATGGGCTTGCTCCTACCTATCTTTCCGATTTGGTCCTGCCGTATATACCTACACGTACGCTACGGTCACAAGACGCAGGCCTCCTAATTGTCCCTAGAATTTCTAAGCAAACAGCTGGAGGCAGGGCTTTCTCCTATAGAGAATGGTCTGCCTACCCATGTGAGAGACGCAGACTCGGTCTCAACCTTTAAGTCTTTACTGAAGACTCATCTCTTCAGTAGGTCATATGATTGAGTGTAGTCTGGCCCAGGAGTGTGAAGGTGAACGGAAAGGCTCTGGAGCAACGAACCGCCCTTGCTGTCTCTGCCTGGCCGGTAACCCTCTCTCCACTGTGATTCTCTGCCTCTAACCCTATTACAGGGGCTGAGTCTCTGGCTTACTGGTGCTCTTCCATGCCGTCCCTAGGAGGGGTGCGTCACTTGAGTGGGTTGAGTCGCTGACGTGGTCTTCCTGTCTGGGTTGGCGCCCCCCCTTGGATTGTGCCGTGGCGGAGATCTTTGTGGGCTATACTCGGCCTTGTCTCAGGATGGTAAGTTGGTGGTTGAAAATATCCCTCTAGTGGGATCCTGCCTGTTTGGCCCTGTCCGGGGGTATCATTGGATGGGGCCACAGTGTCTCCTGACCCCTCCTGTCTCAGCCTCCAGTATTTATGCTGCAGTAGTTTATGTGTCGGGGGGCTTGGGTCAGTCTGTTATATCTGGAGTATTTCTCCTGTCTTATCCGGTGTCCTGTGTGAATTTAAGTATGCTCTCTCCAATTCTCTCCTTTCTTTCTCTCTCTCTCCCTCTCTCTCTCTGAGGATGATGACTCATTGCTGTCCCCAGTCCATCTGGCCGTGCTGCTGCTCCAGTTTCAACTGTTCTGCCTGCGGCTATGGAACCCTGACCTGTTCACCGGACGTGCTACCTGTCCCATACCTGCTGTTTTCAACTCTCTAGAGACAGCAGGAGCGGTAGAGATACTCTCAATGATTGGCTATGAAAAGCCAACTGACATTTACTCCTGGGGTGCTGACTTGTTGCACCCTCGACAACTACTGTGATTATTATTATTTGACCATGCTGGTCATTTATGAACATTTGAACATCTTGGCCATGTTGTGTTATAATCTCCACCCGGCACAGCCAGAAGAGGACAGGTCACCCCTCATAGCCTGGTTCCTCTCTAGGTTTCTTCCTAGGTTTTGGCCTTTCTAGGGAGTTTTTCCTAGCCACCGTGCTTCTACACCTGCATTGCTTGCTGTTTGGGGTTTTAGGCTGGGTTACTGTACAGCACTTTGATAAATCAGCTGATGTAAGAAGGGCTATATAAATACATTTGATTTGATTTGGAGCATGGTACTGGTTGGTGGAGCGTGGTACTGGTTGGTGGAGCGTGGTACTGGTTTGTGGAGCGTGGTACTGGTTGGTGGAGCGTGGTACTGGTTGGTGGAGCGTGGTACTGGTTGGTGGAGCATGGTACTGGTTGGTGGAGCGTGGTACTGGTTGGTGGAGCGTGGTACTGGTTGGTGGAGCGTGGTACTGGTTGGTGGAGCATGGTACTGGTTGGTGGAGCGTGGTACTGGTTGGTGGAGCGTGGTACTGGTTGGTGGAGCGTGGTACTGGTTGGTGGAGCGTGGTACTGGTTGGTGGAGCGTGGTACTGGTTGGTGGAGCGTGGTACTGGTTGGTGGAGCGTGGTACTGGTTGGTGGAGCGTGGTACTGGTTGGTGGAGCGTGGTACTGGTTGGTGGAGCGTGGTACTGGTTGGTGGAGAATGGTACTGGTTGGTGGAGCGTGGTACTGGTTGGTGGAGCGTGGTACTGGTTGGTGGAGCGTGGTACTGGTTGGTGGAGCATGGTACTGGCGTTGCAACACCACCACAGTTGTGGCTCTGAATGATTCCCTCATGGGCCACATACAGTACACTGGATATATATGTTAACTTGAATATATGACAGTACACTGTCACTTTGGATAGAAAGAACTGGCTAAAAAAACATATTATAATCATTATCAATATTACCATTACCTTGCAGTTCTCCTGAATATGTAAATTCTAAGTCCTTTTGGATGAAAGTGTCTGCTAATGTGAATGACAATATAATCATGGATCACTGTCATTACCTTTGCGTTTTTCCACCAGTATTTGCTCTTTAGTTTGGCTGCACAGCTCTCGAACTGGGAGGCCCCGGCCTGGAGGGCATCCGCTCTGTCATCCAGCTCCGACAGCTTCTGGTCCCTCTCCAGAACCTTGTCCACATTCACCCGCATAATATCCACCACCTGGAGAGGAGAGGGGGAGGTGGGTAGAGGAGAGGAGGGAAGAGAAGAGAAGAGGAGAGGAGAGGAGAGGAGAGGAGAGGAGAGGAGAGGAGAGGAGAGGAGAGGAGAGGAGAGGAGAGGAGAGGAGAGGAGAGGAGAGGAGAGGAGAGGAATTTACTGACAGCCCGAGCCATAGAAGCCCACATCACACAATTGAATACAGCATGAAACCATTCCCAAGCTGCAGTGCAGTCCATTACTAAGATAAATTGATCAACCATGTTATTTTCTATATGTTAATAGCTAACATAACTTTGGCCATAGAAATATAATATATTAAACATCATCATAGACAGCCATGTTGTATCGTATGCTAGCCATGTTGTATCGTATGCTAGCCATGTTGTATCGTATGCTAGCTATGTTGTATCGTATGCTAACCATGTTGTATCGTATGCTAGCCATGCTGTATCATATGCTAGCCATATTGTATAGTATGCTATCCAAATTGTTATAGTGGGTATTGTATTTTGGAATAGTTGTTACAACATTTCTCAGCGCTTCATTCATTATGCACACACCACAAACACACATCAATAAAATAACAAATTCATGTTGTCAGGTTGATGGAATATCATGATGATCCCAGAAAGCCTCACCCTGACAAAGACTGCATAGCTAAAACATTACTGGAATTAATCGTAAAACAAATCAAACTGCATTGTAGAGTAGAGTAGACTCTGCTACTCTATTTTTAGATTTCCCAACAATCAAAGAATGTCACAAAGAAGCAATCTATGTCCTTTCCTTTTCTGTTAGCTCTGTTTCTACAGCTTGACTCATGACCGCACTTCATTCCAGAAGGTTGCTCTGTTACTTCTGCCCTCATTCCCCCATTTCATTGAATTGGATAGATGAAAGCAAAATGGGGGAAACTAGGTGGCGCTATTGCTTACACCAAGGAGAGTGAACGAGTGCAGAGAGGAGGGAGCAACTGGAAATGCAGCCCAGATCTGGCCTAATTATTGCTAGTTGTCTCACGCTGTGACGTCAATCCCAGAGCTAGCTACTTGCTGTAGTTTAAAATGTTGTACTATATGGTTTGGCAAGAGTGGGAGTCCTGTTAGGAGCATGGTATCGAAGCCCGGAGCAGGTTGGTTGGTACTGTATGTGCGTGTCACACTAGCTCACCTCCTCCACTTGGGCTTGTGTCTGTTGTAGCCTGCGGTTGCTGGAGGTGTTGGGAGGAGGGGGTGGGGGCCCTCCACCTGGGGCTCCGTCTGCTCCTGGGGCCCCTGGGGCTCCGGGAGGTCCAGCTGGAGGAGCAGCATCTGGGGCAGACCTGGGAAGGGGAGAGAGGGAGGAAGGGACGGAGAGGAGAAGAGATGGGAGGTGCAAGGGATAGGAGAGGGGGAAGGAGGGAGACGGGAAGAGGGAGATGAGGAAGGGTAAGACTTTTTTTACATTACAGTAATTTAGCAGTCGTGAGTTAAGTGGAAACTGAAACAACCACATTTTAGAGGTGTTGGAACTAAAACAAAACAAAAAAACAAAAAAAAGCCTTGATAACAGTACTCAGTGATAAAAGAGATTCAGATTAAAAGTTCAAAAGTACAGAAGGGCAAGTATAATGAGGAGAGGGGAAAGAGGAGGAGGAGGAGGAGGAGGAAAGAATGGATATGAGATAAAGGACAGAATTGGAAGCCAGAGAGGGGCAGAGGGAGAGGAAGAGTATTGGAGAGGCTGTATCGCATTTGTAGAAATCAAGACTGTTCTCGGGGCAGGTCTGCCGGTTTTGACTAACAGAAATGACTTTCATAGAATATTGGGAGAATGCCCTGAGAACAGTCTTGGTTTTCACTAATGCGATGCCACATGGGGGAGAGGAAGAAAGATGAATGATGAGGTACAGAAGGGAGAAAAGCTGTTGGTGTGGAGAATAAAGGGGATAAAGTCAGAGTTGTACATGGGATAGATGCCTCCCTGAGAGAGAGAGAGAGAGAGAGAGAGAGAGAGAGAGAGAGAGAGAGAGAGAGAGAGAGAGAGAGAGAGAGAGAGAGAGAGAGAGAGAGAGAGAGAGAGAGAGAGATGGGAGAGAGAGAGAGAGACAGAAAGAGAGAGACAGAAAGAGAGAGAGAAAGAAAGAAAAAGAGCGAGAGGGGGGGGAGAGAGACAGAAAGAGAGAGAGAGTGTCAGATTAAGCAAGAGGGAGATAAGAAGAAGAGGAGGATGAGAGGAAATGCCAAAAGAAAAGTAAGAGGAGGCTGTAGAGATAGAGAACATGAGAGAGGGTTAAGAGAGAAGGATAAGGAGAAATGGAATAAAAGGAGAGGAGAGAGAAAAGGCAGAAGGATTAAAACAACTAATTTGGTTCAGAAGGGTAAAGAGAGGGGGAGGAGGGGTGGTGAGAGAAAGGGGAGGGATGAGAGGGGGAGTGTTCTAACACAGACAGCCTCCATGGACTCATCTGGGGGTGTTGGTCCTGACTCAGACTATTGAAATTAGTAAAATATACAGTAGAGGCAACCATTCCATCCACCATATATATATGAATATGAAGAATATAGCCATCATTTGAAAGGCATGAACTTGTTCTATACTGCAGGTGCAGGACAGTCTCATCCCAGATGTCATGCGTAGTACCCTACTGTATTTCCTACTGTAACAGGAGAAGAAGACAAACATCTCAGACCAATCAGTTCACATTGATATTGATTTTCTAATACTTCACAGACATTTGATAACCTGGAAGTCCCTAGAACCATACGGTTCAAAACCCATGGAATACGGTTCAAAACCCATGGAATAAAGAAAGAAAACATAATTTCAGCTGAAATAAGCCAATTATTAATTAAAATAATCAAGCAAAAAATGAATTTCTTTTGAAGCCCAGAAGAGGACTGAGGGTAATCAACTACAGTAGACGAGATCCATTATTCAGAGCTGCTGTGACGGAAAAAGACTTGCGTCAGCAAAATACATTAAGCTAGAAGAAATCAATAGAGCATAGAAAAAGCCTGACAACATGATAGAAATACTCAACATATTAGAATAAATCATGTTTAGTGAATATCCATTTTTTATAGAATAAGTAAAAAAGAGGAAGCCCTGCATTGATACTCACATCTTCTATGCAGCTGCTTGGAACTGACACACTGTCACTGAGCGGTAGGGGAAGGGAGGGGGGGGGGGGGGGGCGCGAGAGACGAAAGGGGGAAGGGTCTGAAGTAAAAAATTAAAACGCGAAATCACAAAAAAGCAATGGGAAAATCTCTGCTGTCGTCCAAAGATGTCCAGAACCTCAGAGACTCGACTGATTAAAATGATGCGTTAATAACAAACGGACGCAGAAGCTGATGCAGTAACCTCAAAGCAATGCTTTAGCACCGCAAGTCATCCCCAAAGTACCGCAATACCCAGGCAAGCGTCGGGTAATAATTCACTCGAAGAAAGGCAGCGGAACAAGAGGTTGAAAGTGAATTCGGGTGGTGCACAGATTCTCAATTTCAGCTCGTAAAATCCATAAGGGATAAATCCAAGGATGCTTGGCGAATTTCTTTAAATAATAAATCTATGCAAGAGAAGTCGTGATACTCCAAAGATGCTGAGTCGAGATGCTCAAAATCACACCAATGGTTTAAGTTGCACGTTCCCCTTCAAAAGCTAAACACAACTGATTTCACTTTCCTTTGCATTACCCAATTATATAATTTCACTATTTTCCCGTGGTCTAGTTTCAGAATTATCTAGAATTATCTAACACCGCCGTTGTTCCCCCTCTCCCGGCGAGTGTGTCGAAGCGTATATGTGTGTCGGTTTGTGCGCTAGTTTCGTTAGTGTGTTTGTGTGATGGCACTATACTGCAATAATGCGTCGCTCCCCTTCCCCTCTCTCTCTCCAGCTGGACTCATAACGATGGTGCGGTACCTCTTTCCCAACCCCCTCCCTCCTCTTTCTTGTGCTCCCCTCTCGCTCCACACTTTGCAGTACTGCAGTTTTCTCTGTGTGTCGGATAGGGCGGCAGGACGACACTGCGGTACATTGCTTAGTACAGAATGTTGACTCTGCTACCCCCTCTCGCGCTCCGGCTTGTAAGTGCTCCTTTCTCTACCCGGACGACTAGGCTTCTCACCAACCCCCAGTTATCGACTACTCTCTCCATATTATAATAGCTATCTTGCCCAACGTTTGATTTATTCCAGTTTCATCATGACCACAACTCGGTTATTCCTCTTTAGTCCATGAATACAAAACGAGATGGGAGGCAGTGCGAACATTACTGCACAGCAGTGAGCTGCGTTATGGAGCAATATAGCCCCATTGGTTGCGTTGAAAACGTGCTAGCCAGGCCGTGGGGTAATTTAATATGGAGAATGCTTAGTCAAATCTGAGATCTGGTCAACTGATTGATTATTGAATATGTAACTTTATAAATTACTGCTATTGGCACATTCACATGGATCAACAATTTAGGTCGAAATGACTAACTACCTTTAGGTCAAATACTAATGCGGCCTTACAATAAAATCACTCAATTGTAATGACAAGCTTCTGTTTATTATCATACCCACAACATTACTTACATTAGTCCCCAATGTGATAATATTTACAGACCATAGAGCATCAAACATTGTGTGTATATTTCCACTTCTAGGAGTTCATAATGGTTGAAAACATGTATTTTACAGATGTGCGTGTTGATTTAGTGCTAACAACAATACTAAATGAATCCAACATTTTCCAGCTGTCAAAGTCAAAAACGAATTGCAATCAGCTTCCTCTTACCCCAATATGGATATAAGAAAAGGTGACTACCAAATGGTATAAGGGGCTGATATAAATCTAAGTGGCATAACTGAGTAGCGCACATTTCTCTCTTTAGAGTCTGAATGTGGTCCAGTGGGCAGGTTGTTAGTACAGTAGTAGTTTAGCATTGTTAGCCAGACCGCTCAGTCCCAGATCAGATCAGCGATGTTTCCCAAAGCGGTTGAAGTGTCCATAGAGGAAGTGGATCCTGTTCTGCATGTCGTGTTTGTCCTGCGTCATCATCCTGTCTCCTACCATCCTCTTCTTCCTCGTCAGACGCTGCAGCTCATTGCCACGGAAACCCTTCACCCAGACCGGTCCGACGATCAGGTTCTTAGAGATGTAAGGCCTGTTATAGGAGAGTGTGTGTGTGTGTGTGTGTGTTTTGGTTAACCCCAAAAAGACAGCACTGTACCATTTTGTATCAACTGGCAATATGGCAGAAGCCTTACATGACATTTTTAGCAGGGGGCAAAAGTGACATTTTCAGCATGTGTCCATTTTCATATCTACCTGGTAACCAAGAGTAGATTTGAAGTTAGTCCAGAGGACAGTGTCATGTTGCTGAAATGGTTTGAGTCCCAAGAGACTGGGAGCACTTTCATAAAGATATGAAAGTTATGCGTCAACTCAATGTCTTGACATCAGGTCAAATGAGCTATGATTTGAAACTGATAACTTCCCAGTTACCTAAAATTCCTATGTTGTCATAAACCCCAAACATGCTCCTCTTCTCAGTCCACCTTCTTCAGCTCAGGAATGGCATTCATACAGACTGGACAGCACACACCTGAAACACACATTTTGATCTCATTAGCTGGGCTACATTCAGTACCAAGACTTCAATTGACAAGAACTATAATAATGACTGTAATGCTACAGTATAAACAACGATTGTATGACACCTAATGTATCAGTGTCCTGTTTGTAGTATATACATTAAAACTTCTTGTTACGACGTATCAAATTCACAGGGCCCTGGTTGGAAAATTGTGAGCATGCAAAATAGGCCTATCATTATGAAATGTGTATTTTATTTAACTAAGTCAGTTAAGAACAAATTCTTATTTACAATGACAGCCTAGGAACAGTGGGTTAACTGACTTGTTCAGGGGCAGAACGACAGATTTTTACCTTGTCAGCTCGGGGATTCGATCTTGCAACCTTTCGGGTACTGGCCCAACGCTCTAACTAGGCTACCTGCAGCAGCTACAAAACATTCCATCTGAATTGCAATGTACCTACCAGTGCTAATCTGTCTGGTTGTGTGGAGTGGCAAGCCTTCAGCAACCCTCTCAACAGAGACATAGCTCACCTGAAATACACAGAGGTCGTCAATCATTCTGGAAAGGTAAAATAGCTAACGTTAGCTAGTTAACTAACTAAATAAGAAATTGTACAGTACAGCTACACAACTAACATATTGCTACAGCCTAGTAACATTACCTAGCTACTAGTGTAATATTTTGTACAATATTTGCAAAAACAAGAGGTAACGTTAGTTAGAATAAAATGCTGCTCCTCTTTGCCTACAAGTTGACCTAGCTAAGCCAGCAAACAGGCAATACCGTGTTTACCCGAAGCGTTGCACGTGTTTATGACCTTGTATTCGTCAATCTAATATGATAATAAAATCAAAGACAATCGAAATTCACATTTTAAAGCTTCGACATGTATAAAGTCATGCATGACAAACGGGCACCTACATTTTCCTACTATTCCCAAGATGCAACGCGCATTTAACGTACAACTCCTAAACATCCGCATCAACAATTATCTGTTCATAGGGCTCGTTTTTTGTAGGTCTACAAACTGAACTACTGTAGACTACATTTTATCCACTAAGTGGATACATTCACTTCATACATTTTCACCAACCACATACGCATAAACACTATGAAGACACACTCACACGCTGTGTTGGTTTCAGTCTTACTATAACAAAAACAGCTGAATGGAATAAGGGGCGTCTGTTTCAAAGAAGCAAGCGCAGCAGAAATTAATTTGGTCCAATTTTCAGTTCTGCTTTGACGTCAGTGTCCTTCAGCGGAAAATAAAAATGAAAAACACATATTACAAAAAAATATAACAACATTCCATTGATGGCCCTACACCTATATTGACTTCTGATACTCATGCACGCCCAGATGTTATGATAATATTGCAGGATGCCGCATGATTTTGGTAAATTTACGGGCCGGGTTTACAAAGCATTTGCACAAGTGCAATGTATAGGAAAGGCCAATTTGGAATGTTTATATAAAGAATGTCTCATGTAATATGGCAGAGGAGATAGCCTATCAATAATAACTTGTGATATGAATTAGTATTGTGGATAGGTAAGAAATTGAATAAAATAAATGCATTTAAAAACCCAAACCCAAGTATTTAAAAACCAAAACATTCAAACTAAACTGTTTGAGAGAAGAATAGCTGCATTTATTGAGACTTTACAGCCTGGTGTATCATTGTTCCACATAACTGGCTTTTTGGAATTATTCTCTGCACACACAGTGTCCTCAGTGGTGTAAAGTACTTAAGTAAAAATACTTTAAAGTACTACCTAAGTCGTTCTTTTGGGTATCTGTACTTTACTTTACTATTTTTTATTTTTGACAACTTTTACTTTTACTTACTCCACTACATTCCTAAAGAAAATATTGTAATTTTTACTCCATACATTTTCCCTGACAACCAAAAGTACTCGTTACATTTTGAACGCTTAGCAGGACAGGAATATGGTCAAATTCGTGCACTTATCAAGAGAACACATGGTCATCCCTACTGCCTCTGGCGGACTCATTAAACACAAATGCATCTTTTGTAAATAATGTCTGAGTGTTAGAGTGTGCCCCTGGATATCCATACATTTTAAAACAAGAATATTGGCCGTCTGCTTTGCCCCTTTACCCCTTCTGTTCATGTACATATTACCTCAATTACCTCGACGAACCTGTTCCCCAGCACATTGACTAGGTACCTGTACCCCCTATATATACCGTAGCCTCGTTATTGTTATTTTATTGTGTTACTTTAGTTTATTTAGTAAATATTTTCTTAACTCTATTTTTCTTAACTGCATTGTTGGTTAAGGGTTTGTAAGTAAGCATTTCACAGCAAGGTCTGCACCTGTTTTATTTGGTGCATGTGACAAATACATTTTGTTTTGATGAATATAAGGACTTTTAAACGATTTAAACTTTTACGTTTGATACTTAAGTATATTTAAAACCAAATACTTTTATACTTTTACTCAAGTAGTATTTTACTGGCTGACTTTCACTTTTACTTGAGTAACTTTCTATTAAGGAATCTATACTTTTACTCAAGTATGACAATTGGGTACTTTTTCCACCACTGAGTGTACTGTAGATAACTGTAGACCTTCAGGTTCAACATCTGGATTAAAAATCTGCTGAACAGACAGAAAAATGTCATATACAGTGCCTTCAGAAAGTATTCACACCCTTACATTTTTTCCACAATTTGTTGTGTTACAGCCTGAATTTAAAAAAAAAGAAGCAGACATTGAATATCCCTTTGAGCATGGTGAAGTTATTAATTACACTTTGGATGGTGTATCAATACACCCAGTCACTAAAAAGATACAGACGTCCTTCCTACTCAGTTGCTGGAGAGGAAAGAAACAGCTCAGGGATTTCACCATGAAGTCACTGGTGACTTTAAAACAGTTACAGAGTTTAACGGCTGTGACAGGAGAAAACTGAGGATGGATTAACATCATTGTAGTTACTCCGCAATACTAACCTAACTGACAGAGTGAAAAGAAGGAAACCTGTACAGAACAAAAATATTCTAAAACATGCATCCTGTTTGCAACAAGGCACCAAAGTAATACTGCAAAATAAATGTGGCAAAGCAATTAACATGTTGTCCTGAATACAAAGTATTATGTTTGGAGCAAATCCAACACAACACACTACTGAGTACCACTCTCCATATTTTCAAGCATAGTGGTGGCTGCATCATGTTATGGGTATGTAATTGTTAAGGACTGGGGAGTTTTTAGTATAAAAAATAAACGGAATGGAGCTAAGCACAGACAAAATTCTAGAGGAAAATCTGGTTCAGTCTGCTTTCCACCAGACTCTGGGAGATGAATTCACCTTTCAGCAGGACAATAACCTAAAACACAAGACCAAATCTACACTGTAGTTACTTACCAAGAAGATAGTGAATGTTCCTGAGTGACCAGATTACAGTTTTGACTTAAATCTGCTTGACAATCTATGGCAAGACCTGAAAATGGCTGTCTAGCAGTGTGTACAGTTGCATGCACAGTCATATTAATATAATAGTTTGTTTAAAACGTTGACAAAATTTGAAAAAGGTCAAGGGGTCTGAATACTTTTCTAATGCACTGTAAACAGTGCCCCGACCCCCTCCCTGCCTCAGCCTCCAGTATCTATGCTGCAATAATCTATGTGACGGGGCCAAGGGTCAGTCTTTTATATCTGGTGTAATTATCCTGTCTTATCTGGTGTCCTGTGTGAATTTAAGTGTGCTCCCTCTAATGCTCTAATTCTCTCTCCCTCTGAGCCCTAGGACCATGCCTCAGGACTACCTGGCCTGATGACTCCTGGCTGTCCCCAGTACACCTGGTCATGCTGCTGCTCCAGTTTCAACTGTTCTGCCTGCGACAATGGAACCCTGACCTGTTCACCGGACGTTCTACCTCTCTCTCTACCACACCTGCTATCTCAACCTCTGAATGACCATGCTTGTCATCTATGAAAGTGTTCTTCAAGATATTCAAACTCTGGCCTTAATGGCCATGTACTATCTCCACCAGGCACAGCCAGAAGAGGGCTGGCCACCCCTCAGAGCCTGGTTTTTCTCTAGGTTTCTTCCTAGTTTCCTGCCTTTCTAGGGGGTGTTTCCTATTCACCGTGCTTTTACATCTGCGTTCGTTGCTGTTTGGGGTTTTAGGCTGGGTTTCTGTATAGCACTTTGTGACATCTGCTGGTGTAAAAGGGGCTTTATAAATACATTTGATTGATTGGTTAAAGTGTCTACATGACTATTGCCATACTCGGCCTACTGCCATAATCAGTTTAATATCGAATTATTTGTGTGCATGTAAACATATTCAATGATCAACAAACAATTTGACAGAGCTTGAAGAAGTTTGAAAAGAATAATGGCCAAATGTTGCACAATCCAGGTGTGGAAAGCTGTTAGAGATTTACCCAGAAAGACTCACAGCTGTAATCCTGCCAAAGGTGATTCTAACATGTATTGACTCAGGGGGTTACTTATCTAATCAAGATATACTGTATGAGTGTTTTATTTTTCATATTTATTTTTATAAATGTTTGAATTTTCCTTCCACTTTGACATTAGAGTAAAAAAAAGGACAATAAAATATATTTTAATCCCACTTTGTAACAACAAAATGTGGAAAAAATCAAGGGGTGATACTTTCTGAAGGCTCTGTACATCCTTTCAGCAGACAGAATCTAGTTTATCTCATCATGCATCCGCCTCCTCTCAGCTGCCAGTAAAAGGCTGTATCAGCCTACTGATATGGCCAGACTGGGTTCAAATGCCTTCTGTTTCATTTTTCTGTATTTATTTGTTTCTATATGTATGTATGTATATTTTTAATTGCTCTAGGGATATAATTATTTTTTGGATTACCTTATTTACTATGATGTTTATTTTTTTTACTCTTTATGCGATGCGCACTGCAGAGAACACCGGACAAAGAATTATCAGTGAATTATCACAGTGAATTATTGTAATGTTTGTTTATGTGTCAATTAATGGGTTGCCAACTGACAATTTGACACGGAAATAAAATTTCATTCATTTCAATTTCATTCCTTGGTGCACTGTCAACTGAAGTGAAGTGTATTGAAATATTTCACAGCTCAAAGTTTGATTCATTTATTTGAAGTATGCCTATATGAGCCCAGTTTAAATCGACCAAACACAAAATGCTAATTCAAATACAAATTCAACATCAAAATGCTATGCACAATTAAGAGTGATTTGAACTATAATTCCTATAGTTTTGTAACATCAGTGTGCTGGATTGAGGTCGAGATTGAGTGATGTGACGTGATGAGAGAGAGGGACAGGAACAGATGAGTTATCCTGTTGAAAAATTTAGACTGAAGATATCTAGTTGAAATATTTTCCGACTTCAGGTTGATTTGCATACTGTAGGTTTTTTTCATTATCATTGTCATCTATTGTTTCCATGTGAGGGGCATCTGTCTGTTTAAGACTTTCCCTCATCACTGCCTAACTGTGGATTTAAATACAGTATGTACATTTAAAGATCAGCAGGAGGAAAGACCACCTCACGAATCTGATTCACAGACCCCGAAAGCCAGCAAGAAAGAGAGAGAAGGAGGGGGCGGGGGTTGTGGTCCCAATGTACTCACTGAGCCACCAAATTTGGGCCAAAAACACACAGCCTGTGATTTCAACAGGTTTACATGGAAATGTTTTGAGGTTTTGAAGAGAGTAGTGGGGGAGGGGGTTGATAGATGAGATAAAAAGATGTATCCAGCACAGAGAGATTCACTACTGTCTGAACCAGGGGAAAATATGGCTGCTACAAGAACACAAACAACTCTTGGGTGTCCACCCACACATTTTTCATCTATCTATCTATCTATCTATCTATCTATCTATCTATCTATCTATCTATCTATCTATCTGTCTGTCTGTCTGTCTGTCTGTCTGTCTGTCTGTCTGTCTGTCTGTCTGTCTGTCTGTCTGTCTGTCTGTCTGTCTGTCTCTATCTATGTCTGTCTGTCTGTCTGTCTGTCTGTCTGTCTGTCTGTCTCTATCTATGTCTGTCTGTCTGTCTCTATCTATGTCTGTCTGTCCGTCCGTCCGTCCGTCTAACATCTATCTGTCTGTTTCACATCTATCTGTCTGTCGGTCTGTCTGAAACTATAGAGCAGTATAGTTGGTATGATGGGAACCTGATACTATAAACTCAAATATTGTCCCTAAGCTTCAGAATAGCCGTGTATGACTGAGGCAGAGAGCGAGAAAGAGAGAGACGTAAAGGGAGATGGAAGTCGCTATCATCATCATCATGTATTCTCCACCAAAACAAAGCCAACCACCATTCAATGACTTGCATTACTGGAACCGGCCCTGTCCTCCCATGTATGCTGGTGAGCTGGTAACTTACAGCAGTGAGAACTGCATGATGATCAATGTGGAAGGATACAGTGGTTAGATTGTGCACACTTTCGGCAACCCTGTGCTTCCTGTAAGTTCCACTGAGTAGAAATACAATAGATACACTAAATGCAGGGTTAAAATGAATGGGTCACTCTGTCAATGGATATATAAATACTGTGTATTACAGTACTGTATGTTTCTGATGATATGATGTATGTTTTGTAATACAATGTTTTTTATACCACTCTGTACCTGTAAGGTAATTAAAGGTAGAGTAACAGATCAAATTCAACTTTGCAGAACTTGAGCAGAGAGAGGGGGGAGGGAAAAAGAGAGAAAGTTGGGGGGGAGGGAGAGAGGGGAGAAAGAGAGAGGAGGAGGGAGAGAGAGAGAGAAAGAAGGGGGAGGGGGAGGGAGAGAGAAAGAGAAGGGGGCAGAGAGAGAATGATGGGGGGAGAAAGAGAATCCGTGGGAGGGAGCATGTAGGATTCCCTGTTTGTGTGGCTGACAGTTTCCATGTTGCGTCAGTGAGACTGACACAAACCGCATCAAAGACCGCCTCGTTGCACATGTCACATGACCAGGAGAGGGACTACCTGCTTAGACACCTCCCTCTTCCCACAACTCACACCTACAGGCCTTTATATACCCAGCCCCAATTGACAGAAACACACACAACAGCAGAGAGATCAAAGAGGGACGCAGAGAGAAAATACTAAGCTAGGTTTGCAACAACAATCTGTTGATCAAAACTTCAGAAGAAAGGAAAAAAGAGAAAAGAAGAGACCATGTGGCAGTTCCTCCTCTTGGGAACATCCCTGTTAGTGACAGGTGAGACCTTACAGATGATCTGTAGTCATTGTTTTTTAAATGAAAATGTGTTGCAATTTAAACTGATTTAAAGAAATGTTATGACATGCTTTGATGTGTACTTACGGATGGAGGATTGTGTATGTGTGTGTATTCATACAGTATGTGTATTTGTTCAGGGGGTCGGTGTCAGTGTCTGTCTGAGTATACTGAGATGTTCGCAGAGGCAGGGTCCCAGGCAGTGTTACCCTGCATGTGTCGCCCTCCCTCCACCTCTGCAGCCGTCGTTCTCTGGAGCAAGGACCTTAAGGGGTACGACTGCCTTTCTCTCGGTCCATGTCTTTCATGCTCTCCTTCTCCCTATTCCTCTCTGTCTCTGTCTACCTCTGTGACTCCAATATCCTCAAAGATTCCCTTTTCATCTCTCTCATCCTCTCTGTCTCTGTCTACCTCTGTGACTCCAATATCCTCAAAGATTCCCTTTTCATCTCTCTCATCCTCTCTGTCTCTGTCTACCTCTGTGACTCCAATATCCTCAAAGATTCCCTTTTCATCTCTCTCATCCTCTCTGTCTCTGTCTACCTCTGTGACTCCAATATCCTCAAAGATTCCCTATTCATCTCTCTCATCCTCTCTGTCTCTGTCTACCTCTGTGACTCCAATATCCTCAAAGATTCCCTTTTCATCTCTCTCATCCTCTCTGTCTCTGTCTACCTCTGTGACTCCAATATCCTCAAAGATTCCCTTTTCATCTTTCTCTATCCTGGTCTTTCTTTCTCTTGATCTCTTAATACATTGTTCTGTGTTGAAAGTGTTCTATCGGAGAGCATAGCAATATATTGCTATTGATCTGTATGTCTGTACGATACAAGTGTCATGTTTCAAACTTAGCATCTCTTCCTCTTTCTCTCAGGACGGTATGGAGAAAGGGAAAGAGTGGACTGGAGCACTGGGGAATAGGAGCTGCCCAGCGTGTTCGATGCCCCCATTCAGAGGTTGGAGCTGGTGACTACAGCCTGTACATAAAGGAGGTGAGGGAGGAGGACAGCGGAAATTACACCTGCATGGTGCAGGATGGCGAGAAAATCCTCTCTAAGAGGATCCTCTTCAGGGTCATCAAAGGTAAGGAGTTAAAATAACAGTAACTTATATGAAATACTGTGTGGACAATTAAATTAACTTTCAGTGATATTTACAGTCATTTTAAAGTGATATTTACAGTCATTTTTAAAGTGATATTTACATGCTGTAATAACAAGGTATTTGTCTGCTGTTTATCATACAGTCACACATATCATAAACCTGTGAATATGATTAACATCTCATTGCTCTTACTTACCCATGTCTTTCTTTCACAGTATCCATCTCCCCACCTGCTCCAGTGGAGGGCAACAAAATGACGATCACTTGCAGTGTCACTCCATGGCCACGGAAGGCGACAGTGAGCTGGATGCTCAACGAGAAGCGAGTTTACCCTGACAGTGCAGATTATGTCCTTTCAAAGAACCAGGCGAGTGTTTTGGAGAGCAAAGCATCTGCAAGCATGATGGGTAACTGGAGCTGTGTAGTGCATAAAGGGAGGAAACCAGGGAAGGCCACCACGGCCCTGACAGTGAGAGGTGAGGGCTCAGACACAGTGATGTCATGTTTGGAAGGAATAAAACATTCAAATGCAGCTGATATATTGAAGACGGTTAATATTAAGTTTCCTATGTCTTTCTCCCTTCTCTCCTATCCATCGTCTTCCCCCGTCTCTTCTCTCGCTCAGGTATCGTTAACCCCTCCAGTGCCAGTGCCAAGGTGTATGCTGAGGTGGGGTCTGCTGTCACCCTCCCCTGTGTGTTCTCCACTGGACTCACCCCATCAGACACAGTCTGGGAGAGACTGGACACCTCTGGCTCTGCTCTCCCACTCCCACCCTCCTTCAACCTGTCCTCCCTGCTATCCCTCCCTCCCTGGGACAGGTCTGTGGGTGTGGGGCAAGTGGGGCAGGGGGACGGGGGCAGGTACAGGTGCTCAGGGACAGTGGAGGGGCACCGGGTAACCAGGGAGATGCAGCTGGTGACTGCCCAAGGTGAGCCAGGCATAGAAAATGGATGATGGTATGATATTGTAGCGTCTCCTCATTTGAATGCCTAATGTGAGTTGCTCCGTTCTGCAAAATGGCAAGCATTTAAGTAAAATGTTTGAGATGAGATGGGCAAATGGTGCTTTAGAATTAGCAATCACATTGCTATTGATGATCCTGTGTGTTCTCTCTACTCAGTGCTCAGCAACTCACCGTCTACCCAGAAGGCCCCAGTCTCACTGACCTGTCACCTCAGCGATGCCAGCGAGGTCACTGAATACGAGTGGGTACAAGTGACCTATGACCTCAATGGCACCCAATCAGAGAGCTCCGTCCAGAAAGGGAGGGTCCTGGGGATCAACAAAGTGACAGACAGGAACTCTGGCGAATGGGCTTGTCGATTCCACGGGAAAGAAGGAGCTCTGGGGAGCGTGACATACCACCTACATCTGATGAGTAAGTCCTATCTGCCTACTTTGATTCACTGTCTATTTGCATGGATCTAGGTAGATGTAGACACATTTCAAATGCAACAAATATCAGCAAGATGTAAAAAATGTGTCATAATTAGACGTAGGGGTGGAAGGTAGCCTAGCAGTTAAGAGAAGTGTGCCAGTAACCGAAAGGTCACCTGTTCAAATCCCCAAGCCAACTAGGTGAAAAATCTGTCGATGTGCCTTTGAGAAAGGCACTCAACTCTAATTGCTCCTGTAAGTTGCTCTGGATAAGAGCGTCTGCTAAATTACTCAGATGTAAACTAAAATGTATCCTTGTTCTGTCTTGGTTGATCAGGTGGTCTGATGGGAGATAATGAGACAGGTTCTTCCAGTAATGTTGCCGTGGTAGCCGGCCTGGGTTTCTTCCTCTTGGTGCTGCTGTTGGTCTTGGTGCAGATGTACAGGAACTATCGGAGGGTACGTTCAACTACAGATGTGTGTGTTTTCCTTAAATCCACGTTGACATGGAAAATACGTTTTGAAAAGGTTTATGTAATACTTATTTAATCTCCTCTACAGCGCAAGCTGATCCTGTTGTACCCTGCCCTGGAGACCATTGTTCACACCATTGCTAACGAGAGAGAGGACAGAGAGAGGAACAGAGTGAAAGAAGATGAGATCTCCAAATAGAGGAGACTCTGCAATATGACGTTTGAAATCATTTGACATGTCTACGATCCGTTGGGAGATTATGTGGTATTTGTACATATTAATTCAGTGCAGACAATTGTAGCAGTTTCTTTCCTACTTTCACCAAAAAATGTGATTGATCTTTTATTTGAAATGTGATTGATTTTGTATATGTATGCCTTATTTTTCACTACCGGCACCTTAACCACCTATAAGACTTTTGTAATATAATGAATCACTGAGAATACAATTATCTAAACACTTCATTGGTTTAAATATGTCTCTTTATTACAATATTACTGTATGAATCTCCCAAATGGGTCACAATACCAAATATGCAGTTAGTCTTATAAATTAACAACTCAAATTAAGTTCAATGAAACATGTCATTCTATGTATACACAGCATTTCAGTTACCTGACACCACATCAAAAAGTACACTTGTATAAGACAGTATAGGCGTCTACAGATGTAGGATCTTAAGAACGCTACAGCAACAGGATTTGAACATTTAGTCCATAATGTTGCTTGAAGCTGGCCAAAAGTAGGCTACATGAAAAGTGCAATACTGTTAAATATAACCGTGTGTTAGTGCGGGTTTTCAATACATTTATGTAAATCACAAAGCTCATCTGCAATTCCTGCGTTGCAGGAAAAACCTCAGCAACAAAAGAGTGACCAAATGAAGATCCTACATCTGTAGCTCTAACAATATTATGCAGGTTGAAGAAAATTATTCTGCTGTTCACTCAGACTCATAATCACAAACTCAAAATCACTCACAAACATTCCATGCAACAAACTGAAATCAAACATTTGGTGTCAATCAGCTCACTCAATCAATATCTTGCTGTGGAAAAGTATCAAGTTGTTATATGTCCACTCCGGCACAGTGAAAATCTCAAATGACATATTATTCCCAATAAAGTGCAGATAAAGTCTTGGAGAATGAAGGACTCCCAGTAGCCTATGCAGAACTACACCTGACTAATCGTCCCGTCCTCATGCGTGCCGATTCGCTGGAAGTCTCTCAAGGTCAAAGTTTGGCTGATCCCCACCTCAGCCGCTTCCCACCACTCCTCATAAACACCAACGCCACTGTCCTCTGGGGTCAGCTGATCCAGGACCTCATCGGCTTCAAAGCACCAGCCTGGCCAATCAGTCCTGGCGCTATCAGGAAAGGCGGGGCTAGAAGAGACAGGAAAAAAGCTCTTACAATGGAGATAAACTTGTTGGATTGCAAATAGCTTAGTCACAAGATTTGTTTCTGCTTTGGTCTACTTCCATGTTGTTCACTGGAATGTTTGGCGTGACATTAACAAAGTAGTTGGCTAAAGTGGACACCAATCTGGTGATCAGGCTAGATTGGTTATGATGGCATGGTTGTCATGACATGAAACATGGTCACGGGTGGCATGTCATGGTTATGACAGTAAATGCAACTTCCAAGAATAACGATTTGAACATAGAGTGATCCTACACTACATGGTAATCAGCCCAGTAGGTAGAGTCATAAAATAACCCAGAATGAAACTGTTCCATAGTGGCCATCAGCCACCCACACCTATCTGACTGAGTCATTTCAATAGATGAATCTTCAAACTGATTAAGCATACTTTGAAGACGTTCTTTTCTTTTATATCCAACTGAGTTTTGATGTAAAACTCACCTGCTCTTCTTCTCCTCCTCCTCATCTCCATCCACCCTCTCCTCTATCCATCCCTGACTGACACTGGGGGCCAGCCGTCTGACCAGCTCCACCTCTTCCCACTCAGTCTCTCTATCCCCTTCATTGGGCGACTGGGACGGAGTGGTGGAGAAACACGGAGAAGGAGGAAGAGCCCATGTTCTGAAGGTTGGAGATTTCCCCTTTCCCTCTCTTCTCCCTCCGTCCTTTCTTCTCTCCTTGGCCCGGTTCAAAATGCTCTCCAGAGGGGAGGGGTACAAGTATGGATCCAACCCAGGAGGGGGAGAGTGGGCTATTCGCGCGTTGGAGGGCTTGGCTGAGGTCAGAAGAGAACTATATCCTTCTTGGAGGATGATATCTGGTATGGACACACTCCTCTGAGTCTTCAACTTAGGCCTTTTTGGGGAGTTTTCTTTTTCTTTAGAGATGTCTTTGGGCAGCTCTGGCTCAGGGAAACTGTGGGGCTCTGGGGAGAACTCTCTCTCTGAAGGCATGTCCCAGAACACCCCTCCGTTCATCTTTAAGGACCCCAGCTTGAGTACCAGGTGAGAGTCAGAGCTCTGTCCGCAGGAACCTGAGTTGTGTTGGTAGGAACCTCTGAGTTTCTGTTTGCAGTCTGAGTCAGAGTTGGAGGAAGAGTTTGTGCGTGGCGCAGACGGGGCCATCCCAGAGCTGTCAGACCCCCCAGACATCTGAAGGGTAGCAGTCTGCTCAGTGTTTATTGGTCTTCTCCTACGTAACCGTGGTGAATTCAACTTCCGAGAAAACCTCAATGATTCCGCTAAAGCCTCCTCCTCTCCTGATTGGGTGAGCCACAAGTTCCTCATGGCTTGTTGCTCCACTGACTGGGGGGCAGAATTCCTCCGTGTGGATGTGGCTCGTCCTCTCTGTGAGAGCAATCCTTGGGATTCCATTTGACTAATAGCAATAGAAACTTTTCGATTGTTTTCCCTGCATGGAGAAAGTGGGAAAGTGCTGGATTGGTGTTGTGGGTAGTCTATGTCGTAGTCTATGTCAGGATATCCGCCTAGCAACAGGTTGTGTGGCCCGTTGGGTTTGGGTTGAAGTTGGAAGAATGATTGGTTATGAATGTCACTGAGCTTGCGTGGTTGTCCTGGCAACATTGCATCTTTATAGTCCACTGGTTCCGCCTCCGTTGCTATGGACACCAATGTTCCATTCACTGATTGGATGAGGAGTTCCTCAACAGGTTTCACCTCCAAAGAGGAAGTGATCTCTGCTTCTGATTGGTCAGGAGGCTGATCTACTGATTCCTCAATGGTCATCTTGGGCTCTGTAGGGGGTGTGGCTTGCTCCTGTAGCTGTAGGTCTCTCTGTTTGGTCTGCAGTCGTCTGCTGGCCTCTATCTCTCTCAGGCCCTGCAGTGTTTCCTGTCAATGAATGGAAGAAAGAAAGAGGGATAAGAGGAGAGCATCAATATCACTGTATATTACACATTATGTACATTGTACATCATTAATTCATTGATTTAATACTAAAGAGACCAAAAGGTAAATCATGTCATTACCACTTTAGTCAGTATTTTTCTGTCTGTTTACCTGTGCCTCGTGGATGGTGAAGACCCATGTAGAGCAGCTCTCTGGGCTGGAGGTGGAGAAGGTGTAGACATTCGCCGCACAACCCAGAACACTCACCTCCACCACCACAAACGAACCTGGGAGATGGAGAGAGGGGTGAGGAAGAGAGGGAGAGAGCGAGGGAGAGATAAAGAGAGAACTGTCATTTAAAACTCTACAACTGGTCTCTGTAGCAAGAGACAGAGCAACGTTTCATCTTTCCACTTCTGGGATATGTACTGTATGGTCAATGACTGTACTCACAGCCATCTTTGAGTGTGTCACAGCGTGTTCTATCCAGGGCCAGCGGGGGGCGAACTACCTTCAGTCTGTCTGCCTTCTTCTGGACCTTGGTCACCAGCAGCACGTCAGAGAAGAGCAGGGCTGTCACCTCCAGCTTCACCACACAACAGTCGCAACAAGCCCACAGAAACATGACATCTATATCTTACATGTTAATCATTTAGCAGATGCTCTTATTCAAAGCAACTTACAGTTAGTGATTTCATCTTAAGATAGCTATCACAGTCGTAGCAAGTACATTTTTCCTCAAAGTCGTTATCATCAGTACGTGCTAATGAGATGATAATATTAGGAAGAATCCTCTACATGGAAGTCAATGTTTCAATGGAACAGAGTGAGATTCTGTCACTCAACCTACCTTGTGATCCTTCCTTCCTCTGATCTTCAGAGTCTCCTCCAATAGCAGCTTGCGTATGATCCCAGGACCCACCCCTCTGACAGGGCACGTCAAATCAAAACTGCAGAACTCTCTGACATGCTGTGGATGACATCAACATTGACTACTCACTGTCTGCGTCACACATTACAGTATCTATATCGTTTTTTAAGGTTGGTGTAGTTTCCTATCCTGTACTCTGTTCCTAGCTTTTTCTTCTCTCTTTCACCTTTTCAATTTCCTCATTCATCCCCTCCATCACGTCATATCCCTCTATCTTCTGGGCGGAAAGCAAGAGGGCCAGCTCATCATCCTTAAGCCTCAAGTAGTCATTGATGCTGTGCAGAAAGCCATTAACACGGGCCAACTGGAGGAGAGACAGAGGGGGAGAGGGAGAGAGAAAGATAGAGAAAGAAAAGAGAGAGTGAGTGAGTGAGTGAGAGAGAGAGAGAGAGAGAGAGAGAGAGAGAGAGAGAGAGAGAGAGAGAGAGAGAGAGAAACAGAGAGAAACAGAGAGAGGGATAGAGTGTGTGGGTCAGAGAGATTTCCTTAATTTGCCTTTTCATCTATTACTAGTAGAGGCAATTAGCGATTAGCTAGTAAGAAAATGGCGCTGGAACGCGTAACTTCCTTTTCTAATGAACATGAACAGCCTCAGGCCTGACAAACTGAATTAAAAGGCATTGATTTAAAAGGCCAGCTCTTCACTCACCATGCCCCTGAGTGTGTGCTGTGTGTGGGGAGCCTGGGTGGTCTTGAGGACAGCCTTCAGCAGCAGGGGGTACTTGGTGATCCTCTGGATGGGTTTGGCCTGCATATCTCCCAGACGCATCCGCTCACACTGGAGGTGTGCCTCCACCCACTATGGACACAGAGAAAAACTTTATTTTGTGTCTTCTAGTAGAGGCTTTAGACCTTATACCCAAAGTTATGGCCTTGGTATAACTAATGTAAATGCACGGTTGTTACTGTGTATGAAAAAATATTGTTACATGGTACTGGACAAATTCAAAGGCTTGAAAAACTCATAATGGAGATTCTTTGAACAAGCTGTAAAAGTGCGTAGACAGCAAAAACAGCCAAAGACACGTTCTAATCTTTAAGAAGACAATGTGCAGGCTAGGCTCTCTGAGTCATTAGGTCAGGGCGTTGGTGTAACAAGTGTTTGGCCTTCAGGATATGACCCATAAAAGAAGGCCTGGATATGGTGGTCATCAAAACCACTAGATCAATAACAGAAGAAGTTCTGCGGCTGCTATGACTCAATTCACTGATGTTCCAGACTGTGTTACCGTAATGAAGGGTAGTTTGGAGAACCATGTGTGTGACGCAGAGTGACTTTAGGGTGAGAGTGAAAGGGTGTGCATGCAACACGTAAACAAGAAGTGGGCTTGTGTATGAAGTGGTGTGTGTGGGTTTGTTTCTGTCTCCCATTCCATGTACCATAATACTGCTATTGGCAAGGACATTCTCACCTTTACTGTTAAGGCGAGTTCTACCAACAAAATACAACCTAGCTTTCTGGTACCCTGCAAACCATGATCCCTTCTGTGTTTTCCACCCTGAGGTAAACGTAAAGGAGTCTGTTGCACATGTTGTTAATGGTTTCTGTTTATACTGAGATTTGTACATTGCTAGACATGACCGTCTTGTTGACCTGGTGGCTACGGAGGTGAGACAAGTGGAGTCACCAACCGAACACATACACAAACATTCTCTTGTCAGAGAAGCCTGGTTTGATGTTGATGATCATGTGTTTTCTTGCCCGCCCGAATAAGCCAGATATTGTTGTTGTGGGGGAGGCCAGAGGGAGGGGCTGATTCTGGAGGTGGGCTGCTCATTGGACTACTACATGGAGCAGCTTAAATACCAGCCCCTCGTGTTACACCTGAACAGCCTCGTAACAGTGCATGCTTGCTACGGTGATATTGGGTAGTCTCTGCCATGTTCACAGGCTGACAGTACCTGGACTTCAGATAGCAGGCCTACATAAGACGAAGCTGATAGCGAGGTACTGCTCTGTGTCAGCAGTCATGGGCAGCCTTGCTGTGTGAAGAAGAAGGTGCTATCTGTTTCCCTAGGTGTCCAAGTATCCTTGTCCTGAGATGTTTGTATGCATTATGATTTGTGGATTCAAATAAAGTATAAAAAATGTGTTTGTGTGTGTTTGTGTGTGCGTGTGTTTAACTCACCATTAAGTAGGTGTGGAAGTGCAGGTTGGTGTCTGTCAGTTTGCTCGTAAACTCCACTGTGCTCTCCTCCTTACAACAGTAATGCAGATAGGTGGAGAAACGCTCAGGGAACTACAGACAGAGGGTGGGGATGGGATTAGACAAAGATTGCTGTAAACAAACATCTTTTAAACTCATGATCCGTGTTTCCATTCCTTCCTTTCACCCCCGTTTGACCCTTATACTTTCATCCCATATGTGAACCTGATACTAGATGTGATTGACAGTCAGTACTGTACCTGCAGGCATCCTGCCTCTAACCCCATGGGGTCAAAGGGCTTCCCCGTCCTGCGGACTTCCTGTAACATGGGATACATCACTTCCTGCCAGAAGAGCCGGTGGGCGCTGAGGATAGAGGGAAGGTTGGAGAAGAGGCTCTCAGGTGTCACCTGAAGAAGAGAGGGACAGGAAAAAGAGGGTGATGATACTGCTTTCTTGATTTTGAACCTACAATCTACCCCACACCTCTTGTCATTATGTGTTGAAGTTTGTGGTTGTCTAAAGTCAATAAAAATATATGATAGTTGTAGACCTTTTGTGATAAAAATAGATGGAGGGTAATTGTTTGACAAAGCTGCAGTGTCTAGCTGTAGAACTCTGCAGAACTCACTCCCCCACATTCTCAGATACTTTCCACATTCTCAGCAGGAATGATCTAACATTCTGTTATTGAGCTGAATGTTCCATCTGCCCTGGTGTGTTCTGTGTCAGATAGAGCAGATGTTCTCAGTGTGTTAGTATGTCAGCTCAGCAGTATGTACTGTATGTACAGTATGTTGTACTACAGCAGTCGGCTTCAACTAGGCCCAAGGGCCTGACCTTGAACTGTATACTGGTTTCAAATTCAACCAAAGGTCAAAGTCATTCATGAAAACACACACACCTGATCCCAGTCAGATCATGCAAGAGCCAGCTCAAAAGCACATTCTTAGTTCATTGCAACACATCTATTTGAGTGGTCAGTCGGGAAACACAGATAGACCCAAAGACCAAGAGAGGGAGTTCTAGAGAAAATGTTCCCTACAGAAAACCCTGTGAATGAGAACCCAGCTCATATAGACTGACCTCTAAGAGGAATCCATGCTGGTGCAGGTTGGTAAGAGCTGCCATCACCAACTGAGAAACACAATGACACAAACAAACACGGGCATTGAAAAATGACATTGCAATAAAAGATGCTATACAGATAACAGTTACTATTATCATATTTCTATTATGAATAGTCACTGGTTGTTATGGACACATCACTGAAAGACATTGATACATTTTCAGTAATGAGAATAATGAGAGCAGGGTGTCTGTCTGTCTGTCTTACATCAGTGACAACAGTGAGCTTGTTGATGTAGGTGAGCTCAGTATGGAACAACTCCCACAGTGCCTCCTGTTGGTGCCTCTGGGTCTTACACATCATCTGATCAGAGAGGGAGCGGGAGAGGGAGAGGGAGAGGGAGAGGGAGAGGGAGCGGGAGAGGGAGTGGGAGCGGGAGAGGGAGAGGGAGAGGGAGAGGGAGAGAGGGAGGGAGGGAGGGAGGGAGGGAGGGAGGGAGGGAGGGAGGGAGGGAGGGAGGGAGGGAGGGAGGGAGGGAGGGAGGGAGGGAGGGAGGGAGGGAGGGAGAAAGAGATATGTTGTAAAATGTAGGGAGAGAGAGAGGGGGGGGGAGAAAGAGATATGTTGTAAAAGGTAGGGAGAGAGAGAGAGGGTGGGAGAAAGAGATATGTTGTAAAAGGTAGGGAGAGAGAGAGGGGGTGGGGGAAAGAGATATGTTGTAAAAGGTAGGGAGAGAGAGAGGGTGGGAGAAAGAGATATGTTGTAAAAGGTAGGGAGAGAGAGGGGGGGTGGGAGAAAGAGATATGTTGTAAAAGGTAGGGAGAGAGAGAGGGTGGGAGAAAGATATATGTTGTAAAAGGTAGGGAGAGAGAGAGGGTGGGAGAAAGAGATATGTTGTAAAAAGGTAGGGAGAGAGAGGGGGGGTGGGAGAAAGATATATGTTATATAAGGTAGGGAGAGAGAGAGGATGGGAGAAAGAGATATGTTGTAAAAGGTAGGGAGAGAGAGAGAGGGTGGGAGAAAGAGATATGTTGTAAAAGGTAGGGAGAGAGAGAGGGGGTGGGAGAAAGAGATATGTTATATAAGGTAGGGAGAGAGAGAGGGTGGGAGAAAGAGATATGTTGTAAAAGGTAGGGAGAGAGAGAGGGTGGGAGAAAGATATATGTTGTAAAAGGTAGGGAGAGAGAGAGAGAGGGTGGGAGAAAGAGATATGTTGTAAACGGTAGGGAGAGAGAGAGGGTGGGAGAAAGAGATATGTTGTAAAAGGTAGGGAGAGAGAGAGGGTGGGAGAAAGAGATATGTTGTAAAAGGTAGGGAGAGAGAGGGTGGGAGAAAGAGATATGTTGTAAAAGGTAGGTAGAGAGAGAGGGGGTGGGAGAAGGATATATGTTGTAAAAGGTAGGGAGAGAGAGAGGGGGTGGGAGAAAGAGATATGTTGTAAAAGGTAGGGAGAGAGAGAGAGAGTGGGAGAAAGAGATATGTTGTAAAAGGTAGGGAGAGAGAGAGAGGGTGGGAGAAAGAGATATGTTGTAAAAGTAGGGGGAGAGAGAGGGGGTGGGAGAAAGAGATATGTTGTAAATGGTAGGTAGAGAGAGAGGGGGTGGGAGAAGGATATATGTTGTAAATGGTAGGGAGAGAGAGAGGGGGTGGGAGAAGGATATATGTTGTAAAAGGTAGGGAGAGAGAGAGGGTGGGAGAAAGAGATATGTTGTAAATGGTAGGTAGAGAGAGAGGGGGGGGGAGAAGGATATATGTTGTAAAAGGTAGGGAGAGAGAGAGGGTGGGAGAAAGAGATATGTTGTAAAAGGTAGGGAGAGAGAGAGAGGGTGGGAGAAAGAGATATGTTGTAAATGGTAGGGAGAGAGAGGGGGTGGGAGAAAGAGATATGTTGTAAATGGTAGGTAGAGAGAGGGGGGATGGGAGAAAGAGATATGTTGTAAATGGTAGGGAGAGAGAGGGTGGGAGAAAGAGATATGTTGTAAATGGTAGGTAGAGAGAGAGAGGGTGGGAGAAAGAGATATGTTGTAAAAGGTAGGGAGAGAGAGAGAGGGTGGGAGAAAGAGATATGTTGTAAAAGGTAGGGAGAGAGAGAGAGGGTGGGAGAAAGAGATATGTTGTAAAAGGTAGGGAGAGAGAGAGAGGGTGGGAGAAAGATATATGTTGTAAAAGGTAGGGAGAGAGAGAGAGGGTGGGAGAAGGATATATGTTGTAAAAGGTAGGGAGAGAGAGAGAGGGTGGGAGAAAGAGATATGTTGTAAAAGGTAGGGAGAGAGAGAGGGTGGGAGAAAGAGATATGTTGTAAAAGGTAGGGAGAGAGAGAGGGGGTGGGAGAAAGAGATATGTTGTAAAAGGTATGGAGAGAGAGAGGGGGTGGGAGAAAGAGATATGTTGTAAAAGGTAGGGAGAGAGAGAGGGGGTGGGAGAAAGAGATATGTTGTAAAAGGTAGGGAGAGAGAGAGGGGGAGGGAGAAAGAGATATGTTGTAAAAGGTAGGGAGAGAGAGAGAGGGTGGGAGAAAGAGATATGTTGTAAAAGGTAGGGAGAGAGAGAGAGGGTGGGAGAAAGAGATATGTTGTAAAAGTAGGGGGAGAGAGAGGGGGTGGGAGAAAGAGATATGTTGTAAATGGTAGGTAGAGAGAGAGGGGGTGGGAGAAGGATATATGTTGTAAATGGTAGGTAGAGAGAGAGGGGGTGGGAGAAGGATATATGTTGTAAAAGGTAGGGAGAGAGAGAGGGTGGGAGAAAGAGATATGTTGTAAATGGTAGGTAGAGAGAGAGGGGGTGGGAGAAGGATATATGTTGTAAAAGGTAGGGAGAGAGAGAGGGTGGGAGAAAGAGATATGTTGTAAAAGGTAGGGAGAGAGAGAGAGGGTGGGAGAAAGAGATATGTTGTAAATGGTAGGGAGAGAGAGGGGGTGGGAGAAAGAGATATGTTGTAAATGGTAGGTAGAGAGAGAGGGGGTGGGAGAAAGAGATATGTTGTAAATGGTAGGGAGAGAGAGGGTGGGAGAAAGAGATATGTTGTAAATGGTAGGTAGAGAGAGAGAGGGTGGGAGAAAGAGATATGTTGTAAAAGGTAGGGAGAGAGAGAGAGGGTGGGAGAAAGAGATATGTTGTAAAAGGTAGGGAGAGAGAGAGAGGGTGGGAGAAAGAGATATGTTGTAAAAGGTAGGGAGAGAGAGAGAGGGTGGGAGAAAGATATATGTTGTAAAAGGTAGGGAGAGAGAGAGAGGGTGGGAGAAGGATATATGTTGTAAAAGGTAGGGAGAGAGAGAGAGGGTGGGAGAAAGAGATATGTTGTAAAAGGTAGGGAGAGAGAGAGGGTGGGAGAAAGAGATATGTTGTAAAAGGTAGGGAGAGAGAGAGGGGGTGGGAGAAAGAGATATGTTGTAAAAGGTATGGAGAGAGAGAGGGGGTGGGAGAAAGAGATATGTTGTAAAAGGTAGGGAGAGAGAGAGGGGGTGGGAGAAAGAGATATGTTGTAAAAGGTAGGGAGAGAGAGAGGGGGAGGGAGAAAGAGATATGTTGTAAAAGGGAGGGAAAGAGAGGGGGGTGGGAGAAAGAGATATGTTATATAAGGCAGGGAGAGAGAGAGGGGGTGGGAGAAAGAGATATGTTGTAAAAGGTAGGGAGAGAGAGAGGGTGGGAGAAAGAGATATGTTGTAAAAGGTAGGGAGAGAGAGAGGGTGGGAGAAAGATATATGTTGTAAAAGGTAGGGAGAGAGAGAGGGTGGGAGAAAGAGATATGTTGTAAAAGGTAGGGAGAGAGAGAGAGGGTGGGAGAAAGAGATATGTTGTAAAAGGTAGGGAGAGAGAGAGGGTGGGAGAAAGAGATATGTTGTAAAAGGTAGGGAGAGAGAGAGGGTGGGAGAAAGAGATATGTTGTAAAAGGTAGGGAGAGAGAGAGAGGGTGGGAGAAAGAGATATGTTGTAAAAGGTAGGGAGAGAGAGAGAGGGTGGGAGAAAGAGATATGTTGTAAAAGGTAGGGAGAGAGAGAGGGTGGGAGAAAGAGATATGTTGTAAAAGGTAGGGAGAGAGGGGGTGGGAGAAAGAGATATGTTGTAAAAGGTAGGGAGAGAGAGGGGTAGGGAGAAAGAGATATTTTGTAAAAGATAGGGAGAGAGAGAGGGTGGGAGAAAGAGATATGTTGTAAAAGGTAGGTAGAGAGAGAGGGGGTGGGAGAAGGATATATGTTGTAAAAGGTAGGGAGAGAGAGAGGGGGTGGGAGAAAGAGATATGTTGTAAAAGGTAGGGAGAGAGAGAGAGGGTGGGAGAAAGAGATATGTTGTAAAAGGTAGGGAGAGAGAGAGAGGGTGGGAGAAAGAGATATGTTGTAAAAGGTAGGGAGAGAGAGAGAGGGTGGGAGAAAGAGATATGTTGTAAAAGGTAGGGAGAGAGAGAGAGGGTGGGAGAAAGAGATATGTTGTAAAAGGTAGGGAGAGATCATTCATATTAACTAGATGACATGCCCATCATGACATGTATTTATCAGTAGGTAGATCTGGTTACCAAGTGATTGTGTACTATGTCAGTCCAGTTGTTCTCCAGTGTGGCTCCTGTCCCCTCCTCCCCCCAGCTCCAGTTCAGACACACTGGTACTGGGAACGCCTCCAGAGTCCGCTTCAGAGCATCCAACTGCCCTGCACCCTGACAGAGAGAAAGAGAGGGGGAGAGATAATATATATATTATATATATATACACACACACACATATATATACACATATACATATATTCCACCAGAGTTATCATCAAAATTCGTTAGAAATGGGCCCATAGCAGATATGCTTGAGTGAACAATTGTAGTGTGCATTTGTGGAACTCTTATTTTCAGCAAGTATGTGGACAGTGCCCCTGGCTGTGCATGTCTGTGCATGTGCGTGTCAGGGTGTATTCATGTCTGTGCATGTGCGTGTCAGGGTGTATTCATGTGTGTAGAGGACGAGTTAAGTGCGTGGGAGGAAAGTACCTCAGGCATGGGGCTCTTTTCAGTCGCTCCCTGGCTGAACAGAACCTGTCTCAGTGCTGCTCGGGGTTTGAAACTTCCAGACGCTCCCTTACTCACCGTGGTATAGTCTGCCACCACTTTCTGCTTCAGCTTCCTCTGAAAATGATGGTGAATATAATGTAAATATACAATATGTGTCTGCTGTGGTAGCCTGAATATTAGGAAGTACACATAGCCTTCTGGTGGGCTGAGTGAAGTTTCTACCACTTGGCTTCAGGATGTAGATTAAGTGTCATGGGGGCCTCAAGTTTAGGGATGATTTCAAACTGATCCTGCATCTACAGACAGAAGCTGAAGTTCATAACCCTCACATGGTATCCCACAGTATTGAATCTGCGTTTGTCTGCTGACACCCTGTGGTTGGTAGCTGTCTCTGCAGCCAGAGTTAGTCCATCTGTCACGCCCGCCTCTCTCTCCACCTCCCTCTGTCTCTCCCCCTCTCCTCCATTCCTCCACTGCTCCACCACTTCCTCTGGCTGAGTCACATCACCTCCCCTTCCTTCGTTGAAAGAGGTTGTTGCTTTTGAGGAAAGGCTGAAGAGATAAGAGAGCATAAACACAATGTTGACCTACTGCTTGGGGCCTACAGAGAGAGAGAGATGGAGGGAGAGAAACAGAGGGAGAGAGGGAGGGAGAGACACAGAGGGAAAGAGGGAGGAAGAGATGCAGAGGGAGAGGAGGGAGAGACGCAGAGGAAGAGATGGAGGGCGAGAAGCAGAGATGGAGCGAGGGTGGTAGTAGAAAGGAGACTAGGCAGAGCATGGGATTACTATGTAGTTCATTTAAAAGAGAATGTATTCTTAATGATTGACCTGGTTAATAAAGGTCAGATACTTAAATGAACAATGAACCAAGGGGGGGTGAGTCCAATGCGGGGAAATTAAACTTGAGGAACTAAGGACAGAGGAACTTACATTTCTAACAAAACACACACATCGATACCTCCCATTTAGCATGAGCACAGTAAATAAAACCAAGACATGGGCTGCAGAATGTAAACCGCTACAGGCCATTGAAACACAATGTAGTGACAACGTATTGTGACCTTAATACCACTTTGTTTCTGCCTCAGTCAAGCTGTTATGATCTTGCCAAAAATCTATAAATGATGATGACAATGATTACCTCAATGCAATGATGAATGCATTGTCAAGTACGCAGTAAGGTGGAAATAACAGAGATGACAGGAATAGCCTCAGTGAGACAAGGTGAATAACTCTAGACAATCTGACACTGGTAGAGTCACAGGGTTCTCAGCTTTAGTTACAGTATGACCAAGGTGAAACCTCAAAAACAACTTCACTTTACACAAATTCACACATACCTGACCCTCGCCCAAATACACCAACTACAGCATGTCCTCTAAGGGCTTTGGGTTACACAGCAAAAATGTACCTTCAGTTCCCAGCCATACATCTATCACACCAAAGACAACCTACAGTAATCTAGAGCAGGGCTTCCCAAACTGGGTCCTGGGGCCCTCCCTGGGTGCATGTCTTGGTTTTTACCCTAGCACTACACAGCTGATTCAAATAACCAACTCATCCTCAGCTGTGTAGTACTAGGGAAAAAAACAAAACATGCATCGGGTGGGCAGGAGCGTGTTTGGGAAACCCCAATCTAGAGCTTTAAAGCAGTGAATAATACACACATGATACGAGATACGCTCTCTGAAAGTATGCAGTGTGTGTGTAACTAGTCTCTCTCACACATACAAACACAATCCACGCCACAATGCCTAACATCAAAACGCCTGCTCCATGACAACAGTGATTTAATCACAGATACTCATGACTGACCCACTCTGCCCATTCATCGCCATTTACCCATTGTTGTCCTAGCTCTCCTGATCAAAACCTGTGATTGCTTTATGCCTCTCTCTAATGTCAATATGCCTTGTTTACTGCTGTCTCAGCTAGTTCTTATTGTTTTATTTCACTGTCGAGCCCCCAGTCCTGCACAACATGCCTTAGATAGCTCTTTTGTCCCACCCCCACACACATGCAGAGACCTCACCTGGCTTAACTGGTGGCTCCAGAAACGAAACCTCTCTCATCGTCACTCAACGCCTAGGTTTACCTCCACTGTACTCACATCCTACCATACCATTGTCTGTACATTATGCTCTGAATCTATTCTACCACACCCAGAAATCTGCTCCTTTTATTCTCTGTCCCCAGCGCACTACACTAGACTATCCTACTCCTCTGTTCCTCTGGTGATGTAGAGGTTAACCCAGGCCCTGTAGCCTCCAGTTCCACTCCTATTCCCCAGGCGCTCTCATTTGTTGACTTCTGTAACCGTAAAAGCCTTGGTTACATGCATGTTAACATCAGAAGCCTCCTCCCTAAGTTTGTTTTATTCACTGCTTTAGCACACTCCGCCAACCCTGATGTCTAGCCGTGTCTGAATCCTGGCTTAGGAAGGCCACCAAAAATTCTGACATTTTCATCCCCAACTACAACATTTTCCGCCAAGATAGAACTGCCAAAGGGGGAGGAGTTGCAATCTACTGCAGAGATAGCCTGCAGAGTTCTGTCATGCTATCCATGCTATTCTGTCATGCTATCCAAACAGTTCGAGCTTCTACTTTTAAAAATCCCCCTTTCCAGAAATAAGTCTCTCACTGTTGCCGCTTGTTACAGACCCCCCTCAGCCCCCAGCTGTGCCCTGAACACCATATGTGAATTAATTACCCCCCATTTATCTTCAGAGTTTGTACTGTTAGGTGACCTACACTGGGATATGCTTAACACCCCGGCCACCCCACAATCTAAGCTAGATGCCCTCAATCTCACACAAATTATCAAGGAACCTACCATGTACAACCCTAAATCCGTAAACACGGGCACCCTCAAAGATATCATCCTGACCAACCTGCCCTCTAAATACACCTCTGCTGTCTTCAACCATGATCTCAGGGATCACTGCCTCCTTGCCTGCGTCTGTAATGGGTCTGCGGTCAAACGACCACCCCTCATCACTGTCAAACGCTCCCTAAAACACTTCAGCGAGCAGGCATTTCTAATTGACCTGGCCCGGGTATCCTGGGAGGATATTGACCTCATTCCGTCAGTAGAGGATGCCTGGTTATTCTTTAAAAGTGCTTTCCTCACAATCTTAAATAAGCATGATAATAATAATAATAATAATAATAATAATAATTCAATTCTTTTAAAACTGAGAACAGATATAGCCCCTGGTTCACTCCAGACTTGACTGCCCTTGACCAGCACAAAAACATCCTGTGGCGTACTGCATTAGCATCGAATAGCCGCTGCAATATGCAACTTTTCAGGGAAGTTAGGAACCAACATACACAGGCAGTCAGGAAAGCAAAGGCTAGCTTTTTCAAACAGAAATTTGCATCCTGCAGCACAAACTCAAAAAAGTTCTGGGACACTGTAAAGTCCATGGAGAATAAGAGCACCTCCTCCCAGCTGCCCACTGCACTGAGGCTAGGAAACACTGTCACCACCAATAAATATACGATAATCGAGAATTTCAATAAGCATTTTTCTACGGCTGGCCATGCTTTCCACCTGGCTACCCCACAGCAACTTGCCCAAGCCTCCCCCATTTCTCCTTCAACCAAATTCCATGTGTAACTCTGTGTTGTTGTTTGTGTCGCACTGCTTTGCTTTATCTTGGCCAGGTCGCAGTTGTAAATTAGAACTTGTTCTCAACTAGCCTACCTGGTTAAATAAAAGGTTAAATAAAAAAAGTATTTAAAAAACACAGTCCAAAGAAGGGCCCGACGTATACAGAATGGTGTCGTCTGCGTAGAGGTGGATCAGGGAATCACCCGCAGCAAGAGCGACATCATTGACGTATACAGAGAAAAGAGTCGGCCTGAGAATTGAACCCTGTGGCACCCCCATAGAGACTGCCAGAGGTCCAGACAACAGGCCCTCTGATTTGACACACTGAACTCTATCAGAGAAGTAGTTGGTGAACCAGGCGAGGCAGTGAACCAGGCGAGGCGGATAATTTTAAAAGAGGGTCCAGATTGTCTAGCCCTGCTGATTTGTAGGGGTCCAGATTTTACTCTGGACGGTTCTGACCTAGAATATGTGGATAACTACAAATACCTAGTTGTCTGGCTAGACTGTAAACTCTCCTTCCAGACTCACATTAAGCATCTCCAATCCAAAATGAAATCTAGAATCGGCTTCCATTTCGCAACAAAGCCTCCTTCACTCATGCTGCCAAACATACCTTCGTAAAACTGACTATCCTACCGATCCTTGACTTCGGCGATGTCATTTACAAAATAGCCTCCAACACTACTCAGCAAATTGGATGCAGTCTATCACAGTGCCATCCATTTTGTCACCAAAGCCCCATATACTACCCACCACTGAAACCTGTATACTCTCGTTGGCTGGCCCTCGCTTCATATTCATCGCCAGACCCACTGACTCCAGGTCATCTATAAGTCTATGCTAGGTAACGCTCCGCCTTATCTCAGCTCACTGGTCACGATAACAACACCTACCCGTAGCATGTGCTCCAGCAGGTATATTTCACTGGTCATCCCCAAAGCCAACTCCCCCCTTGGCCGCCTTTCCTTGCAGTTCTCTGCTGCCAGTGACCGGAACAAACTGCAAAAATCACTGAAGCAGGAGACTCTTATTTCCCTCAGTAACTTTAAACATCAGCTATCTGAGCAGCTAACCGATCGCTGCAGCTGTACATAGTCCATCTGTAAATAACCCACCCAATCTACCTACCTCATCGCCATATTGTTTTTATTTACTTTCTGCTCTTTTGCACACCATTATCTCTACTTGCACATCATCATCTGCTCATCTATCACTCCAGTGTTAATTTGCTAAACTGTAATTACTTCGCTACTATGGCCTATTTATTGCCTTACCTCCCTAATCTTACTACATTTGCACACACTGTATATAGATTTTTCTATTGTGTTATTGACGGTACGTTTGTTTATCCCATGTGTAACTCTGTGTTGTTTGTGTCGCACTGCTTTGCTTTATCTTGGCCAGGTTGCAGTTGTAAATGAGAACTTGTTCTCAACTGGCCTACCTGGTTATATAAAGGTGAAATATATATATATTTTTTAAACTATGTTAACCACCTGTTTACATCCACTATATCTCACTAGTAAAAATCCATTAATGCTGGTGACTTCAAGTATCATTGAAACACAATCGTCTTTTTGGGTTGACACCTGTTGGTCTGTGTTAGTTCTGAGGGGAACCTCAAATCAACACACAGCATAAAACTAACACATTACAACACAATATAAGTATACTGATTATTATACAAAGAAGAAACGTCAGATTGTCAAGGCATTGATTAAGTGTAATAATAAAAGATACAATGTCCCAGATAGTGCCTTCACAAGTCTACTTCTACGGTAATCAAATAGTAAGTAAGTCAAATTAATTACCTGGCTTTGGTTGGATCCATCTTGATTCAGACAGTCATCTTTCTTTTCTGTTGGCTCTCTCACTATTTCTCTTTGATTCAGTCCCTCCCTATCCTGCCTCCTTCCCTCCCTTTCTCTTGCACCCCTGCCCTCTAACTGGCCTGACGAGAACAACTGGATTCCTAAAATAACTAATCTGCTCTACGGCCTAGTTAATGTGTAGCAGTGGTATTTGTTACGAGGGTGGCGCTGATTCATTTCTTTTGACTAGATGGTTTGTGTTGTTTCATGTCGATCAGTGATATCGATCATTCTGAGGAGGTAATAGTTCTACAGGAAGTGATCATGTCCTCTAAAACCCTGTCTGAGGAGCCTCTACCTAGAGAGACGTGAAGAGCCCCGCTTATAAGGGTTTTAAAACAGAGTGAGACAGAATGGTAGTTGACTGAGGAATGAGGTGATTGAAAAAAAGGATAAATGTCAAATGACAGACAGATCAGCAGACATGTAGAGAGGACGTGGGAAGGGAAGTGGAAAAGGTTAGAGGGATGTGGCGACAGGTGAAGAGAGAGGGAGGGAGAGGACAGGGTAATGATAAAAAGAGAGCCAAAGACAGAGAGGGAGCGTGAGGAGTATAATTTAATAAGTTAATGCTACGTCGAGGAATGCAGAGACTACATACCAGAAGTTATACACACCATTACACCGTCATACACACACACAGACCACACAGACAGACATGCAAGTAATGAGCAAGAAAACAAAGCTATACATAATGTATGCTGCAGTCATACACTGAATAGAACAGTAGCTAACACTTACAGTCATACACTGAATAGAACAGTAGCTAACACTTACAGTCATACACTGAATAGAACAGTAGCTAACACTTACAGTCATACACTGAATAGAACAGTAGCTAACACTTACAGTCATAATAACAACTGCATACCAAGTCACTTTTACAAGGGATTTTTTATTTAAAAAATATATACAATTGATCAACTTTGTTGAGCACGTCCCCCACCTTATTCAAAACAAATCAATGTCTGCATATATTGTATGTGATTTGAGAATAAAACTAGTTTGTCTTTAGTAAAATCACCAGTAACAATTCAATGTTAAAAAGTGCTGTAAAATATTATAAAATCCAATACATGGCATTTCACTGTACTTGTGCACCTGACATTAAAAACTAGAAACTTGAGTGCTATCTATCCATCGACCCATCCCTAGTTTCCATGTTAAGTCTCCCAGAGATCAGTCAGCCATGCAGAGTGACAGGTGTGTCCTCTGACTAAGTGATCCTGAATAATGGCAGCATGATGATGGGGCTTTAAGTAATGTCAATAACTCAGGGATAACACCTACAGAAGACCTGTCTGTGCCCTAACAGTACAAACACAACTATTACTGTACAGATATAAGAATCAATCACTTGGCAGAAAAACCATGGCAGAGAGACAACCTAGATGGGTGTGATTTTTAGAGGAGGAATGCACTGCACACTGAATAGTAAAGAAATATGACAGATTGATACATCCCTAACTTATTTTGTAAAACAAGAATGTGCACATCAAGACAGTAGTAAAAGACAGCAAAACTACAGTAGTTTGATCTTCACGCCCAAGCAGCAACTTATCAAAGAACCATTCAAATATACAACATCCTCCTATGCAGCATTAATAACCATATAAAAACCACTTCAAAGACTTCAAATATGACATATAATGCTAATATCTGTTTGATATGTTTGTGGTTGATTAATGCAAGATAGAGACAGGGAAGATAAAAGCTATACAGATTCCTATCTAAATATTAGCTTGAGTACTACTGCAACACTAGTAATTAATACATTTCACATTTACATTTTAGCCATCCTTATCCAGAGCGATTTACAGGAACAAGTATGGTTAAGTGCCTTGCTCAATGGCACAGACCTATTTTTTTCACCTTATCAGCTCAGGGATTCGAACCAGCAACCTTTCAGTTACTGGCTATCTATCGCCACCTAATACTCAGTAATATAGAACTGTAATACTATAGATGGGTGTTAAATCTGTATTACCCTAAACACAGCGTTTAACTCAATTGTTAGTGTGGTTCTCATACCTGTGTGTGGCACATTACAAGTTTGCCTGTTTTACAAACAGCACTGTCTAAAACTGCTTTTTATAAACATACGATTCCTCATTGGTTCGAATGTGCAAAGAATATATATATATATATATATATTTGAAAAACATATAAGAACAGTACGGTCGGTAATCAATAATCAGCCTCATTGCCAAAAGGTTATATAATACATTATGACATATTATGAAAGCATGGCAACACTTCCACCTAGTCTATCAGATCTGGACCAGGTGGAACAACTACCATATTGCTTACACTGTACCAATCCTATTCTCTCAGGACTACACAAGTGAGGTCAGGGACAAGGGGATGTGGCTGATCTTCTCTCTCTCCCGATTAGCACCTCACCCATCTCTCTCTCTCCCTCCCCTAATTATCCTATACATATGATGAATAGTCTTGGTCCCTCTCGGTTTCTCATTTGAGTCGACATAGAGAAGAGAAACCTGTAAGGGTCCCCTACTTGGTCTATACAGTCTGCAGCTCTCTCCCTCTACTGATCTCCATACATGGTCTCCAGCTCCTCTGCAGTCCCTCCCAGGTCCATGTCTCTCAGCTTATCCAGCAGATGGTACAGTAGAGGGCGTGCTAGCACCCCTCCCCCTCCCTGCATACTTCCCTTAGCCCAGACCCTCAGCATCTGGTACTGGGCTTCCTTAGTGTCACGGAGGTGGTCATTCTCAGCCCTCTCTATCACTATGTCACTCACACCCAGCGAACGCACCAGCTCCTTCACATGGCGCGGGGGGACTTGGTCCAACACCGAGTAGATCAACTCAGAGACTGGAGGGAGAGAAGAACAGAGAGAGGTGATAGGAGGGGAGAGAGATTAAAATAGAGTCCAATATACACTACATGGCCACAAATATGTGGACACCCCTTCAAATGAGTGGATTCGGCTATTTCAGCCACACCCGTTGCTGACAGGTGTATAAAATTGTGCACACGGCCATGCAATCTTCATAGACAAACATTGGCAGTAGAATGGCCTTACTGAAGAGCTCAGTGACTTTCACACTGTCATAGGATGCCACCTTTCCAACAAGTCAGGTCGTCAACTTTCTGCCCTGCTAGAGCTGCTCCGGTCAACAGTAAGTGCTGTTATTGTGAAGTGGAAACATCTAGGAGCAACAACGGCTCAGCCGCAAAGTGATAGGCCACACAAGCTCACAACACGGGACCGCTGAGTGCTGAAGTGCGCAAAAATAGTCTGTTCTCGGTTGCAACACTCACTACCCAGTTCCGAACTGCCTCTGGAAGCAACGTCAGCACAAGAACTGTTCGTCGGGAGCTTCATGAAATGGGTTTCCATGGCCGAGCAGCCGCACACAAGCCTAAGATCACAATGCGCAATGCCAACCGTCGGCTGGACTGGTGTAAAGGTTGCCTCCATTGGACTCTGGAAACGCGTTCTCTGGAGAAATGAATCCCGCTTCACTATCTGGCAGTCCGATGGACGAATCTGGTTTTGGTGGATGCCAGGAGAACGCTACCTGACCAAATGCATAGTGCCAACTGTAAAGTTTGGTGGAGGAAGAATAATGGTCTGGGGCTGTTTCATGGTTCGGGCTTGGCCCCTTAGTTTCAGTGAAGGGAAATCTTAACTCGACAGCATATAATTACATTCTAGACGATTCTGTGCTTCCAACTTTGTGGCAATAGTTAGGGGAAGCCCTTTCCTGTTTCATCATGATAAAGCCCCCGTGCACAAAGCGAGGTCCATACAGAAATGGTTTGTCGAGATCGGTGTGGAAGAACTTGACTGGCCTGCACAGAGCCCTGATCTCAACCCCATCAAACACCTTTGGGAGAAATTGGAACGCTGACTGCACGCCAGGCCTAATCGTCCAACATTAGTTCCCACCTCACTAATGCTCGTGGCTGAATGGAAGCAAGTCCCCACAAGCAATGTTCCAACATCTAGTGAAAAGCCTTTCCAGAAGAGTGGAGGCTGTTATAGCAGCAAAGGGGGGGGACCAGCTCCATATTAATGCACATGATTTTGGAATGAGATGTTCGACGGGCAGGTGTCCACATACTTTTGGCCATGTAATGTATATAAAAAAATAAAAATCACATTCCAACACACACACATACAGCTTTGTTTTCATGAATTCTCAGGACTTTTTGGAGAGTAAAAACATATTTCCTTTCAAAATCCTAACCCTTAAACCTAACCAAACTCTAACCTTAAAAAAGGTCCTCACTTTCCAGAATTGTTCTTGTTGTCCTACCTTGTCAGGACATTCTGATGACTCGTCAGGACATTCTAGTCCGGATAAAATAGGTAAACATGTGCACCCACACATGTTCGCATGCACGCACATGCACACACACTTACTCTTGATCTCCTTGGGGACACAGTCCGGTAGCTTGCTGAGGGGCTCCTGTTCACACTCACACACTGGGCTACATGAAGGGATACTCTGGTTGAGAACGTTCTCTGTGTCCTCTTGGATCAGCCTCTACAATCACAGAAAATGGAAAACATCAGAATTCTACTATATAGAACTGCATCCACTACCAGTACATCCTAAACCCGGGGAGTACAGTACAATCAATAAAGGAAATCCTATTGGTTTCCTCCCTGGCACTATGGTGCAAACAGTCTATAAATGGTCTTGGGTATTCAAAACAGTAGATGATTTGGTATCTATTTTTTCTCCATACAAGCCTTTTAGAGGTTTTTTATCAGATTGCGTTTGTCCAGTCAGGTCAGAGGTGAAATGTGAGATGTCAGGGGTCAAAGGTGAGAGGTCAGAGATGTATCTCACCCGAGTAGACGTCTCAGAGACCTGAGAGGTGATCTCAGCAGAGGGAAAGGAGCTAGACCCCTTTGGTTTCCGTCGGACCACAAGTACGCCCATGATCCCCACAATCACCAGTAACAACACACAAACACAGCCGGACACAACCAACAGGTAGGGAGACCAAACACCCCATCCAGTATCTTCGGCTGGAAAGAGGGGAAAACATGCAGAGAATGAATACGTTCTGCAGCCCTTAGGGCAGAAATAGTCTAGTTCCAATATATTTAAGCAAAACAAAAAAAAGTTTCAAAGTATCTTGTGACCCACCAAATAAACAAACTATGTTTCTAGCCAGACCCAGCCACAAAGTATCAGAAACTCACGATGTGCACTGCCATTGAAATTGGGAGTGGGATGTGTGCCTGAAGAACACTCCTGCTGGCAGTCAGCAGTCAGCTCACAACTGGAGAGAAAATGCACACAGGAAATGGTATGTTATTGAAGAGGAAGTGGCCCGTTTGTGAAGAGGAAATGATTAATGTTGAGACATGTGAAGAACAGCTCTACAGAAGAACCATCCAGGCCATCCTGTTGCAGCATACCCCCCTCCGGAAAGTCAGAACACTGAAAGAGACCGTTACCAGCACTTTATCAGTGGCCACCACTGCCTATGGTCTTGATATATGGTTATATCCTGCCTGGTTGGCCCTGTCCGGGGTTATAGACCCCTACTGTCACAGCCTTCAGTAATTATGCTGCAATAGTTTATGTGTCGGGGGGCTAGGGTCAGTCTGTTATATCTGGAGTATTTCTCCTGTCTTATCCGGTGTCCTGTGTGAATTTAAGTCTCCCTCTCTCATATATATATATATATGAAAAGCCAACTGACATTTACTCCTGGAGGTGCTGACCTGTTGCACCCTCTACAACCACTGTATTATTATTTGACCCTGCTGGTCATCTATGAACGTTTGAACATCTTGGCCATGTTCTGTTATAATATCCACCCGGCACAGCCAGAAGAGGACTGGCCACTCCTCAGAGCCTGGTTCCTCTCTAGGTTTCTTCCTAGGTTCCTGCCTTTCTAGGGAGTTTTTCTTAGCCACCGTGCTTCTACATCTGCATTGCTTGCTGTTTGGGGTTTTAGGCTGGGTTTCTGTACAGCACTTTGTGACATCGGCTGATGTAAAAAGGGCTTTATAAATACATTTCATTGATTGATTGATTGATAAGCAGTAGATTAGGGTGAATCAGGTGTGTTAGTGCTGTGCTGGAACTAAAGCCTGGACACACAGACCTTCTCCTGTCAACCTTACATAGCAACAGACTGTATGTCTCTAGGACCAGGGTTGGTGTGACCACAAAACAGCTGACATGTCAAAATACTTCTTCCTTTTTAACTCACCCACGGGAAGAAGTTTGTTGCACAATGTTGCAGACAGATTCTATTAAACTTCCCATTTACAAGCAGAATGTTCATTTTTTGTTACTTTGTTTTTATTGAACAACACAATGATAATACAAATAAAGTAAAAGAACAAAACAGGTCTGGCAGGTACAGCACCCATCATACAATTTTACAGTATGAAACCCATTTTCCCTCTCTCCTCTTTAGTTCTTAAAGCAAAGGTCATATTTCTTTAACAATATATATCCATTGTGTCACGGTGGGAGGGTCTTTTTGTAGCCATTTCCTAGTGACAGCCTTTTTACTGGCTGCCAGTAACACCTTCAACAGGTACTTTTCTCTATTGTGTAAATTATCAAACATTTCACCCAAATACAAAGAAATTAATGTTTGTTCTATGTCAAATCCAATTATTTTTTCAATGTTAGATCTTATTTCTCCCTAGTAAATTTTGATTGCGGGGAAGGACCAAAAGACATGAGAGTGGTCCGCCCTCAATAGACCGCATTCTCTCCAACAAGGGTGTAGGGAGCCAGTCTGTTTGGATTTCAGTTTAGGTGTTATGAAGAAACGTATAACATTCTCTCCAACAAGGGTGTAGGGAGCCAGTCTGTTTGGATTTCAGTTTAGGTGTTATGAAGAAACGTGTAACATTCTCTCCAACAAGGGTGTAGGGAGCCAGTCTGTTATGATTTCAGTTTAGGTGTTATGAAGAAACGTATAACATTCTCTCCAACAAGGGTGTAGGGAGCCAGTCTGTTTGGATTTCAGTTTAGGTGTTATGAAGAAACGTATAACATTCTCTCCAACAAGGGTGTAGGGAGCCAGTCTGTTTGGATTTCAGTTCAGGTGTTATGAAGAAACGTATAACATTCTCTCCAACAAGGGTGTAGGGAGCCAGTCTGTTTTGATTTCAGTTTAGGTGTTGAAACGTGTAACATTCTTCCAACAGAATTCTCTCCATGACCTTGAGTTGGTGGAGCTTTGTTGAGTCTCTAATATGTTCAACCATGTTTCATCAGTTATTTCAATGTCAAGTTCCTCCTCCCATTTCTGTTTAATATAGTTTGTAGAATGTTTCTTTGACGATAGAATACCCAAGTAAAGATTTGAAATTGTTTTTTTGTTACTCCCCAAGTTGTATGGCGGTCCCGTGTAGCTCAGTTGGTAGAGCATGGCGCTTGCAACGCCAGGGTTGTGGGTTCGATTCCCACGGGGGGCCAGTACAAAAAAGTATGAATGTATGTACTTGTAAGTCGCTCTGGATAAGAGCGTCTGCTAAATGACCTAAATGTAAATGTAAATGTATGCGTTAGTGAATACTTGGATACATTTTGAGGATCAATCACTTTTATCTCCATTAAAAAAATAGTGTTGTACTTATATGTATCTGTAAAATAGATTTTGATCAATTTTGTTTATCTAAGCCATGTTTTTTTACTTAGGTCCTGGAAATTCTCCAGGATCTCATTCCTTATAATTGTACAAAATCATGTGATGCCTTTCTGCGTCCATTGTTTAAATCTGCTATCCTGAGTTGCAGGGATGAAGCTGGGGTCGTATGTGGGCCAACTCAGCAGTTTGATCTCTGTCTAAATTGATTTGCTTAACAAACCTAAACCATGTCTTAAGCGAGAAATTAATCCACTGATTTTGTCTATTGTATATTTCTGTTACCATGCCCTTATTAACCCAAACGGACTGTCTGGGTGTCTCTGTATGGGTGTCTCTGTCTGGGTGTCTCTGTCTGGGTGTCTCTGTATGGGTGTCTCTGTCTGGGTGTCTCTGTCTGGGTGTCTCTGTATGGGTGTCTCTGTATGGGTGTCTCTGTATGGGTGTCTCTGTATGGGTGTCTCTGTCTGGGTGTCTCTGTATGGGTGTCTCTGTATGGGTGTCTCTGTATGGGTGTCTCTGTATGGGTGTCTCTGTATGGGTGTCTCTGTATGGGTGTCTCTGTATGGGTGTCTCTGTATGGGTGTCTCTGTATGGGTGTCTCTGTCTGGGTGTCTCTGTCTGGGTGTCTCTGTATGGGTGTCTCTGTCTGGGTGTCTCTGTATGGGTGTCTCTGTATGGGTGTCTCTGTATGGGTGTCTCTGTATGGGTGTCTCTGTCTGGGTGTCTCTGTCTGGGTGTCTCTGTATGGGTGTCTCTGTCTGGGTGTCTCTGTATGGGTGTCTCTGTATGGGTGTCTCTGTATGGGTGTCTCTGTCTGGGTGTCTCTGTATGGGTGTCTCTGTCTGGGTGTCTCTGTCAAAGTAGTCTCAATGTCTTTCCATTTGGATTCGTATTCTGAATTGCACCAACAAACCAGAGGTCTCAATTGGGCTGACACAAAATAATCTTTTAGGTTTGGTAAGGCCATACAATTACCAACAAATAGTGGGGGTAATGTTGTATATCTAATTCTTGGTATCTTACTGTTCCAGATAAACCTTGATATCCGTTTATCCCTAAACCGTTTAGGTAGGATTTCTATGGGCAGTGATTGGAACAAATACAGTAACCTCTGCAGTTTGCTTGTTTCAATTCTACTACTAAGATCCAAGGGAAGTGAATTCCACCTGTCCAGGTCATCATAAATATTTTCTTGTTGATGTGATCGTAATTCATGTCATAAAGTTTGGGTGTATCTTTTGTTTGATTTACTCCAAGATATTTCATGGATGAAGAGGTATACTTACTCTTCAGCTCTTCCTGTGGGGTATAATTATATACTAGGGCTGAACCCAAGAGTTTTAACGGACAAAAGAGTGTCAGCTTGTTCACAAGCCAGTACTCACATTTTGCATGGACGACAGGCCTTGTTGTTCTTGTCTCGGAAGTAGAAGTCCTCACATTCACACACTCTGTCATTCTCTTGAGTACCTGTCAACAACAATATGTACACTCAGTACACACACAAACTTTGTCATACACACACACAAATAATACTACTAGTACTACAAGACAAAGGGTTGTCATTATTATGTAATAACCATTATACTGTGTAATCCATAAGTAAATACCAGGTTGGGTGGAAGAACGTGAAACATTATGAACCACACTAGCAAGACAAACTCACAGGGTTGTGTTTCTCTCTCTCCAGGTCCACATGTCTCGCAAGTGAGGCACTCCCATGTTCCCGAGTTTATTATATTTTTGTAGAAGCCTTTTTTGCAGTGACACATTGTGTTCTTACTCTTCTTGCATGATGACACCTCTTCCTCATTGTCTACAGGTGTATGGAACAACACAGCCAAGGAGAACAGAATAGAGAGAAAGAGAGAGAAGACAAGAGACATTTGCTATCATACCACATTGAGACCATCTATAGTGATGCCATTTTATTCAATGTATTTTGTAAATACTTGCACATTATTGTAAATCATTGAAAATGTTTCTAAATAATTGTACTGTACCAACACAGAGTGTACATCGGAGGCAGGTATTGGCATAGTTACTCTTCTCTCGGTACGTCTGGCCCTCTTCACAGGGGACACATTTGCTATTCCCGCCGTCCTTAGTGCAGTGCTCCTCCAGCTTAAACCCTGGAGAACACAAGGCATACATACTAAGGGGGAGGCAATACAATCCAGCATATTTATTTACTGTAAAACCTGGTAATACGTCAGAGCTAAAACTAGGCTAGAGAGTGACAAATATAGTATACAGTATGTAGGGCCTACCGCGTGACAGACAACTGAACGGCCGTCTTTTATACACAATACGAGTAGAATCTTGAAATAAGATGTTTGTTTAAAGCTGGAATCCTTAAGTGGTGAAACTGCCACATCCATTTGGGATATTACAACAACAAAGAAGTTACTGCAAACATATGTTTTCCCCCTCTGACATCAATGCACAGGCACACACATCTCCCCCGCTGCACCGAGCGAGCCAATTGAAGCACACGTAGCATTCTCTTTTGCCTTGCGCAACATTTGGTGATCCAGAAACAAGAGACCACTTGTGTGGCTGTTTTGTACGGAAATCTGGGAATATTTGGCCAATTAAACATTTGTGGTTCCTCTCAGGGGAAAAGAAAATAGACTTTTAAAACAGGATTGAGTGAAGTAGCATCAAATATGTTGAATGAGCAACTAATGAGCATGGAGAGTTTGACGAAATGACCTTATATCTTTCAGTCTAATACGGATGTTTACTTATTTTTGTAGCTCTTCGTTAGACACACGCTTTTTGTAAACACCGGTAAGTAACTGTCCTCTCCAAGTTTAGCTGGAATTTAGCCCCGAAATTATTTTAAAAATGTGATTGGTTGACGATATAACATTGGCCTACATCTCTTCTTGCGCTGTGCAGAATATCAGATCTCAACAACATTGGAGAAGTGTTAAAAACGTCCATCAGCAGTTGAAACAATAAGAAAGCGTAAAAAAAGTTGAGGGATGGGGCTGGAGAAACGTAACCACTCTCAAATTCATAGACAGAGCTATGCAAGGACTGACCATCCATGATATCAGAATTATAGTTTTAATCATGTTTTGAGACTATACAATATTTGTTAACATTTACTTTGTTTACAAACATTGGAGTAAAACAAGCTTATATTTGGGGTTCTGATGGGGTACGACAGTTGAACTAAGCTCATGGGGCATTTCTAAGTTATATTCTTCAAAAATCAATGGGTACATATCATTAATTAAATCAAAAAATGAATGTAGTTACTGCAGATTTCCCCTTTATTACCCGCACCACATCCTTATGCTATAGTATATTGTCATAAGGGCAACTTCACTGCAAAAGAGACAGATTGGAATGTAAATTCTCATCAAATTAATAGGAAGTCAATAAAATAAAATAAAAATCAACCTTTTTCTAAATTAGTAGTGTTTAATTTGTTGATAAAATGAGGGACATGATTATTTGGTTGCGGGACGTGGGACAAAGGGCAAAAATGAGGGACTGTCCCACACAATCTGGGACATGTAGTTACCCTAGTTCTGGGGCGAACAGTGGCACTGCACTGTTCCCTTTAAAGCGGATTTGATCTTTAACTCAATGCATAGTGTATGGAAAAGTATAAGTTACACCCACATTACACTCTGGAATGGAAAGGCCCAGTTGTATAAGTGCAGTGTAATATAGTACATAAGGCCTACCTTCATGGCACTTTCGACAGCATGTCCCGTTAGCATTGTGGTAATGACTCCCCTCAGGGCATTGAAACTCCTGGGTCCTAGGAGGTGGTGGTGGTGCCGAGAGGGAGGGGTCTACTGACCAGCACTGCAACATTACATTACATTGTTGTTATAGAACAGATACAATCAAATACCAGTCATATGTAATTACTATTATATATTTCATAACTGATTGATAGGCTACTGTATAGGCCTATTCCTGAAATGATTGACTAATTTATTTACTGATTTAATAATGTATTAACACTGAATTGAATGGTGTGAATAATTGACAAATTTGATAGTTGATGGATTGGTGGGGGATAATTGATGTATTGCTGAGAAATAAGTACGACTAGATGGGGCATTATGTTATTGGTAGAGGACTCGGCATTATGCATCTGTTCATGTTAAAGTTTCTTACCAATACGAGCAGAGCGCAAACGTTCAGAATGCATTTTTCCTTCCATTTCCCTCTCAAGACGTCCATTCTTTCACACCACTCTCCTCACTAACACCATCTTTGAAAGAACAACACCTGCAGAAAGGAGAGATGGGGTAAAACGTGTGACAAAACTCTTCATAATGCTTTCACACATTAGGCCTACTTGACTTACCTTTTTTCTAGTGCAAAGAAAATGTTGTCAATATGAATCAGTATTTCACTGTGTAAAAATAACTTTTTTCTACCATGTCAAGGCTATATAGATATGAACTTTGTTTGATTTAAAACACATAGCCTAGCTAGCGTTATAACGTAAGTCTCGGAAAATAATTGACATAGCCTATCGGGCCTAGGCTATGAATTAATTTATTTTAGAATGTAACCTTTGTTTATCTAGGCAAGTCAGTTAAGAACACATTCTTATTTACGACGGCCAAACACGGCCGCTCTATGGGACTCCCAATCACGGCCAGTTGTGATACAGCCTGGATTCGAACCAGAGTTTCGGTAGTGACGCCTCTAGCGCTGAGATGCAGTGCCTCAGACCGCTGCGCCACTCGGGAACCCATTTATGGCGAGGTAAATTATTTTCCGGGACTTACGCGATAGCTGGGCTATGCATTTGAATTAATACAAAGTTAATATCTAGTTCAAGAATAAACTCCACTTAAACCACAATAAAAACCGAGAAAACGTATTTAGTTTCGATTTCACTGTAGCGTACACCCACTGCTTTTAGCCGCAGAAGTCCGATATTATCAATCTCTTTTCCCAAAACTATAGGCGGAGAGTTACCGTCACTTACCTTTATCAAAACCGCTCCTACATGACAAATGGCGATACAGTCGAGTCTCCAAAATTAAAATGTAATTTGTAGTAAGACTTTAAGAAATGCATTCAAATCTCAAAAGATACGCCAGGGTATTAAATCGCGAGTTCTAGTGAGGGGGCGGACTCAAACGGGAAAATGGAAACGTCATTGTTTCAAGGAAGTCTGAATTGCAGGGCGTAATACAGGTTACGCCATAGGTAGTATGATAAAGGCTTATAATACTCGATTGAGCAATAGCAGGCTGTGCGCCTATGGGTCACAAGAGACATTTCCCAAGTGTATAAAAACAACAATTGAAACACCTGCAGGGTGCTAGGGGGATTGTTTATTTTATCGGGATGTAGCATAATGCTAAATACGCATTCCCCCTCTGCCTATCAGAGCAACAGGTGAGAGGGGTATGTTGAGCGATTTGTTACATTCATTATCACTACGTCAAGGAAATATAGTATCTAACAAAGATATCTACGTACATTTTAGGGAGTTGTGTGTCCCTGGAAATAATCAGAATTCATGTAAACAACCCTTTTGAAAACATAGCTTGTCTCTTGGCACAATTTACCCCGGGTATGGAGTAAATTGAGTACGGGAACAAGGTAGCCAAAGCATAGCGAAACAAGGCATTTTTCATCTTTTAAACTTGACTAATCACTCAAATGCGAGGTGTCTTCAAAATACTATTCATATTATGCATAAAACAGACTAAATGTAATCATCATTTGTATGGGATGTGTTGATTAGACATTGGCTCAACTTGCCCCTCGCCCAATCAGAATCACCGTTATTCGCCAAGTACATTTACTCATACTCAGAATTTAACTTGGTGAGATGGTGCTTCTAGTGATAGACAACATTTAGAGACAGACAGCAGAGTTTAAACAAAGTTTACATACATTATATATACACAATAATAATGGTACAATTTACACCAAAGAAACCATTTTGACTATTTGCCCACACACCTACAAGGGTGCACTTTCATGCTAGGTTTAGGACCTCCTATTGTAGCGTATAGAGATCCCAACTGATGTATAAAACCAGTGGAGGCTGCTGAGGGGAGGACGGCTCATAATAATGGCTGGAACGAATGGAATAAAAAATGGAAACCATGCGTTTGATGTACTTGATACCATTCCACTCATTCCAGTCCAGCTGTTACCACGAGCCCGTCCTCCCCAAATAAGATGCCACCAACCTCCTTTGTATAAAAGTTTTAAAACTATCTACTTTAAAACTAACCTATAACTAGCATCATGAAACCTATATCACAATAAATGTATTTGACTTTGTGAAAATCCGTTTTTTGGACCTAACTTGCTTGCTGCTTTTTCCATGTGGTTTCTTCCTTCACAGACTCTATGAAATGATGACCTCTTCCTAAATATTTGGTCGCATAATTCATTTTGTGTATGGTTTCCTAGAAACAACTAACCCTTTGGCTCAACTTACCCCACTCTCCCATATATATATAGAGAGAGAGATTTTAAATATGCCTTATCTTTCTGTTACCTGTGTTTATCTGATTGCTCAGCAGTGCAGTGAGAAGTACTTCCTTTCTTCAGAACCCACTTCCTTCTCAAAGCGCTCCCCCCCACCCCCACCCCACTCCTCTACTGGCTGTTATACACTGAACAAAAATATAAACGCAACATACAACAATTCAATTCATTACAGTTCATAAGGAAATCAATGAAAATAAATAAATTAGGCCCTGATCTATGGATTTCACATGACTGGGAATACAGATATGCATCTGTTGGTCACAGATACCTTAAAAAAAGGTAGGGTTGTGGATCAGAAAACCAGTCAGTATCTGGTGTGACCACCATTTGCCTCATGCCGCGCGACACATCTCCTTCGCATAGAGTTGATCAGGCTGTTGATTCTAGCCTGTGGAATGTTGTCCCACTCCTCTTCAATGGCTGTGCGAAGTTGCTGGATATTGGCGGGAACTGGAACACACTGTTGTACACGTCGATCCAGAGCATCCCAAACATGCTCAATGGGTGACATGTCTGGTGAGTATGCAGGCCATGGAAAAACTGGGTCATTTTCAGCTTCCAGGAATTGTGTACAGATCCTTGCGACATGGGGCCCTTGCATTATCATGCTGAAACATGAAGTGATGGCTGTGGATAAATGGCACGACAATGGGCCTCAGGATCTCGTCACGGTATCTCTGTTTTTTCAAATGGCCATCTATAAAATGCAGGTGTGTTTATTGTCGGTAGCTTATGCCTTCCCGTAACTCCACTATGGGGCACTCTGTTCACAACGTTGACATCTGCAAACCGTTCTCTCACACGACGCCATACACCTGTTCTGCCACCTGCCCAGTACAGTTGAAACCAGGATTAATCCGTGAAGAGCACACTTTTCCAGTCGGTTACGACGCCGAACTGCAGTCTAGTCAAGACCCTGGTGAAGACAACGAGCACGCAGATGAGCTTCCCTGAGACGGTTTCTGACAGTTTGTGCAGAAATTCTTCGGTTATGCAAACCCACAGTTTCGTCAGCTGTCCGGGTGGCTGGTCTCAGACGATCCCGCAGGTGAAGAAGAAGGATGTGGAAATGCTCACTAACAGGGATGTAAACAAATTTGTGCTCAAAATTTGAGAGAAATACATGTTTTGTGCAGATGAAACATTTCTGGGATATTTTATTTCAGCTCATGAAACATGGAACCAACACTTAATATGTTGTGTTTATATTTTTGTTCAGTCTAGTTACAACACTTTAGGAGTTAATCTAAATAATCTAAAATTACTTAGTTTTAACTTAATTAATTAGTATTGAGAGATGCACCAACCAACAGTAAAGACTGCTGAGTGTAATTGCAACATGTGTATGCCCTCTAGAGTCTGTTCTGTGTACTAGATGTCATCCAACTACAGTACATCAAGAAACAAAATGTATGTTTGTCATGGGCAAAGAAACTCAAAAGGGGTGATTATACTAATTAATACAAATGTTGATCCAATTGTGCAACCAGATCCGCAAGGATGATGGATTATTTTAAATATGCTATTGGACCAAAAACAGATCTGGCTAATTAATCTATATGGGCCAAATAATGATGATCCACACTTTTTAGAAAATATATATAATAATTTTTTGAGCTCACAAGCAATGAAATAATATATTATTATGGTGGGAGAATATAATACGGTTTTAAGTACCTCAATGGATTGTAAAGGAAATCACTCTACAAACTATCACCCTCAAGCATTAAGGAGATCACAAAGATCATGGATACATTAGAACTAGTGGATGTATTGAGGTTGAAAAACCCTGACCTAGTGAGATATACACGGAGGAGGCTTAATCAAGCTAGCCGTCTTGATTACTTCCTAGTCTCGTTCTTGCTGGCATCAAAAGTTTAAAAAGTATTAATAGGAGACCGAATGCGATTGGACCACCATCTAATTGGCCTCCATATAACTCTTACAGAATTTCCACGTGGATATTGGAAATTTAATCAAAGCCTGTTTGATGACAATTTGTTCTTAACTACGACAAAATAATTCATAATTGACTTTTTTTTGTACAACATACAGTGGGGCAAAAAAGTATTTAGTCAGCCACCAATTGTGCAAGTTCTCCCACTTAAAAAGATGAGAGAGGCCTGTAATTTTCATCATAGGTACACTTCAACTATGACAGACAAAATGAGAAAAAAATCCAGAAAATCACATTGTAGGATTTTTAATGAATTTATTTGCAAATTATGGTGGAAAATAAGTATTTGGTCAATAACAAAAGTTTATCTCAATACTTTGTTATATTTGTTTGTTGGCAATGACAGAGGTCAAACGTTTTCTGTAAGTCTTCACAAGGTTTTCACACACTGTTGCTGGTATTTTGGCCCATTCCTCCATGCAGATCTCCTTTAAAGCAGTGATGTTTTGGGGCTGTTGCTGGGCAACACGGACTTTCAACTCCCTCCAAAGATTTTCTATGGGGTTGAGATCTGGAGACTGGCTAGGCCACTCCAGGACCTTGAAATGCTTCTTACGAAGCCACTCCTTCGTTGCCCGGGCGGTGTGTTTGGGATCATTGTCATGCTGAAAGACCCAGCCACGTTTCATCTTCAATGCCCTTGCTGATGGAAGGAGGTTTTCACTCAAAATCTCACGATACATGGCCCCATTCATTCTTTCCTTTACACGGATCAGTCGTCCTGGTCCCTTTGCAGAAAAACAGCCCCAAAGCATGATGTTTCCACCCCCATGCTTCACAGTAGGTATGGTGTTCTTTGGATGCAACTCAGCATTCTTTGTCCTCCAAACACGACGAGTTGAGTTTTTACCAAAAAGTTCTATTTTGGTTTCATCTGACCATATGACATTCTCCCAATCTTCTTCTGGATCATCCAAATGCTCTCTAGCAAACTTCAGACGGGCCTGGACATGTACTGGCTTAAGCAGGGGGACACGTCTGGCACTTCAGGATTTGAGTCCCTGGCGGCGTAGTGTGTTACTGATGGTAGGCTTTGTTACTTTGGTCCCAACTCTCTGCAGGTCATTCACTAGGTCCCCCCGTGTGGTTCTGGGATTTTTGCTCACCGTTCTTGTGATCATTTTGACCCCACGGGGTGAGATCTTGCGTGGAGCCCCAGATCGAGGGAGATTATCAGTGGTCTTGTATGTCTTCCATTTCCTAATAATTGCTCCCACAGTTGATTTCTTCAAACCAAGCTGCTTACCTATTGCAGATTCAGTCTTCCCAGCCTGGTGCAGGTCTACAATTTTGTTTCTGGTGTCCTTTGACAGCTCTTTGGTCTTGGCCATAGTGGAGTTTGGAATGTGACTGTTTGAGGTTGTGGACAGGTGTCTTTTATACTGATAACAAGTTCAAACAGGTGCCATTAATACAGGTAACGAGTGGAGGACAGAGGAGCCTCTTAAAAAAGAAGTTACAGGTCTGTGAGAGCCAGAAATCTTGCTTGTTTGTAGGTGACCAAATACTTATTTTCCACCATCATTTGCAAATAAATTCATTCAAAATCCTACAATGTGATTTTCTGGATTTTTTTCTTCTCATTTTGTCTGTCATAGTTGAAGTGTACCTATGATGAAAATTACAGGCCTCTCTCATCTTTTTAAGTGGGAGAACTTGCACAATTGGTGGCTGACTAAATACTTTTTTGCCCCACTGTAGGTACAGCAGATCCCCTTATTGTATGGGACACTTTCAAATGTACTTTTAGAGGCCATTCTATACAATACTCATCATTAAAACAAAAGGAGGTTTGGTCAAAAGAGATTAGACTAATAAAGGAAATTGAGGAAGTAACAGCGCAGGTAGATGTTAATGGAAACTGTACTATAGAGGCACAAAATAGGTTAGAGGAAAAACAAAAAGAATTGGAGGTACTTATTCAAGAACGATCAAGTGCAAAGTATTACAAAAATAAAACGAATTGGATGGAAAATGGTGAAAAATGCACAACATTTTTCTTGAATCTTCAACATAGAAATTCTACCAAAAATAATTCACAGAAACTCGTTACAAATGATGGAGTTATCCATGATTCACCAAATGATATGCTTAAAATATTTTACTTCCTCTTTCAAAATATGTTGTCTCTTCAGTCTCCTCCATTTCCACTGAATGATGTTAACTGTAAGGATTTCTTTCCTAATAATAATGTAAAATTAACAAATTTACAGAAAGAACTGTGTGAAGGCCAACTTACAGAAGAGGAACTTTGAGGCAATAAAATCTTTTCAGTCTGGAAAAACACCAGGGCTTGACGGTATACCAGTAGAGGTATATCAGACCTTTTTTGATGTACTCAAAGATCCATTATTTGCATGTTTTAATTACTCTTATACAAATGGTAGACTTTCAGGTACGGACAGGTTTTTTACATGGACGATATATTGGAGATAATATACGACAATTACTTGAAACAATTGAACATTATGAAACATCTAAGATACCAGGCCTGGTCTTCATAGCAGATTTTGAAAAGGCGTTTGATAAAGTACGACTAGAATTTATATACACTGCTCAAAAAAATAAAGGGAACACTTAAACAACACAATGTAACTCCAAGTCAATCACACTTCTGTGAAATCAAACTGTCCACTTAGGAAGCAACACTGATTGACAATAAATTTCACATGCTGTTGTGCAAATGGAATAGACAAAAGGTGGAAATTATAGGCAATTAGCAAGACACCCCCAAAAAAGGAGTGATTCTGCAGGTGGTGACCACAGACCACTTCTCAGTTCCTATGCTTCCTGGCTGATGTTTTGGTCACTTTTGAATGCTGGCGGTGCTCTCACTCTAGTGGTAGCATGAGACGGAGTCTACAATCCACACAAGTGGCTCGGGTAGTGCAGTTCATCCAGGATGGCACATCAATGCGAGCTGTGGCAAAAAGGTTTGCTGTGTCTGTCAGCGTAGTGTCCAGAGCATGGAGGCGCTACCAGGAGACAGGCCAGTACATCAGGAGACGTGGTGGAGGCCGTAGGAGGGCAACAACCCAGCAGCAGGACCGCTACCTCCGTCTTTGTGCAAGGAGGTGCACTGCCAGAGCCCTGCAAAATGACCTCCAGCAGGCCACAAATGTGCATGTGTCAGCATATGGTCTCACAAGGGGTCTGAGGATCTCATCTCGGTACCTATTGGCAGTCAGGCTACCTCTGGCGAGCACATGGAGGGCTGTGCGGCCCCACAAAGAAATGCCACCCCACACCATGACTGACCCATCGCCAAACCGGTCATGCTGGAGGATGTTGCAGGCAGCAGAACGTTCTCCACGGCGTCTCCAGACTCTGTCACGTCTGTCACATGTGCTCATGTGCTCAGTGTGAACCTGCTTTCATCTGTGAAGAGCACAGGGCGCCAGTGGCGAATTTGCCAATCTTGGTGTTCTCTGGCAAATGCCAAACGTCCTGCACGGTGTTGGGCTGTAAGCACAACCCCCACCTGTGGACGTCGGGCCCTCATACCACCCTCATGGAGTCTGTTTCTGACCGTTTGAGCAGACACATGCACATTTGTGGCCTGCTGGAGGTCATTTTGCAGGGCGCTGGCAGTGCACCTCCTTGCACAAAGACGGAGGTAGCGGTCCTGCTGCTGGGTTGTTGCCCTCCTACGGCCTCCTCCACGTCTCCTGATGTACTGGCCTGTCTCCTGGTAGCGCCTCCATGCTCTGGACACTACGCTGACAGACACAGCAAAGCTTTTTGCCACAGCTCGCATTGATGTGCCATCCTGGATGAACTGCACTACCTGAGCCACTTGTGTGGGTTGTAGACTCCGTCTCATGCTACCACTAGAGTGAGAGCACCGCCAGCATTCAAAAGTGACCAAAACATCAGCCAGGAAGCATAGGAACTGAGAAGTGGTCTGTGATCACCACCTGCAGAATCACTCCTTTTTTGGGGGTGTCTTGCTAATTGCCTATAATTTCCACCTTTTGTCTATTCCATTTGCACAACAGCATGTGAAATTTATTGTCAATCAGTGTTGCTTCCTAAGTGGACAGTTTGATTTCACAGAAGTGTGATTGACTTGGAGTTACATTGTGTTGTTTAAGTGTTCCCTTTATTTTTTTGAGCAGTGTATAAATGCCTGGATTTCTTTAATTGTGGTGAATCTCTTATGCAATGGGTTAAAGTTATGTACAGCAACCCCAGCTGTTAAATAGTAAATAATGGTTACTTCTCAGAAAGTATTGAGCTTTTAAGAGAAGTAGAACAAGGCTGTCCGCTGTCTTCATATCTATTTATTATGGCCATTGAAATGCTAGCTATTAAAATTAGATCCAACAAGAACATCAAGGAGTTAAAAATCCAGGGGATAAAAACAAAAGTGTCAATGTATGCCGATGATTCTAGTTTTATCTAAAGTCCGCAATCTGGATCCCTGCACAGTCTCATTGAATATCTTGATCACTTTTCTAGCCTCTCTTGATTAAAACTTAATTATGACAAGTGTACCATATTACGTATTGGAATATTAAAAAATGTGTCTTTTCACTTCCTTGTAGTTTACCAATAAAATGGGGAGATGGTGAAGAAGACATACTTGGTATTCACATCTCAAAAAATATAAATGAACTTACCACAATTAATTTCAATAGAAAGTTAGCAAAAATAGATAAGATTCTGCAACCATGGAGAGGTAAATACTTGTCTATTTATGGAAAAACCACATTGATTAACTCTTTGGTCCTATCACAGCTTACTTACTTACTAATGGCACTGCCTACTCCAGATGACCCATTTTATTTGGAATGCTAAACCAGACAAAATTAAACGTGCATTTTTATATAATGAATATGAGTTTGGGGGCCTAAAATGCTTAAATATTAAAGCTTTAAACCGCTCACTAGAAGCTTCACTCATACATAAATTATACTTAAACCCAAAATGGTTCTCCAGTAGATCATTAACAAAGGCTCATCCTTTGTTCAAAAATGGCCTTTTTGGCCTTTATACAGATTACAACTTGTCATTTCCTACTAATTGAAAATGAAATTTTGTTTAAAGTATTGCCCTTTCTTTAACAATCCATACAAAGCTGGTTACAATTTCAGTTTTATCCTCCAGAAAAGATAGAACAAATATTTGTCACGACTTCCACCGAAGGTGGTTCCTCTCCCTGTTCAGGTGGTGCTCGGCAGTCGGCTTCGCCGGCCTACTAGCCATCACTGATCCATGTTTCCTTTTCCGTTTGTTTTGTCTTTGGTTCTTTCACACCTGGTTTTCATTTGCTTTCATTTCTGTGTCTATATTTACCCTGTTTCCCCGCTTAGGTTTATGCGGGATTATTTTTCTTGTTGCTTGTGGAGGCTTTCCTCAGTGTATTTCGCGTGTGGTTATTATAGTAAGGTGCGTTATGGTTTTGCGCTTTACGGGAGAACTGTTAGTTCCCATTGTTTTTGGGTATTGTACTGTACCGTGTTTTTGGACTTGCCCTGATTAAAAGATATACACTACACTGACATTTCTGCTCTCCTGCGTTTGACTCCTCACCTACCTTCAGTGCGTAAACGCAACAATATTACAACAAATGTTATGGTTAAATTCAAATATACTGATTAATAAAAAAACATTCTTTATCAATTAAAAAAAGGTATTATATTTGTTAATGATATCATGAATAGAAACAGAGATATATGGGAATATCTGCTCAATCCAAATTTACAACCAACTGATTGCAGCACTATCACAGAAATGGAGGAGGCAAGTGGAAAAGGGAGAAGGTAGAGAACTTGTTTGCCTGCCATATATTAAAGATACAAATAGGCTGAAAGGAACTGGCATAAATAGAAAAATATACCAGTTTCATCTGAGGCCAAAAATGTTGACAGCTGCACCATACAGGTTGCAAAATAAATGGGAGGAGCTTTTCGATGTACCAATTCCATGGCACATGGTTTATGAACTGGTACAAAAAACTACACTTGATTCAACACTGCTTTTTGTTCTATGTTGCTCTGTCTGTATGCTACGTCTTGCTTGTCCTATGTTGCTCTGTCTGTATGCTATGTCTTGCTTGTCCTATGTTGCTCTGCGTGTGCTCACTGCTCAATGATTGTTTATATTGTAATTGTTTTTAATAACCTGCCCAGGGACTGCGGTTGAAACTTAGCCGGCTGGCTAAAACCGGCACTTTTACTGAAACGTTTATTAATGTGCACTGTCCCTGTAAAAATAAAATAAACTCAACTCAATAAACACTGAGTTTTTCAGCTATTTAAATTATATAATTTTTTTGCCACCGACAGAATGCTATATATATGTGGCATACAACAATCTCAGCTCTGTAGTGCTCTGCTGCGAAGAGACAATCAATAGATCATTTATTCTGGTATTGCCCCTATGTAGCTTGTTTCTGGTCACAGGTTCAGGAATGGTTAAAAAAAAATCCCAACATGCATTAAAATTAACCTTACAAATAGCAGTGTTGGGCGATTTGGAAAGCCATAGTCAGTCAATAAATAATACTCATAGGAAAGGTTTTCATCTTTAGCTCACAATCTGTGGATAATATATGATTAGAAAGTTTCAAACATTTTGCAAAACATCACAGCACAATTGAAAAATATATGGCACATGGAAACCAAACGAGGGTGGTCTATGGTGATAGGTGGGATGGGCTGAGAGTGGCTGAGGGGTGGGATTAAAGAGTTTATGTTTGGTAATGTCTAACTGTTATGTGACTGCTTTATATAAAAGTACCATGTATGTAAAATGTATGTGTATGTAGCAAAAAAGCTGTAAAAAAAAACAGATTTGTCCTCCGAAGCGGGTTAAAAATGTTTTTTTTTAAATAATAATAAAGAAACGAAATGTACCCTTCAGCCAATGGTAAACATATAAGAAAACGCTGGAGGAACATTAATGAGAATCAGTCACAAACAAAATGTTTGTTTCTGCAGACTCTGAGGCTCAGCCCAGTCATTTCTGTTTGTTACAGTAATCTGTGTACGCTGTATGAGTAGTGAATGCTCAGAGGCCTGAGGCGAAGGTGGAGGGAGATGTGTAGAGGGTCGTCCCTGCCGCTGCTCCCTGGGCTGTAACAGTTCACCCAGGGTCATGTGATGTGGCCTGGCTTCTGTGAAAATCCAGGTTGAGTTGAGAAGGAGCAGACCACAGAGTCAATGAAACCACGTGACCTCTGACTGAGAGACACGGCTGCATATAGTTGAACCACACACTCACCACACAGGCGCAGACACATTCACGAGACACACGTGCACTCACACACGCAGGTACACACTAAACATGATAGGCAAAATATGACATTCAGTTAACCCACAAGAGTCAATGTAGCTCAAAAGACTTGTTGTGTACATGTCCGTAAAGAATGTCAATGTCATTTCTCTCAGTCTGATCTGAGTATGTTTGACTGGACGGTGAATTTAAATAAGAACGGCTGCTGCTTACAGTGAAGAAAATGACTGGTCCTCAGATGAGTGTAATGTAGTCCTATTCACTCTGAAGTTACCTTGTCATCAAAACAACAGAGCAAGAGAGAGAGAGAGAGGCAGACGACATAAGAGAGTCTTAAAGATTGTTTTGGAACCTAATATCACCGTTTTTGATGAAAGAGAGACAGACGACGGACAAACGGCAGTGGAAAGAAAGGGGGAGGAAGATGGGCAAGTTTAGGGTTTTAAGCGGCACAGTGGTTCAGAGTGAACTAGGGGGGTCGTCATAGAGAGAAAGAGAGATAGGAGTCTTTTGAAATGGCAGTTTCCCTTATGACTCATCTTTTGAATAATACTCTGACACACTGTGATCCCCAGTTCAGTCACACAGTCAGAGGGTCCAGAGTCACATCTATCTCATTCTCTCATCCTCTCTGAAACACGGTAAGTCAGACTCTACACTTCCCTACTGAAACAAGTTTTGTTCAGGTCTGTCGTTAAGAGTCCTGGGCTTGCTTGATGTATCTATAATGGTATACAGTTGGATGTGTTTGTGTCGTCGGTTTTGTTACCGCTTTGTTTTTCAATGTCAGCATGTTGGTGTTTTGTCTGGAGTCAGTATCATGTATTCTACTTTAGGTGGTCTCTTGTTTCTCATGTCCTTGAAACAGTCCCTTATAGTTGCTGTTAGGGGCCTACGATAATGTCCTGCCATTGCAATGCTTTATCTCTTGATAATGTATTGTTGGATGATAGCTTTATGAATGCAGTAAACACTGAGTATACAAAACATTAGGAACATCTGCTCTTTCCATGACAGACTGACCAGGTGAATCCAGGTGAAAGCTATGACCCCTTATTGATGTCACCTGTTAAATCCACTTCAATCAGTGTAGATGAAGAGGAGACAGGTTACAGAAGGATTTTTAAGCCTTGAGACATTGATTGTGTATGTGTGCTATTCAGAGGGTGAATGGGCAAGACAAAATATTTAAGTGCCTTTAAATGGGGTGCCAGGTGCCTTTAAATAGGTGCCAGGTGCACCAGTTTGAGTGTGTCAAGAACTACAATGCTGCTGGGTTTTTCACACTCAACAGTTTCCCGAGTGTATCAAAAATGGTCCACCACCCAAAGGACATCCAGCGAACTTGACAACTGTGGAAAGCATTGGAGTCAACATGGGCCAGCACCCTGTGGAACGCTTTCGACACCTTGTAGTGTCCACGCCCCGACAAATTGAGGCTGTTCTGAGGGCAAAAGTGGATGCAACTCAATATTAGGGAGGTGTTCCTAATGTTTTGTACACTCAGTGTATGTATATGTTCTGAAGTTCATGTAAAATGTGTTAAATATTGACTGTCTTCCTCTTTTTCTCTTCATTCCTCTCAGATGCATCTCTTCTGGTGGATCACCCACATCTTTCTATCCCTCCCTTCTCTCCTCTCTCTTGTCCAATCCCTCACGTGCGACGAGGAGAGACAGTATGTTTGGCCACTGCCTGTAAGCAAATGGTGCTGCAACAAGTGTCCACCAGGTAAGTCATTTGAAAAATACTTTTATCAGGTGTGTGTGTGTGCACGTATAATTTAATGTGTTGCCCTTTACAGGTCAGCATATGGTGAGACGCTGCACCGGTCAGAACAGCCCTACCCAGTGTGCTGCCTGCACCAGCGGCTACTACTCAGACAGCTACAACTTCGACAGAAGCTGCAAACCCTGCGACGGCTGCAGCATGAGTGGTGAGTGTGTGTGGGTGTCTACACATTTCCAGCAACCTATGATTGGCACTGATGCTTGTCTTGTCTGCCTGTCTAAAACTGTTACTCACCTGTTTTTCTAAGTCATAGTTACGAAGGACTTTACAGATGAAAACACATAGCCTGCAAGGGATTTCCCCCTTCACTGTACCATGGTGGGACACAGTCAGAGAGAGAGGGGGAAGGGGAGAGGGGCACTGAGAAACACTGACTCACCCACCCAGGAGTAGAGGAGGGTTGGGAGGCCTGCAGAGCAGAAGGGATGGCATGTCTACCAAGTAATGTCAAGGATATCAGTGATGATGGGGGGGACAGTGGGAGGGGTTAGTGGTAGACAGATATCATCTCACCGGTGGAAGTAACCGTTTACTTTAGAGATAAACATCGGAAAGTGCAGCTGACAGAACATTTTCATTACATGTTGTCATCGAGTGTAGCGGGGGACAAAAATAGAGATTAACTATTTTTTAAACAGAGGGTAAACACAGAGGTGAGAGAGGTTTGAGGGTAGCCACAGACTCAGTGAACACGTTAACTGAACACGTTAATTTCACTCTAGTGAAATGGCTGCTGTGTGTGTGTGTGTGTGTGTGTGTGTGTGTGTGTGTGTGTGTGTGTGTGTGTGTGTGTGTGTGTGTGTGTGTGTGTGTGTGTGTGTGTGTGTGTGTGTGTGTGTGTGTGTGTAGGGTGGGGTCAGACGGTAATATACACTTCAGTTCGTTGTGAGTCAAAACCTGATTCAACAAGGTCCTATGAGTCATTTTGAAGATGAGCCATTTTCTCATATTCAGGCATGATTTCAGATTGTGTTTGACTACGTGACAAAAACACTGTCAAAGTCAGTATACATGAAGGCACACAGACAAATAGACCACCTATGACTTGTGTTCCGTTACAGAGCTGCAGTATGTATCTCGCTGTTCCACCAAGCAGAATGATGTGTGCAGCTGTAAACCAGGCTACCGCTGCAGAGGCAGTGGCACCTGTCTGGACTGTGAGGAGATCCCCAGCCCGAACACACCCAAACTCATACCGACACCTCCCATCATGCCAGCTACAGTGTCAAACCACTCGGTGCCTGGTATCTCTAATCATAGACCTAAACCTGTCACCAAACCTGCTACTGGGCCCAACACAAAACCAAACCAAGGTAAACTACAATACAATGGATACAAATTATGAAAATGGCCTGAAAGTGTTCAAAGTGACATGTAAAAATGCCATGAGAGCTACATAGTTCTCTCTCACAAAACCCCAAACCTTATACAATGCCGGTGTTCATGTGTTTTATGGCCCTGACCTCTCTCTCTCTACTCCCCTCTCTCTCTTACACACACAAACAGATGATAGCAAGTGGCTCCCGGTGTGTGTGTCTGCAGTGTGTGTGTGTCTACTGCTCACCTGCCTTGTTGCCATCTCAAAGCTCAAACCTGTTCTGCGATGGATTGGTTCAACAAACAGTAAGTCCACGTCACTGTTGATCTGTCCTGTAGTTCTATTGAACACAATACATATGCACGCACATTTGACCTAACCCTCATCTTATTGGTCCATCAGGCTTCTGGTCTCCCAAAAAGACAACTCCAGCCAATCAGAGCACAGTGGAGGAGGAAGTGCCCATGCCGGTCCAGGAAGTGTGTGGAAAGCCAGAGCTGCTACTGGACGTATGATGGAGGAAGTCAGTGTCAAAGGAGAGGATGAGAACTCACAATGGGACAGCGAGCTGGGAGACAGACTACCTCACATTCCCATTGAAGTTAAACTAACCTGAAGGCTAGACAGGCTGCTGTATTGTTTTAATGCAGTGGCTTCCGTATCTAGGACTTTCAGAAAGGACAAGAAAATAGGACAAAAAGACACTTTGAAGTATGAAGACATAGGTTAAAGATGAGAGGGAGTGGGAGTCTGTGACCGAGAAAGAGCGGAGAGTAACTGGAAGAGTGTGAACGAGACAGACAGACACACAATCATTTGTGTGCTGAATACATGTACTGTACATGTTTATGTTGAAGATGTTTTACACCTTCATTACAATTATGCTTTTTGCTGTATCTATGCTTTATGCTAGTGTTAACTCTTACATAGAGTGGCTGTTTAAAACATACAGTGCTGTATTTTAAATAAAGAACAGAATCACAAATGTTACAGGCCTACTGTAATGTCATACAATCGCCCCATCACCTGTATTCATTGAAAAATTATATTTAATATTTTGCGTTTAATTTGTGCAAAAACAGTTCAAGGTGCCACATGAACACAGAAAAAAACAGTTTGCAGCAGTTGAGACTGAAAGCTTTTTATACAGTTCAATAAAAGGAGAGCAAGTGGATGTGTACATGACCACCATAGTGAGATGTCTAGGACAGGAAATAATGGCCATTCTAGAGTTTTGGGATTCACCGGTGTTCTGAGAGTAAGAGTGGCAGGTGGCCTAGTGGTTAGAGCATTGGACTAGTAACCAAAAGGTTGCAAGATCAAATCCCTGAGCTGACAAGGTAAAAATCTGTCGTTCTGCCCCTGAACAAGGAAGTTAACCCACTGTTCCTAGGTCGTCATTGAAAATAAGAACTTGTTCGCCTAGTTAAATAAAAAAAGGGCTCTATTCAATCTGTATTGCGGAAGTTCAGCTTTACAGCCTGAAAGGAATGTAAAGGCAATGTTCCTGTGTCAGCGGTGACTGCTTTCACATTAAACGCTGCATATGTCGGCTCAATCAGAAATGACCTCTATGTTTCCCTAGTGATACAGACTGAATAGAGCCCCAGGTAGATGTTGTCCCTTACCACTGATCCAGGGTCAGTCTTAATCCTCCTTATGATTAGGATGTAGGGTTGGCTAAACTGATCCTAGAAGGGAAGCTTTCACTTGGTGCGTCCTCTGTCCTTAATCCCCCTCCCCTCATTGCACCTCCTCTTTGGAAACGTGACTGTCCTTCCCTTGTTCCTGTGAAGGGAAGAATACACAGTCCATCTCCTCATCCCTTTCCTCCTGGGATAGATGGATGTTAGGGGAGGGTGTGGGGTGGGCCGGACGTCCTTCTCCTTCCTCATCCCTCTCTTTCTGCCCTCTCTCTTCCGTCCCTCCACCCATACCAGTGAACTGGTTGAGTAAACTGAAGATGACTGTTCCAGCATTGTGGACATGGACTGGGCCTGAGAGACACAGACAGAGAGAAAGTGATATTAGATTCTATATTCATCATCAGCCTTACTCACTATGGATCTTGAAACTAATCAACTTCCCATGCTAATCCCCCATGGACTTCAAAGCATCATCTATGCAAAACTCCAAGTTAAACGACTGACGTGCATCTATAGGAAAAACCACAAGAGTAACTCAACCATATTTAGATTTTTTTTTTTTTTTTAAATCAAGATCTTGGGGTCAAAATAATTCTTTGTATGTATCTGTAGTACCCATATTTGCTGCTGTAATAGGTGGTGGATCCACTGTCTGGTGCTTAATACTGGGCTGTGTCTCTCTGGCACAGTGTTGATGAGTTGGCTCTTTGGTCTTGTTAGGCGACGCTTCTCTTACTCCCTTCATAAGAGCACAGAAATTCACCAGAAATCCAGTTATTGGAATACACAATTGTCAACAATGCTTATATAGGGTTTAGGTCAGGAACACACGAATGACAATGTAAACATTACACACACAATGTAGTAAGTTACCGTAGGTATTATACATACCTTGTTACAGAACTTGAGAGCTGGAAAATAACAGACACAAATCTATTAGTGAACCCAGCAAACTGATGGTAAGCCACTCATGGGTACTTCACTGATTAATCATCTATGATTGAAAGGGCAATGTTTATTCATCTTAACTCTGCATTTGAATGCTTTCTAGGTACATGTAGACACTAGAAACTGGTAAGTAGGTCTGCACAGAGAGAGTGTTGCAATCTCTTAATTCAATTACATTCACAAGAAGCTACAGTTGGCTCCCAGTGCTGACCTATCCTGAGATCTGACATCACTGTCTAATCCTTCCTCATCTCATTCTAGTGTCGAGAGAGAGAGTCTGCTCTAACACAATGATCTAATTACAGTTGAGACTGAACAGAGGAACACTGCCTTACCTTGTTTGAAACAGGCTTCATCTCCTGGGCGACGGATACATAACAGAATGATAACGGCTAGGATTCCAATGACCACCATAGGACACAAAATGGCTGCCAAGTGTTTGCTGGTGTCAGCTGGTGGGGAAAGGAGATGGAGAAACTACTGTATCTGTACCTTCTCACAGGTTTAATATATTCTGACTGTAATGAAAATAACTGATCGACACACACACACACACACACACACACACACACACACACACACACACACACACACACACTCGTACTCACACTCACCTGTGGTGTGATGAGTGGCGTTGCCTGCTTGTGAGACTGGTGGTCGTGGAGTGTCACAGCTGGGTGAGACAGAGGTAAGGACTCATCATGTAACATATCCCTACACATTCACAGCCTGTCAACACTGAAGTGGGGCCAGTGAGCTGAGAAATGTATTTAATATCCCAAATATCCATTACCACTAAGATATCTGACAATTCTTTGATACCAGATCTTCTGGTTGTATGAAGGTTATATACCATAAAATAACAACTTTGCTAGAGGTGGCCCTCCTGGCAGGAGAAGGCTTCAACCAGAGCCTGTTTATCTGTCTGGTTCCAGTATGTGACAGTATGTTTAAGTAGGGAGAATAAAAAAGGATAAAGGCTCACTTGGGAGGTTGACAGCGTCCAGCGGAAGTCCTGCTGTGTTCAGAGGAAGTTCCTGTCTGGTTGTTTCTGATGCCCACTACTGTAATCAGAGCAGAGTGCACACAGGCAGGTAAACATCAACATCTATCCACAGCCAAACACTGATTCAATACCCAGAACCTGGCAAGAATACAACACAGTGAAGGAAGACAGGCATAAGAGAAGGCCAGCGGGCAACACACACACCATCGCTAGGTGGCAGGGGAGGTGTGGGCAGCTGAGGGATCTTCTCACAGTCTCTACAGTTTCCTGTCTGGTCGTCTTTGTCGGTGCAGGTAAAACCAGCCTCACAGCGACATCTAGCGTTCGATACATTAGTACACGGCTCATCCTCCACCAGATGCAAATCTGACACACACACACACACACACACACACACACACACACACACACACACACACACACACACACACACACACACACACACACACACACACACACACACACACACACACACACACACACACACACAGAACAAAAGGTTTAGTACAGCTATTACATGGTAATAAATAGTGTCCATACTATACACATACCTTTATAACTTTTGGTAAGAAATGACATGTATGGCATATGGAAATCATAAGAGGGCGGTTTATGCAGATAGGTGGGATGGACAGAGTAGCTGAGGGGTGGGTTTATGGAGATAGGTGGGATGGACAGAGTAGCTGAGGGGTGGGTTTATGGAGATAGGTGGGATTGACAGAGTAGCTGAGGGGTGGGTTTATGCAGATAGGTGGGATGGACAGAGTAGCTGAGGAGTGGGTTTATGCAGATAGGTGGGATGGACAGAGTAGCTGAGGGGTGGGTTTATGGAGATAGGTGGGATGGACAGAGTAGCTGAGGGGTGGGTTTATGCAGATAGGTGGGATGGACAGAGTAGCTGAGGGGTGGGTTTATGGAGATAGGTGGGATGGACAGAGTAGCTGAGGGGTGGGTTTATGCAGATAGGTGGGATGGACAGAGTAGCTGAGGGGTGGTTTTATGGAGATAGGTGGGATTGATAGAGTAGCTGAGGGGTGGGTTTATGGAGATAGGTGGGATGGACAGAGTAGCTGAGGGGTGGGTTTAAAAATTCATGTTCTAGTTATGACTGAAAACACAATGTATAAGTACTATCGATCTATCTAGATCTAATGTATATCAAAATATCAAATTACTTTACTCTTGCTATGTAACTACTGTAAAAATAAATAAAAAATACAATGTATGTAACGTGTAGAATGTACCGTGAATTCAGAAAGTATTCAGACCCCTTGACTTTTTCCACATTTTGTTACATCACAGCCTTATTCTAAAATGGATTAAAGAAAAAATGTTCATCAATCTACACACAATACGCAACAATGACAAAGCAAAACAGGTTTTTAGAAATGTGCATCCTGTTTCCATTGATCATCCTTGAGATGTTTCTACAATTTGGATTGGAGTCCACCTGTGGTAAATTCAATTGATTGGACATAATTTGGAAAGGCACACACCTGTCTATATAAAGTCGCACAGTTGACAGTGCATGTCAGAGCAAAAACCAAGCCATGAGGTCGAAGGAATTGTATGTAGAGCTCCGTGACAGGAATGTGTCGAGCCACAGATCTGGGGAAGGGTACCAAAACATTTCTGCAGCATTGAAGGTCCCCAAGAACACAGTGGCCTCCGTCATTCTTAAATGGAAGAAGTTTGGAACCACCAACACTCTTCCTAGAGCTGACCGCCTGGCCAAACTGAGCAATCGGCGGAGAAGGGCCTTGGTCAGGGAAGTGACCAAGAACCGAATGGTCACTCTGACAGAGCTTCATAGCTCCTGTGTGGAGATGGGAGAACTATCCAGACGGACAACCATCTCTTCAGCACTCCACCAATCAGGCCTTTATGGTAGAGTGGCCAGACGGAAGCCACTCCTCAGGAAAAGGCACATGACAGCCCACTTGGAGTTTACCAAAAGGCATCTAAAGAACTGTCAGACCATGAGAAGATTCTCTGGTCTGATAAAAACAAGATTGAACCCTTTGGCATGAATGTCAAGCGTCACGTCTGGAGAAAACCTGGCACCATCCCTATGGTGAAGCATGGTGGTGGCAGCATCATGCTGTGGGCATGTTTTTCAGCGGCAGGGACTGGGAGACTAGTCAGTATCGAGGGAAAGATGAACAGAGCAAAGTACAGAGAGATCCTTGATGAAAACCTGCCCCAGAGAGCTCAGGATCTCAGACTGGGGCGAAGATTCACCTTCCAAGAGGACAACGACCCTAAGCACACAGCCAAGACAACGCAGGAGAGTCTTCGGGACAGGTCTTGAGTAGCCCAGCCAGAGCCTTGGACTTTAACTCTTAAATGCTGTTAAAACTAAACGCATGCTCTTCAACCGATCGCTGCCCGCACCCGACCGTCCGACTAGCATCACTACTCTGGACGGTTCTGACTTAGAATATGTGGCCAACTACAAATACCTAGGTGTCTGGCTAGACTGTAAACTCTCCTTCCAGACTCACATTAAGCATCTCCAATCCAAAATGAAATCTAGAATCGGCTTCCATTTCGCAACAAAGCCTCCTTCACTCATGCTGCCAAACATACCCTCGTAAAACTGACTATCCTACCGATCCTCGACTTCGGCAATGTAATTTACAAAATAGCCTCCAACACTCTTCTCAGCAAATTGGATGTAGTCTATCACAGTGCCATCCGTTTTGTCACCAAAGCCCCATATACTACCCACCACTGCGACCTGTATGCTCTCGTTGGCTGGCCGTCACTTCATATTCGTCGCCAAACCCACTGGCTCCAGGTCATCTATAAGTCTATGCTAGGTAAAGCCCCGCCTTATCTCAGCTGACTGGTCACCATAGCAACACCCACCCATAGCACGTGCTCCAGCAGGTATATTTCACTGGTCATCCCCAAAGCCAACTCCTCCTTTGGCAGCCTTTCCATCCAGTTCTCTGCTGCCAATGACTGGAACGAATTGCAAAAATCACTGAAGCTGGAGACTTATAGCTCTCTCACCAACTTTAAGCATCAGCTATCAGAGCAGCTTACCGATCACTGCACCTGTACACAGCCCATTTGTAAAGAGCCCACCAAACTACCTCATCCCCATATTTGTTATTTATTTTTGCTCTTTTGCACCCCAGTATCTCTACTTGCACATCAGCATCTGCACATCTATCACTCCAGTGTTAATGCTAAATTGTAATTATTTCGCCACTATGGCCTATTTATTGCCTTACCTCCCTAATCTTACTACATTTGCACACACTGTATATAGATTGTTCTATTGTGTTATTGGCTGTAAATGAGAACTTTTTCTCAACTGGCCTACCTGGTTAAATAAAAGGTTAAAAAAATTCAATATATAAAAATAAAAAAAACAATCGAACATCTCTAGAGACCTGAAAATAGCTGTGCAGCGACGCTCCCCAAGCCAAGCTTATAGCGTCATACCCAAGAAGACTCGAGGCTGTAATCACTGCCAAAGGTGCTTCAACAAAGTACTGAGTAAAGGGTCAGAATACTTATGTAAATGTGATATTTCATTTTTATTTAGTTTTATAAATTTGCCAAAATTTCTAAAAATCTGTTTTTGCTTTGTCATTATGGGGTATTGTGTGTAGATTGATGAGGGGGAAAAAAACAATTTAATCAATTTTAGAATAAGGCTGTAACGTAACAAAATGTGGATAAAGTCAAAGGGTCTGAATACTTTCTGAATGCCCTGTACATATAACAACAAAGTTTCTTTTTGTCCTCCAAAGAGAAGGGCCCCACCCCAAAAAATATTTACAAGCAATATACAGTTTAAGTATTTCCCACTAAATAAAGATGTTACATTGCTCTGTGAATGAGTTGTGTTTGTGTTCATGTACCACGTTTGCAGTCTTTGAAGCAGGAATGACAACTGGACTCTGCGTTCAATCGTGTTGTGTAGGAACCATCTCGACAGGGAGAGCACTCTGAACAGGACTTCTGATAATGACCTGAGAGAGAGAGGGGAGGTGAAACATATCAAATCAGTTTATTGGTCGCATACACAGTTTAGCAGATGTTATAGAGGGTACAGAGAAATGCTTGTGTTACTAGCTCTTAACGCAGTAAAATGTCAAACAAGTACACATCATTTAAGTGTTGTTTTTTGTAAGAATTCAAGAACGGCGGGACGAATCCAAATCAACAACCCAAATGCAATCTATGCGTATGTACACTGGAAGAATTTATATCAGATATACTAAGAATGATATGTACAGCAGTAGATAGCTCATTCTAATATATGCCGGGAATACAGGATTTAAATATTCAGTGTGAAACAGGAAGTGTCCAGTGGTTTGATGGCTGTAAGACATGGGACAGCAGATATGGAGTAAAGGAAATGAAGTTTGGGAAAAATATAGGGAAATGGGGCGATAGAGAGAATGAGGTAGAAAGAGAGGAGCGAGGAGAGAGTGAAGAGACAAGGGAAGTCAAGACATAAGAGAGCACTACAATAACAATACGAACTGATGGACGCTGCAGTTTTATAAATGTCCTGTAGAAGACTACATGAGTAGCGGATGTCAGAACATAATGCTAACTCTTTTAGACACATAGGCACACGCACATTCAGGTAACGTTTTAGTACACGGTCTGTTGCTGAGTGAGAAGAGAGGGAGCATAGCGACACGAGAGCAGAGAATAACAGGAAGAGATGGAGCGCACAGAGCGAGAGCCTGTTGGCCTAGTCTGCATACTAATGAAGGATGTGGTCATAGCACAGAGCTCCACTTCTCATCATTTCCTCATGATTCCTAAGAACCTATGCGCACTCACACACATTCTGAAATGATCTGCCTCACTATTAATGTAAAAATGGTTGATTGTAGGATGAAGGGATAGAATGTGGAGATGAGGGAAGAAAAAGAAGGGAACAACAAGTCAAATAAAAAGTAAGGGCCTATGATGGAGGGCATTTCTTTCTCACCTGGTGGACACAGTCTGCATTGTCTCCCTCCATCCATGTAATAGCGCTCTGTAATCTGACAACACAAACACACAGTCTCATGAGGTCTACTGTCATACTGTTGTAACAGATGTCAAACGGTTCTAACAGCTTTCATAAGCAGTCATAACAAATAATAAGAATGGACATAAAAGGGGTAAAATGGTTACCAGAGGATATGAGACTGCTAGGTGTGCAGACATCATTAGCACAGCCACAAAGAACTGTTCCATCACCATTCTATAAACAATGTTAAATCATTAACAATCTGTCTTTTGAGTTCATTCAGTAACATTTCTAAAAAGGTATTAAAAAGTACACACAACAAATAATGCCAAAAGATGTTACAAGGTTACTACATGTTGAAAATCTGTAAGTTTATCACAATTTGATGGTGACTGCACTAACTTCTAGCTTTGAGCCTCATTTCAGTTCAAAATATATCAAATGTAAAAACCTATGTTGAAAACTACCAACACATAAGATAATCTAGTCTTACCTTTTGCACTGTAGAGACCACACCAAATGCCAAAGTATTTGTTGTCTAGAACTTCGACTCTCCCCCCCAACTATTATTTTTTAAGGTGTGTCGCTCTCTTCTCTACCCATCCGTTGCGTCATTATTTCCTTCACCTGTGACATCTTCCTCTCTTCCTGTCTCTCCCGCCCACTGTGTACTGACAGTGATGTTGTGGTGTATTTATAAGCTAGAGACAGACAGGCAGAAAAGACAGGCATGTCAGCAGGGTGTCGTGTCTTTGGCATCATTAAACTGAATACTTATTTATCAAATAACTCTGTAATTATTATTACGCGATTAAACTGATTAATCATGTAACTGTAATTAACTAGGAAGTCGGGGCACCAAGGAGAATATTCAGATTACAAAGTTATACATTTCCTAATATAACTTTCAGATATTTGAATATCTGGTCACTTAGTCTTCTGATTAATGAATCATTATTTACCTCATGTTAGTCTCATTCCAAACGTCGTAAATTGTTGGTTATCTGCACGAACCCAGTCTTCACTATGAGTCATCCATACATCAATTGTCTTAAATCATTTATTTACTAACTAAGTAATTCACAGAAATGCATAAACAAACAGTAGATAGTTACAAGGAAATGATAACGGAGTTTCCCTAGTGGGATAAACCGGTATCGCCGCTTGGTGGACAAAAGGGAAGTGGGGGTCGACTGAGATGAGACACTACAAAGTTGATAATTATAACAATTGAAATGCTAATCCTTTGCACATGAACACTCACTCATTCGGGAACAATTGCAATCAATATATATATATATATATACGCTCAGTGTGTCGTCGGGATCTCTGTTGAAAAGTTTGTTTCTGTTGGAGAGTCTGTCCTTCCTCTCTCTCTGTCGTGGTTAGAATGGATTGTTCAGAGTGACATTCATTCATGTCGTTATAGAATAGATGTTTCGGCGGTTGTCGGTCTTCGCATTCAATGATTCCGAATTCCTAGCTGCAGAGTAGTAATTAATATCAAAGACTTGTTCTTATTCTGTCGGTATCGATAGTCTAAGAGTTTAACCACGTGGGATGGTTAAAAGATTCAGCCATCTACTCAAACCTTAGGTTTATGGTCTCCTCTCAAACCTTGGCCCTCTCGTTATCGAGGTAAGTTGGTCTCCAACCTTCAGCCATATCGTAATTGAGGGAAGCTCGGTCTGGTGATAGAAAACCCGGGTGGGGGTTTTATTCGGCAGAGCAGAAAAGGGCCTGTCCCAGGATGCCCGACCATAACTGTGCTCATGGGCGGTCCTCTGATTTAGTTAAACTCCAAAAGGGAATTGGAGTTTCCTTCATTAAACAGTCCAAAATCACATTAAACTATTTCACAAACAGTATCATCCTCACTCATTCATCTTATACAACAATTAGATGTAAGCCTCATAACTGAGGCTATTATATAAACAGCGTTATGGTAATGTGACCGTATTGTCTCCCATGAGTTTCACAAAATTGTACCAAACGGACCAGTTCGTAGCTGGATTCTTCACCAATCTTTTATACCTTCTCCAGAACATAAATGTTGTTCGGACCTCAAGTTCTGTGAGGTGGAAGAAATTCCTTTGTTCTCTCTCTGAAAACTCACTCTCTCTCTATACTGTGGCCATGAGGAGATAATCTCCTCCAGGAATTTACGACCTGAGGTCGCAGCAGCCTGAGTGTAGGAGACAGAGAGAGGGGGATGGTGCTCGCTGTACCCAAAGAGGGCAACGTCATGACAAGGGTGACTAATGGTTCTGAACCGAAGTCTCATCATTTTCACCACATACTTTAAGATGTGAAAGACAGTTTGTCACAAACATTTGATCTCGCTGTACTCGTAAAGTTATCTTATCAGGCTGGTGGAGTTCAGGAAGTACAGACACACATAGCAGCCAATGCAAGTGGGCTTCCAGCATAAACTCACCAAATCCACAACAACAAAAAAACACACAATCATATTGCTCAGCTGTATCTTTTATTCTTCATTCCATCGCTCTGTCAGTATACAGAGCTCTGCGTTGAAGCACACATGTTCAAGGGGCCAGTCCAGTTTCAGATAACTCACAGCTCACCAAAACAAAGACCAAGGCCTGATTTACCAAGCAGCGCAATGTTTACACTTGCTCTTTTCAGAGGGAATTATAAGATGAAATACAAAGCTAGAAACAGAAAACGGACTTTACTTCTCCCTTGACCTTTTGTTCAATGACTCATTCCCTTTTGAACAGAGCAGGTTTAAACATGGCACTGGTGCAGATGCTTAGTAAATGAGGCCCTGGTGATTCCTAACAGTCTTCTCATTGACAACTCAGTCTATTCACCTGCATGCTAGCTTACCAAGGCCAGATGGAATTAGTTGATGGTAAAATATATGGACCAGAGAATACACTGGTCCTCACAGAGCAAGAGCATTGGCTCCTGGTCTACGAGAAACATTAAGGACCAAACAAATATCTCAATCTACATTAAAAGTTCAGCTATGTGCCAAATCCGGGAAACTGACACTAAAGTATTTTTGACTGTGGACCTCCTTGCATTGCCAGTGTTTAAACATACAATATATCCAACATACCATTTTCCTTTAATGCATACAATATCATAGCAATCATACCCTCATTATGTTAAAGCATTTGCATGTGAGTAGTTATTTTTATTTATTATTTTTTACACTTTGGTGCCATTTCTAAAAAGAATTTACTTTGTAATCACATACACTCATGAAGAAAGTGGATTCTTGAAGGAATATTAGAGCGATTATTGTACATCATTGATTTACATATATACAGTATTTCAAGGCGATTTACAGACATTTGTAGAGATGGGAATCCAGTCAGCAATACACATCACTGTATGGTCCCTACCACTCTAGTTTACAATGATTCAGTTATACCGTTAGCCTTCAGTTCAGTTGTAAAGAGGATATGAATTGGTCTATTGTCAGACAGACACCGGAAGACAGTGTGCATTTGTGACTATTGTATTCTTCATGTTGTAAGTGAACCAGTAAAACACTATTTTTTTAAACCAAGGACATTAGAACACTCTCCTAACATACACGCTGACTCATGCATACATACTGCAGAGACTCAGTCTCTCTGTGCGTGTAGAACATATTCTCACACTATTTCTCCGCTGCCTTCTATTCTCCATTTTAATCTCCAGTCCTGGCCAAAGGGCAGGAACGCTAGGGCCAGGAGTTTTACTGGCCATATGACCCGAGCAGAAAAAAACCCTAGTTCAAGCCTTAAAGCATAGGACCCTCAAAGTCAACTCTGGACCTCAAAGCCAGCTCCATCACATTTTTTCATTGTTCCCCTCTAATCAGGGACTGATTTAGACCTGGGACACCAGGTGGGTGCAATTAGTAAATCGGGTAGAAAAGAAAACCAGCAGGAGCCGGACCTCGTAGGATAATAGTTGAATACCTCTAGTCTAGGACCTAGGTCATGTGGTCAGGAGAAACTCCTAGCCCAAGGAATGGCATTCCCAATACATACAGTTGAAATCGGAAGTTTACATACACCTTAGCCAAATACATTTAAACTGTTTTTCACAATTCCTGACATTCTGAAATTCCCTGTCTTAGGTCAGTTAGGATCACCACTTTATTTTAAGAATGTGAAATGTCAGAATAACAGAAGAGAGAATGATTTATTTCAACTTTTATTTCTTTCATCACATTCCCAGTGGGTCAGAAGTTTACATACACTCAATTAGTATTCGGTAGCATTGCCTTTAAATTGTTGAACTTGGGTCAAACGTTTCGGGTAGCCTTCCACAAGCTTCCCACAATAAGTTGGGTGAATTTTGGCCCATTCCTCCTGACAGAGCTGGTGTAACAGTCAGGTTCATAGGCCTCCTTGCTCGCACACGCTTTTTCAGTTCTGCCCACAAATGTTCTATAGGATTGAGGTCAGGGCTTTGTGATGCTCACTCCAATACCTTGACTTTGTTGTCCTTAAGCCATTGTGCCACAACTTTGGAAGTATACTTGGGGTCATTGTCCATTTGGAAGACCCATTTGCGACCAAGCTAACTTCCTGACTGATGTCTTGAGATGTTGCTTCAATATATCCACATCATTTCCCTTCCTCATGATGCCATCTATTTTGTGAAGTGCACCAGTCCCTCCTGCAGCAAAGCACCCCCACAACATGATGCTGCCACCCCCGTGCTTCACGGTTGGTGTCACGTTCCTGACCTATTGTTCCTTTTTCTTTTATTTATTTAGTTGGTCAGGGCGTGAGTTGGGGTGGGTTGTCTATGTGTGTTTTTCTATGTTGGGGTTTTTGTGTTCGGCCTGGTATGATTCTCAATCAGAGGCAGCTGTAGATCGTTTGTCCCTGATTGAGAATCATACTAAGGCAGCCGGGGTTTCACGTGTGTTTTGTGGGTGGTTGTATCGCGTGTCTGTGTATGTCGCACCACACGGGACTGTTTGCGGTTTGTCACGTTTGTTGTTTTTGTATGTTAAGTGTTCAGTCTGTATTCATTAAATAATCATGGACACTAACCACTCTGCATATTGGTCTGATCCTTCTCGCCTCTCCTCCTCGTCCGAGGAGGAGGATTACGACGATCGTTACAGAACCACCCACCAATCTAGGACCAAGCGGAGTGGAGAAGGGAGGCGACAGCAGTGGGAAAAAACCCAGGACTCCTGGACTTGGGAGGAGATCCTGGACGGCAAAGGACCCTGGGCTCAGCCAGGGGAATATCGCCGTCCCAAGGCGGAGCTGGAGGCAGCGAAGGCAGAGAGGCGCTGGTATGAGGAGGCAGCGCGGCGACGCGGTTGGGAGCCCGAGAGTCAGACCCAAAAATTTCTTGGGGGGGGGGGGGGGGGGCACACGAGGAGAGTGGCAAAGCCGGGTAGGATACCTGAGCCAACTCCCCGTGCTTACCGTGGAGTGAGAGGGCGTCGTACTGGTCAGACACCGTGTTATGCGGTAAAGCGCACGGTGTCCCCAGTACGCGTGCTTAGCCCAGTGCGGGCTATTCCACCTCACCGCACTGGTAGGGCTAAGTTGGGCATCGAGCCGGATGTCATGAAGCCGGCCCAACGCATCTGGCCTCCAGTGCGTCTCCTCGGGCCGGCATACATGGCACCAGCCTTACGAATGGTGTCCCCGGTTCACCAGCATAGCCCAGTGCGGGCTATTCCACCTCGCCGCACTGGCAGGGCTACGGGGACCATTCAACCTGGTAAGGTTGGGCAGGCTCGGTGCTCAAGAGCGCGCGTCCTCCTTCACGGTCCGGGTATACCCGGTGCCACCTCCACGTACCAGTCCACCGGTGGCAGCCCCCCGCACCAGGCTGTCTCTCCGGGTTCTCTCTCCAGCTGCTCCCACCTGTCCAGCGCTGTCAGAGCCTTCCTTCTCTCCAGCGCAGCCAGTGTCTGAGCTGTCTGCCTGCCCAGCGCTGTATGAACTGTCTGCCTGCACAGCACCGTCAGAGCTGTCCGTCTGTTATGAGCCGTCCAGCCAGGACCAGCCAGAGCCGTCCAGCCAGGACCAGCCAGAGCCGTCCAGCCAGGACCAGCCAGAGCCGTCCAGCCAGGACCAGCCAGAGCCGTCCAGCCAGGAGCTGCCAGAGCCAGCCAGCCAGGAGCTGCCAGAGCCAGCCAGCCAGCAGCTGCCAGAGCCAGCCAGTCAGGAGCTGCCTGAGCCAGCCAGTCAGGAGCTGCCTGAGCCAGCCAGTCAGGAGCTGCCTGAGCCAGCCAGTCAGGATCCGCCTGAGCCAGCCAGTCAGGATCCGCCTGAGCCAGCCAGTCAGGATCCGCCTGAGCCAGCCAGTCAGGATCCGCCTGAGCCAGCCAGTCAGGATCCGCCTGAGCCAGCCAGGATCCGCCTGAGCCAGCCAGCCAGGATCCGCCTGAGCCAGCCAGCCAGGATCCGCCTGAGCCAGCCAGCCAGGATCCGCCAGAGCCAGCCAGCCAGGATCCGCCAGAGCCAGCCAGCCAGGATCCGCCAGAGCCAGCCAGCCAGGATCCGCCAGAGCCAGCCAGCCAGGATCCGCCAGAGCCAGCCAGCCAGGATCCGCCAGAGCCAGCCAGCCAGGATCCGCCAGAGCCAGCCAGCCAGGATCCGCCCCTCATTCCTGTGTTGCCCCTCAGTCCGGTGCTGCCCCTTAATCTAATGGGGGTTATATGGAGGGTGGTCATTTTGAGGAGGCTACGAAAGCGGGTAGTGACTAATGTGGGGTGGGGACAACGACCAGCGCCAGAGCCGCCACCGTGGACAGACGCCCACCCAGACCCTCCCCTAGACTTTATGCTGGTGCGCCCGGAGTTCGCACCTTAAGGGGGGAGTTATGTCACGTTCCTGACCTATTGTTCCTTTTTCTTTTATTTATTTAGTTGGTCAGGGCGTGAGTTGGGGTGGGTTGTCTATGTGTGTTTTTCTATGTTGGGGTTTTTGTGTTCGGCCTGGTATGATTCTCAATCAGAGGCAGCTGTAGATCGTTTGTCCCTGATTGAGAATCATACTAAGGCAGCCGGGGTTTCACGTGTGTTTTGTGGGTGGTTGTATCGCGTGTCTGTGTATGTCGCACCACACGGGACTGTTTGCGGTTTGTCACGTTTGTTGTTTTTGTATGTTAAGTGTTCAGTCTGTATTCATTAAATAATCATGGACACTAACCACTCTGCATATTGGTCTGATCCTTCTCGCCTCTCCTCCTCGTCCGAGGAGGAGGATTACGACGATCGTTACAGTTGGGATGGTGTTCTTTGGCTTGCAAGACTCCCCCTTTTTCCCTTTTCCTCCAAACATAACGATGGTCATTATGGCCAAACAATTCTATTTTTGTTTCATCAGACCAGAGGACATTTCTACAAAAAGTACGATCTTTGTCCCCATGTGCAGTTGCAAACCGTAGTCTGGCTTTTTATTGATGGTTTTGGAGCAGTGGCTTCTTCCTTGCTGAGCGGTCTTTCAGGTTATGTCGATATAGGACTCGTTTTACAGTGGATATAGATACTTTTGTACCTGTTTCCTCCAGCATCTTCACAAGGTCCTTTGCTGTTGCTCTGGGATTGATTTGCACTTTTTGCACCAAAGTACGTTCATCTCTAGGAGACAGAACACGTCTCCTTCCTGAGCGGTATGACGGCTGCATGGTCCCATGATGTTTATACTTGCGTACTATTGTTTGTACAGATGAACGTGGTACCTTCAGGCATTTGGAAATTGCTCCCAAGGATGAACCAGACTTGTGGAGGTCTACAATTTTTTTTCTGAGGTCTTGGCTGATTTCTTTTGATTTTCCCATGATGTCAAGCAAAGAGGCACTGAGTTTGAAGGTAGGCCTTGAAATACATCCACAGGTAAACCTCCAATTGACTCAAATGATAACAATTAGCCTATCAGAAGCTTCTAAAGCCATGACATCATTTTCTGGAATTTTCCAAGCTGTTTAAAGGCACAGTCAATTTAGTGTATGTAAACTTCTGACCCACTGGAATTGTGATACAGTGAATTATAAGTGAAATAATCTGTCTGTAAACAATTGTTGGAAAAATGACTTGTATCATGCACAAAGTAGATATCCTAACCGACTTGCCAAAACTATAGTTTGTTAACAAGAAATTTGTGGAGTGGTTGAAAAACGAGTTTTAATGACTCCAACCTAAGTGTATGTAAACTTCCAACTTCAACTGTAGCTTAACACATGCATATAATTTTTTCATGGTTTCAAAACCTGTTCTTCACAACCTATATAATCGTTCAGAGAAAGCCTTGGAAACACTTCTAGAATATTAAAATATTGAGGTGTGACCAGCAGCCTGCACGTTTCAACAACTTCCTCATCAAACAAGAAAAAGAAAAACACAAATGAACTCTACCTAAAACTGAAGCCTCCATTTGGTTGTTGATAAAGAGATAGTATTTGTGAAGGAATCCTTGTGTTCTATTATTGAGTTATTAAATATTGTTTATCTGAGGTAAGAGAGTGTTTTATATTCAAAGTCAAGCATCTTTCAATGTCAACGAAGACGAACAAAAATGTATTGTACATCTACATTCTACTGAATAATAACATTGTGTATGTTGAATTAACATAGGGGAAATCTACTCCTCAGCTGTAACGATTTCACCCCATCTACAAATATGAAGTGACAAGTGGAGAAAATAAAATACGTTTTCCTCAGTAATTATTTACATTCGTGACGTGTACGAGTTTGACTTATTACAGATGTAGAATCTTAATTTGAGCCAGGACAAAATTATGCAGCAACAGGAAATGTGATTTATTATGTGGATTATAATTAATGGCCATTTTTGTATGGGTTGATGCATTTTTCATTAGGGAAAATCAAGTCTGAAATTTCAAAGTGGAAATTACAAACTTTAGAAGCCCTTTTACAACAGGAAAATTCTCAGCAACAAAGGCGATCAAATTAAGATCCTACATCTTTACATGTCATTATTATTATTCTGTTACATATAATACTCTTATTATTGCTGTTACTGCTGTATTATTGAATATACATATTTGCTTTGCTCTTTCTTTATAAACGGCTAACTTTTAAGCTCAAAAATAGGTTAGGTCATATCAAGCACTGTGTCAGATAGCTTTTCAGCATTAGTATTTAGTACTTATATAACAATGTTTCAGCAATATTTCTCAAAGTTAATTCAGACTGCTTGTTTTCAGTTGCTTTGACACTCAAGTAGCAAACACAAATTATCTCAGCAGGTCATCAATCCATCCATCGATTCATTAATCTGTCCATCTATCTGTACTGTACATTCATCTGTCGGTCTGTCTATTTGTTCATCTGTAGACATTCTGTCTTTTATAGCCTGTTCATCAATCTTCCTTATCTCTCTGATACAATACTACTGATGCATTTGAGTCCTTACCAACCAGATCAGACTACAGCACATAGAAATAGAGAGCACAGAACAGATACATAGATCTCTCCTATCTAACTTATCATAGCTAGCCTACCTATCTCCCTGCTAGAGGACAGAGTAGCAGGGCCTTTCTCTGCTGCTGGAAACTATACAAAACATTAGTATACATTAGACAGCTCGTAGGTATAATAACACTTGCGTGTCAATGCCCTTTGTCATATGTATCCCTCTCCCTGTGTCCATGACAGAGACACAGAGAGCAGGGCAAGGCCCCAGAGCTGACCTCAGATCAGCTTTAACAGAGTATTTACATTATTCACACTGCACTACCACATATAGGGCCGACACAGAGCCTATGACTAGCCTGGTACCAGATCAGTATGTGCTCTAGCGAACTTCTCTCACCATAGTTGCCATGCCAAATGTCAAAGTACCTGATAGAAGTGGATCAGTGGCAGAGATAACCTCTCTGGAGTCACATAGAAAAGCATATGGCATGACAACGATAGTTAGAGGAGTTGACTAAAGCACATATACAGATCTGGAACCAGGCTAGGCTATGGTCATCACTAGTTTACACAACCACAAAGTCATAAACCCTGCCTATTTCTACAATTTATCGTATTAAAATCTGACCCTAAACTTAACCACACTGTTAACCTTCTGCCTAACCCTAACCTTAAATTAAGACCAAAAAGCAAATTTTTATTTTAATGACATTTTACGATATAGCCAATGTGAACTTTGTGGCTGTGTTATCTAGTGGAAACCCTAGCCTACGGCTGCATTCTAAAACAAAAATCTCTGCTCTCGCCCCCCCCCCCCCCCCCCCCCACTCCTCTTGTTGACTCTGGTTACAGTCTCCTATTTACTTTACCCGACACAGTAAAATGGTATTACATTATAATTAGAATAAAACTACTTTGGGGTTCTTTGGGATTCAGTGAAACAAGCACCACTATGTAACATTTAGTACCAGGTAGTTACCAGTTGTGTTGAAGAAAGAATACAATGTTACACAATGTTATCCAATAATTCCTTAGTAAATACCAGGTAAGTGAAACAGGACAGTAAAATAATGTTACCTTGACTCCCTGTCTGGTGTCAACAAAAGGGCAGAGAGACGGGCAGGCTTTTGTTTCAAAATGTGACTCACGAGTGCAGAATAGGGATATCAGTGACGCCATCGGAGTGACTGCATCTTAGAGTTTAGTTTACGATTTGACTTTTTCTAGTTTTCATCGATACCTATGAATGAAGTGTAGATGTCTTGATAAAATGAGTGATTTGATATTATTTTAGTCTGTTTGAATAACTATGATACAGTACAGTACATTTCTGTTTTGTTGCTAATAAAGTGATACATCTGGAGTTTTTCTCTCTTGCCAATTGGGCTTTGCTTTATTTAAGGGTGCGTTCGTAAATGTTCTCTGGCTATCTACTCCGATTTCAAAGCACTCTCATCTGAGTGTAATAGAGCGCAGAATAACTGATGACTTTACTAGTGCTCAACACCCGTTGAATAGGGCCGGTGTCAGTAAACATCGGCAAAAAGCTTAATTAAATTGTTGCCAGCATCACAGTTAGTCACCAGCGCTCTGGATAACATGTAAACAGCCAAACCAGCTCTGCTAGAGTGAGTAAAATGGTCAGAGTGAGGTGCTCTCATTTTTGTCTGGAAGTAGCTAGCAAGCTTGCTAACGTTAGCCAGTTAGCTTGGGTGCTTGACTGCGGTTGTGAGGTCAGAACGCTCGGATCAACCCTACTCCTCGGCCAGAGCGTCCAGCATGCGCTCTGAACGCTCCGAGAGTGAAACACTCCGAATTTACGAACGGACAATCTGACAGCGCTTTGAATTTACGAACGCCCAGAGCGCACTCTGGCACTCCAGAGTGAATTTACAAACACACCCTAAGGCTTATATTTACTGTGTTATACTTCTAGGTGAGTTTGACTGAGTCTGAAAACAACCCTCATGATGTAGCAACAGGACAGCACACTGTTAGAATGATCTGCTAGCCTGACATGAATGTATTGGTGTGTGTTGGTGTGTGTGTGCGGTGTGTTTATCATTATGGCTGTGTGGAAATGGATCATGCTATAGGAGAGTTATTACCATGGTTCTCTGTAGTACCAACAACTACCTTAAGAGTACACGCTAGCCTACAACTCATATGAGTTCATTCAAATATTGCTCATACGTTGCTATGAGGTATTCTCAATTCAAGTTGTGTATTTCAATCCATTACCTCGTTACCTTTGCTCTGCTAAACAGTGGATTCTTATGTACAGACTTCCATGGTGTTAGTAATACCACTTTCCAGTAGAGGGGACTAAAAGCTGTTGGAAACACACAACACTACACCGTCGCTAAAACAGATAGATCTGCCACTTTCCTATATTGAGCCTTGTGAATGAAGATAGCATGAAGAAAATTAAAAATAGACTAATAAGCATCTAGTGGTTAGAATGTAAACATGGCATTGCTATAGTGACAGCGGAGTGTTGAGTGGTACTGTGGTTGGATGGAATGAAGGTCATGTGATGGAGGTGGTCTTGATAGGTCATGATCTGGGAGGAGAGTTGGAGAGAGGAGGTGATGCTGTTGTCCCTTCCTTCTCTGCCTGGTCAACGCTCTCCTCACCAGCCACAGCCACAGGAGAGCCAGGCTTACTATAAAGAGAGCGAGCAAGAGTGCGAGAGAAAGAGAGAGAAAGAGCGAGAGAGAGAAAGAAGATCATTTTTGGGGGAATGCATCATTTAGACAATAACAGGTATACAGTAGGCACAAGAATGCGTTTAAAACTTGGTCAAAGAAAATGTACGGATTAGTGTAAACTACTGTAGGTCATTAAAAGTGAGCCAAAGAGAAACTGTGAGAGAGACAAGTGAATGCCGGTGGCAGAGAGTGAGGGAGTGAGTGTACCTGTCCCCACTCTGGGTGATGAGTCTCCTGCAGGTCTCCATCTGTACATCCAGGCCTCTCTTCATAGAACACATCTCCATGTATTCATGTAGGTGACGGTTCATATCACTCTTAGCTGTAGCCAAGTCATACTGGGGAGAAACACATCACTCTTAGCTGTAGCCAAGTCATACTGGGGAGAAACACATCACTCTTAGCTGTAGCCAAGTCATACTGGGGAGAAACACATCACTCTTAGCTGTAGCCAAGTCATACTGGGGAGAAACACATCACTCTTAGCTGTAGCCAAGTCATACTGGGGAGAAACACATCACTCTTAGCTGTAGCCAAGTCATACTGGGGAGAAACACATCACTCTTAGCTGTAGCCGAGTCATACTGGGGAGAAACACACAGTCAAACATTAACATAGCCCTAGACCCCCCCCCCCCACACCTCAATCTGATCGATGGTCTCTTGGTATTCTTTCTCCCTGGATTTGAATAAGTCCTCAGTGTCGTTAATCACCTTCTCCAGACACTGGTCTTCCTGCTGAGAGGGAGAGAGGGAAGGAGGAAGAGCGAGAGAGAGGGAAGGAGGAAGAGCGAGAGAGAGGGAAGGAGGAAGAGCGAGAGAGAGAGGGAAGGAGGAAGAGCGAGAGAGAGAGGGAAGGAGGAAGAGCGAGAGAGAGAGGGAAGGAGGAAGAGCGAGAGAGAGAGGGAAGGAGGAAGAGCGAGAGAGAGAGGGAAGGAGGAAGAGCGAGAGAGAGAGGGAAGGAGGAAGAGCGAGAGAGAGAGGGAAGGAGGAAGAGCGAGAGAGAGAGGGAAGGAGGAAGAGCGAGAGAGAGAGGGAAGGAGGAAGAGCGAGAGAGAGAGGGAAGGAGGAAGAGCGAGAGAGAGGGGGAAGGAGGAAGAGCGAGAGAGAGGGAAGGAGGAAGAGCGAGAGAGAGGGAAGGAGGAAGAGCGAGAGAGAGGGAAGGAGGAAGAGAGAGAGAGAGGGAAGGAGGAAGAGAGAGAGAGAGGGAAGGAGGAAGAGCGAGAGAGAGGGAAGGAGGAAGAGAGCGAGAGAGGGAAGGAGGAAGAGAGAGAGAGAGAGGGAAGGAGGAAGAGAGAGAGAGAGAGGGAAGGAGGAAGAGAGAGAGAGAGGGAAGGAGGAAGAGAGAGAGAGAGAGGGAAGGAGGAAGAGAGAGAGAGAGGGAAGGAGGAAGAGAGAGAGAGAGAGGGAAGGAGGAAGAGCGAGAGAGAGGGAAGGAGGAAGAGCGAGAGAGAGGGAAGGAGGAAGAGAGAGAGAGAGGGAAGGAGGAAGAGAGAGAGAGAGGGAAGGAGGAAGAGAGAGAGAGAGGGAAGGAGGAAGAGAGAGAGAGAGAGGGAAGGAGGAAGAGCGAGAGAGAGGGAAGGAGGAAGAGCGAGAGAGAAGGAAGGAGACGGAGAGAGGGGGAGACGGAGAGAGGGGAAGAGGGGGAGACGGAGAATGGGAAGAAAAATACATGGAAGTGATAAATTAAAGAGTACGGTGATAGAATGATACTGGAGAAAGATGGTGTTACTTTATGAAGACGTGTCTGTGTTTGAGTATTGGTTCTTTATGAAGATGTGTCTGTGTGAGTATTGGTTCTTTATGAAGATGTGTCTGTGTGTGTGTGTGTGTGTGTGTGTGTGTGTGTGTGTGTGTGTGTGTGAGTATTGGTTCTTTATGAAGATGTGTCTGTGTGTGTGAGTATTGGTTCTTTATGAAGATGTGTCTGTGTGTGTGAGTATTGGTTCTTTATGAAGATGTGTGTGTGTGTGTGAGTATTGGTTCTTTATGAAGATGTGTCTGTGTGTGTGAGTATTGGTTCTTTATGAAGATGTGTCTGTTTGTGTGTGAGTATTGGTTCTTTAAGAAGATGTGTCTGTGTGTGTGTGAGTATTGGTTCTTTAAGAAGATGTGTCTGTGTGTGTGAGTATTGGTTCTTTAAGAAGATGTGTCTGTGTGTGTGAGTATTGGTTCTTTAAGAAGATGTGTCTGTGTGTGTGAGTATTGGTTCTTTATGAAGATGTGTCTGTGTGTGTGTGAGTATTGGTTCTTTATGAAGATGTGTCTGTGTGTGTGTGTGAGTATTGGTTCTTTAAGAAGATGTGTCTGTGTGTGTGTGAGTATTGGTTCTTTATGAAGATGTGTCTGTGTGTGTGTGAGTATTGGTTCTTTAAGAAGATGTGTCTGTGTGTGTGTGAGTATTGGTTCTTTAAGAAGATGTGTGTGTGTGTGTGTGTGTGAGTATTGGTTCTTTATGAAGATGTGTGTGAGTATTGGTTCTTTATGAAGATGTGTCTGTGTGTGTGTGAGTATTGGTTCTTTAAGAAGATGTGTCTGTGTGTGTGAGTATTGGTTCTTTATGAAGATGTGTGTGTGTGTGTGAGTATTGGTTCTTTAAGAAGATGTGTCTGTGTGTGTGAGTATTGGTTCTTTAAGAAGATGTGTCTGTGTGTGTGTGAGTATTGGTTCTTTAAGAAGATGTGTCTGTGTGTGTGTGAGTATTGGTTCTTTAAGAAGATGTGTGTGTGTGTGTGTGTGTGTGTGTGAGTATTGGTTCTTTAAGAAGATGTGTCTGTGTGTGTGTGAGTATTGGTTCTTTATGAAGATGTGTGTGTGTGTGTGTGAGTATTGGTTCTTTAAGAAGATGTGTGTGTGTGTGTGTGTGTGTGTGTGTGTGAGTATTGGTTCTTTATGAAGATGTGTGTGTGTGTGTGTGTGTGAGTATTGGTTCTTTAAGAAGATGTGTGTGTGTGTGTGTGAGTATTGGTTCTTTAAGAAGATGTGTCTGTGTGTGTGTGAGTATTGGTTCTTTAAGAAGATGTGTGTGTGTGTGTGAGTATTGGTTCTTTATGAAGATGTGTCTGTGTGTGTGTGAGTATTGGTTCTTTAAGAAGATGTGTCTGTGTGTGTGAGTATTGGTTCTTTATGAAGATGTGTGTGTGTGTGTGAGTATTGGTTCTTTAAGAAGATGTGTCTGTGAGTATTGGTTCTTTAAGAAGATGTGTCTGTGTGTGTGTGAGTATTGGTTCTTTAAGAAGATGTGTCTGTGTGTGTGAGTATTGGTTCTTTATGATGATGTGTCTGTGTGTGTGTGAGTATTGGTTCTTTATGAAGATGTGTCTGTGTGTGTGTGAGTATTGGTTCTTTATGAAGATGTGTCTGTGTGTGTGTGAGTATTGGTTCTTTAAGAAGATGTGTCTGTGTGTGTGTGAGTATTGGTTCTTTAAGAAGATGTGTCTGTGTGTGTGAGTATTGGTTCTTTATGAAGATGTGTCTGTGTGTGTGTGTGAGTATTGGTTCTTTATGAAGATGTGTCTGTGTGTGTGTGAGTATTGGTTCTTTATGAAGATGTGTCTGTGTGTGTGAGTATTGGTTCTTTATGAAGATGTGTCTGTGTGTGTGAGTATTGGTTCTTTATGAAGATGTGTCTGTGTGAGTGTGTGTGTGTGTGTGTGTGTGTGTGTGAGTATTGGTTCTTTATGAAGATGTGTCTGTGTGTGTGTGTGTGTGTGTGTGTGTGTGTGTGTGTGTGTGTGTGTGTGTGTGTGTGAGAGTATTGGTTCTTTATGAAGATGTGTCTGTGTGTGTGAGTATTGGTTTTTTATGAAGATGTGTCTGTGTGTGTGAGTATTGGTTCTTTATGAAGATGTGTCTGTGTGAGTGTGTGTGTGTGTGTGTGTGTGAGTATTGGTTCTTTATGAAGATGTGTCTGTGTGTGTGTGTGTGTGTGTGTGTGTGTGTGTGTGTGTGTGTGTGTGTGTGTGTGTGTGTGAGTATTGGTTCATTATGAAGATGTGTCTGTGTGTGTGAGTATTGGTTCTTTATGAAGATGTGTCTGTGTGTGTGAGTATTGGTTCTTTATGAAGATGTGTCTGTGTGAGTGTGTGTGTGTATGTGTGTGAGTATTGGTTCTTTATGAAGATGTGTCTGTGTGTGTGAGTATTGGTTCTTTATGAAGATGTGTGTGTGTGTGTGAGTATTGGTTCTTTATGAAGATGTGTCTGTGTGTGTGAGTATTGGTTCTTTATGAAGATGTGTCTGTGTGTGTGTGAGTATTGGTTCTTTAAGAAGATGTGTCTGTGTGTGTGTGAGTATTGGTTCTTTAAGAAGATGTGTCTGTGTGTGTGTGAGTATTGGTTCTTTAAGAAGATGTGTCTGTGTGTGTGAGTATTGGTTCTTTAAGAAGATGTGTCTGTGTGTGTGAGTATTGGTTCTTTATGAAGATGTGTCTGTGTGTGTGTGAGTATTGGTTCTTTAAGAAGATGTGTCTGTGTGTGTGAGTATTGGTTCTTTAAGAAGATGTGTCTGTGTGTGTGTGAGTATTGGTTATTTATGAAGATGTGTGTGTGTGTGTGTGAGTATTGGTTCTTTAAGAAGATGTGTGTGTGTGTGTGTGTGAGTATTGGTTCTTTATGAAGATGTGTGTGTGTGTGTGAGTATTGGTTCTTTAAGAAGATGTGTGTGTGTGTGTGTGTGAGTATTGGTTCTTTAAGAAGATGTGTCTGTGTGTGTGTGAGTATTGGTTCTTTAAGAAGATGTGTGTGTGTGTGTGAGTATTGGTTCTTTATGAAGATGTGTGTGAGTATTGGTTCTTTATGAAGATGTGTCTGTGTGTGTGTGAGTATTGGTTCTTTAAGAAGATGTGTCTGTGTGTGTGAGTATTGGTTCTTTATGAAGATGTGTGTGTGTGTGTGAGTATTGGTTCTTTACGAAGATGTGTCTGTGTGTGTGAGTATTGGTTCTTTAAGAAGATGTGTCTGTGTGTGTGTGAGTATTGGTTCTTTATGAAGATGTGTGTGTGTGTGTGTGAGTATTGGTTCTTTAAGAAGATGTGTCTGTGTGTGTGTGAGTATTGGTTATTTATGAAGATGTGTGTGTGTGTGTGTGTGTGTGTGTGTGAGTATTGGTTCTTTATGAAGATGTGTCTGTGTGTGTGTGAGTATTGGTTCTTTAAGAAGATGTGTCTGTGTGTGTGAGTATTGGTTCTTTAAGAAGATGTGTCTGTGTGTGTGTGAGTATTGGTTCTTTAAGAAGATGTGTGTGTGTGTGTGTGTGTGAGTATTGGTTCTTTATGAAGATGTGTGTGAGTATTGGTTCTTTATGAAGATGTGTCTGTGTGTGTGTGAGTATTGGTTCTTTAAGAAGATGTGTCTGTGTGTGTGAGTATTGGTTCTTTATGAAGATGTGTGTGTGTGTGTGTGAGTATTGGTTCTTTAAGAAGATGTGTCTGTGTGTGTGAGTATTGGTTCTTTAAGAAGATGTGTCTGTGTGTGTGTGAGTATTGGTTCTTTATGAAGATGTGTCTGTGTGTGTGTGAGTATTGGTTCTTTATGAAGATGTGTCTGTGTGTGTGAGTATTGGTTCTTTATGAAGATGTGTCTGTGTGTGTGTGAGTATTGGTTCTTTATGAAGATGTGTCTGTGTGTGTGTGAGTATTGGTTCTTTAAGAAGATGTGTCTGTGTGTGTGAGTATTGGTTCTTTAAGAAGATGTGTCTGTGTGTGTGAGTATTGGTTCTTTAAGAAGATGTGTCTGTGTGTGTGAGTATTGGTTCTTTAAGAAGATGTGTCTGGTGTGTGAGTATTGGTTCTTTAAGAAGATGTGTCTGTGTGTGTGAGTATTGGTTCTTTATGAAGATGTGTCTGTGTGTGTGTGAGTATTGGTTCTTTATGAAGATGTGTCTGTGTGTGTGAGTATTGGTTCTTTATGAAGATGTGTCTGTGTGTGTGTGAGTATTGGTTCTTTATGAAGATGTGTCTGTGTGTGTGAGTATTGGTTCTTTAAGAAGATGTGTCTGTGTGTGTGAGTATTGGTTCTTTAAGAAGATGTGTCTGTGTGTGTGAGTATTGGTTCTTTAAGAAGATGTGTCTGTGTGTGTGAGTATTGGTTCTTTAAGAAGATGTGTCTGTGTGTGTGAGTATTGGTTCTTTAAGAAGATGTGTCTGTGTGTGTGAGTATTGGTTCTTTAAGAAGATGTGTCTGTGTGTGTGAGTATTGGTTCTTTATGAAGATGTGTCTGTGTGTGTGAGTATTGGTTCTTTAAGAAGATGTGTCTGTGTGTGTGAGTATTGGTTCTTTAAGAAGATGTGTCTGTGTGTGTGAGTATTGGTTCTTTAAGAAGATGTGTCTGTGTGTGTGAGTATTGGTTCTTTAAGAAGATGTGTGTGTGTGTGTGAGTATTGGTTCTTTAAGAAGATGTGTGTGTGTGTGTGAGTATTGGTTCTTTAAGAAGATGTGTGTGTGTGTGTGTGTGTGTGTGTGTGTGTGTGTGTGTGTGTGTGTGTGTGTGTGTGTGTGTGTGAGAGTATTGGTTCATTATGAAGATGTGTCTGTGTGTGTGAGTATTGGTTCTTTATGAAGATGTGTCTGTGTGTGTGAGTATTGGTTCTTTATGAAGATGTGTGTGTGTGAGTGTGTGTGTGTGTGTGTGAGTATTGGTTCTTTATGAAGATGTGTCTGTGTGTGGGAGTATTGGTTCTTTATGAAGATGTGTGTGTGTGTGTGAGTATTGGTTCTTTATGAAGATGTGTCTGTGTGTGTGAGTATTGGTTCTTTATGAAGATGTGTGTGTGTGTGTGTGTGTGAGTATTGGTTCTTTAAGAAGATGTGTCTGTGTGTGTGTGAGTATTGGTTCTTTAAGAAGATGTGTCTGTGTGTGTGTGAGTATTGGTTCTTTATGAAGATGTGTGTGTGTGTGTGAGTATTGGTTCTTTATGAAGATGTGTCTGTGTGTGTGAGTATTGGTTCTTTATGAAGATGTGTCTGTGTGTGTGTGTGTGAGTATTGGTTCTTTAAGAAGATGTGTCTGTGTGTGTGAGTATTGGTTCTTTATGAAGATGTGTCTGTGTGTGTGTGTGTGTGTGAGTATTGGTTCTTTATGAAGATGTGTCTGTGTGTGTGTGAGTATTGGTTCTTTAAGAAGATGTGTCTGTGTGTGTGTGAGTATTGGTTCTTTATGAAGATGTGTCTGTGTGTGTGTGTGAGTATTGGTTCTTTAAGAAGATGTGTCTGTGTGTGTGAGTATTGGTTCTTTATGAAGATGTGTGTGTGTGTGTGTGTGTGTGAGTATTGGTTCTTTAAGAAGATGTGTCTGTGTGTGTGAGTATTGGTTCTTTATGAAGATGTGTGTGTGTGTGTGTGAGAATTGGTTCTTTAAGAAGATGTGTGTGTGTGTGTGAGTATTGGTTCTTTATGAAGATGTGTGTGTGTGTGTGTGAGAATTGGTTCTTTAAGAAGATGTGTCTGTGTGTGTGAGTATTGGTTCTTTATGAAGATGTGTCTGTGTGTGTGTGTGTGTGTGTGAGTATTGGTTCTTTATGAAGATGTGTGTGTGTGTGTGTGAGTATTGGTTCTTTAAGAAGATGTCTCTGTGTGTGTGAGTATTGGTTGTTACAGAAATGCCCTGTATTGGATTGGAGCAGAAATCCCTTTCAGCACATTTATAACACATCAGAATGCAGTAAACAGAAGGTGTCTGTATGGTCAGCACACCTCATGACCAGACAGTACAACACAGTAGAGTTACACCTGGCACACCTCATGACCAGACAGTACAACACAGTAGAGTTACACCTGGCACACCTCATGACCAGACAGTACAACACAGTAGAGTTACACCTGGTACACCTCATGACCAGACAGTACAACACAGTAGAGTTACACCTGGCACACCTCATGACCAGACAGTACAACACAGTAGAGTTACACCTGGCACACCCCATGACCAGACAGTACAACACAGTAGAGTTACACCTGGCACACCTCATGACCAGACAGTACAACACAGTAGAGTTACACCTGGCACACCTCATGACCAGACAGTACAACACAGTAGAGTTACACCTGGCACACCTCATGACCAGACAGTACAACACAGTAGAGTTACACCTGGCACACCTCATGACCAGACAGTACAACACAGTAGAGTTACACCTGGCACACCTCATGACCAGACAGTACAACACAGTAGAGTTACACCTGGCACACCTCATGACCAGACAGTACAACACAGTAGAGTTACACCTGGCACACCTCATGACCAGACAGTACAACACAGTAGAGTTACACCTGGCACACCTCATGACCAGACAGTACAACACAGTAGAGTTACACCTGGCACACCCCATGACCAGACAGTACAACACAGTAGAGTTACACCTGGCACACCCCATGACCAGACAGTACAACACAGTAGAGTTACACCTGGCACACCTCATGACCAGACAGTACAACACAGTAGAGTTACACCTGGCACACCCCATGACCAGACAGTACAACACAGTAGAGTTACACCTGGCACACCTCATGACCAGACAGTACAACACAGTAGTTACACCTGGCACACCTCATGACCAGACAGTACAACACAGTAGAGTTACACCTGGCACACCTCATGACCAGACAGTACAACACAGTAGAGTTACACCTGGCACACCTCATGACCAGACAGTACAACACAGTAGAGTTACACCTGGCACACCTCATGACCAGACAGTACAACACAGTAGAGTTACACCTGGCACACCTCATGACCAGACAGTACAACACAGTAGAGTTACACCTGGCACACCCCATGACCAGACAGTACAACACAGTAGAGTTACACCTGGCACACCTCATGACCAGACAGTACAACACAGTAGAGTTACACCTGGCACACCTCATGACCAGACAGTACAACACAGTAGAGTTACACCTGGCACACCTCATGACCAGACAGTACAACACAGTAGAGTTACACCTGGTACACCTCATGACCAGACAGTACAGCACAGTAGAGTTACACCTGGTACACCTCATGACCAGACAGTACAACACAGTAGAGTTACACCTGGCACACCTCATGACCAGACAGTACAACACAGTAGAGTTACACCTGGCACACCTCATGACCAGACAGTAGAGTTACACCTGGCCCACCTCATGACCAGACAGTACAACACAGTAGAGTTACACCTGGCACACCCCATGACCAGACAGTACAACACAGTAGAGTTACACCTGGCACACCTCATGACCAGACAGTACAACACAGTAGAGTTACACCTGGCACACCTCATGACCAGACAGTACAACACAGTAGAGTTACACCTGGCACACCTCATGACCAGACAGTACAACACAGTAGAGTTACACCTGGCACACCCCATGACCAGACAGTACAACACAGTAGAGTTACACCTGGCACACCTCATGACCAGACAGTACAACACAGTAGAGTTACACCTGGCACACCTCATGACCAGACAGTACAACACAGTAGAGTTACACCTGGCACACCTCATGACCAGACAGTACAACACAGTAGAGTTACACCTGGTACACCTCATGACCAGACAGTACAACACAGTAGAGTTACACCTGATGACCAGACAGTACAGCACAGTAGAGTTACACCTGGTACACCTCATGACCAGACAGTACAACACAGTAGAGTTACACCTGGCACACCTCATGACCAGACAGTACAACACAGTAGAGTTACACCTGGCACACCTCATGACCAGACAGTAGAGTTACACCTGGCCCACCTCATGACCAGACAGTACAACACAGTAGAGTTACACCTGGCACACCTCATGACCAGACAGTACAACACAGTAGAGTTACACCTGGTACACCTCATGACCAGACAGTACAACACAGTAGAGCTACACCTGGCACACCTCATGACCAGACAGTACAACACAGTAGAGTTACACATCGCTGAGGTAATGTACTGATGTAATCAGTTAATTAAATTACAAGGCCATTTTATTTACCTCAGAGAGACAAGACACAGTGTTAAAAATACATCTTCTGACTGGTAAATGGAAAACAGACACTAGTATGTGTGTGTGTGTGTGTGTGTGTGTGTGTGTGTGTGTGTGTGTGTGTGTGTGTGTGTGTGTGTGTGTGTGTGTGTGTGTGTGTGTGTGTGTGTGTGTGTGTGTGTGTGAGTGTGTTTGAGTGTCAGTGTGCAGACACAAGCCTCCAGGCATGCAGTCATTAGTGAAAAGCTTTTTGGAGTGTGTAAGCGTGTTGGGGAAAAGAATCGCCTGCTAAAATATATTTCCCAGATGAGTGAAGGTCAGTGCCCTGGGACAGTTTAAACCACTAGCACCACTGAAATCAGACAGCCAGGGCCAATGCCTGTGAGCAATAAACCCTGTTTTCAGCAGGCCATTACCCCATGCCTCACCTGACTCATCTGTCTAGCTCTACTCAAAATCATTTCCTGGAAAATACAATTGACAATGCTATAAACTGAGTAACTGCAAATACAGAAACTCCTGATAAATGTCTATGGGCTGTTGTGTAGCCTCTGCATAAAGATGTCCGTACAAATCATTAAAACAATATAACTACTTGGACAAAGGTATTGCACTATGTCATCAATGTGTACTTATGAGAAGTTGAAGGTACTACTTCCATAGTTCTAACATCAGTTAACCCCATAGAGTTACTATGGAATACCTAAACATCAACATTCTAAAGCGCTCCATACCTCTCCTGGCTGGTGGGTGGTCTCTGGAGCCAGAGTGCATCCTGGGAAGTCCTCCCACAGCAGCAGAGTCTCCTCTGTCTCCTCCCAGGCCAAGCTGTCACAGTCATCTTCAAACTCACACTCCCGCCTGCAACACACACACACACACACGTGTGTTTATTAAAGTTTGTTTGGCCTTTGGAGAAACTGCACATGGAAGATTCCTTCTTATCAGTCTAATACCTTTACTATGGTAGAGTATAGAGAGTGTAGAAGCTGGTTGTACCTGTAGAAGCCTGATAAGAGAAACTGCACATGTAATAAACACCAGTCCTGTAATGTTACTCACAGCTGGTTGAGCATCCTTTGCATTTCCTCATTGATCTGATTGGCTGACGAGCCACAGAGCTCCTCCTCTCTGGGCAGGCCCCCATCGCTCTCCGAAGTGCTGATAGTCTCATCACCCTCACTACTGTTGACGGACAGCGGGGTCTGTTTCCGGGGGCGACAGTTGATGGCAGCCTGGGTGTTAGAGACCTAGGAGTGGAAAGAGAGACTTAGACAGACAAACAGATAGACAGAGAGCGAGAGAGACACAGACAGACACCGTCAGACAGAAAGACAGACAGACTACCTGATACATCTGGATGACATCCTCACAGTTCCTCTGCTGGGCCACGTCACACAGGCGAGCCGTGATGTCGATGCGTCTACAGATGTCCATGTCCACCTTCATGGCCTTCTCCTGGATCTTACTGTCCAGATCAGACATGTTCTACACAGAAAGAGAGATGGTTACGGTCTCCTAGTAACAGTTATCATCCTAACCAGACCAGGAGTGATCTCTGTGTAGAGTGTGAGAAACAGACTAGGGGACCCAGTGGGACAGGAGAATGAACCAGACAATATTGAGAGTGAAAAGGGTCATCGATGAGCAGATGATTTGTGTGCAGTCAGATCAGGACAGTATGAGGCTGTGTGTGTATATAGGAGAAAGATGTATACCAGTTGTTGATGATGGTTCTGTTAGGTGTGGATGGCAACATGAGATGGCAGCTTCGCTTCAAGTCCTTAGGAATCTGTGCAGTATTTTGTTTTTTTATGCATTATTTCTTACAGTGTTAGCCCAGAAAAGCTTAAGTGTTATTACATACAGCCGGGAAGAACTATTGGATATCAGAGAGACATCAACTTATCAGCACAACCAGCACTACAACCAGGAATATGACTTTCCCAAAGCGGATCCTTTGTCTGCAACTCCCAGGGCATTTGAACTGATTCCAGAGGCCGACCCAAAACAACGCCGTCGGAGGAAAGGGTGCCGGAACGGTGATCTAGTGAGGCTTCGGATACGCGCATACCACCCACCGCTTCCGAGTATATTACTCGCTAACGTCTAGTCCCTAGTTAATAACAAAGTCGACAAAATTAGGGCAAGAGTTGCTTTCCAAAGAGATATCCGGGATTGTAACATACTCTGTTTCACGGAGACATGGCTAGCTGGGGATATGCTGTTGGAGTCCGTACAGCCACAGCCAACGGGATTTTCAGTGCATCGCGCCGACAGGAACAAACATCTCTCTGATAAGAAGAAGGGCGAGGTGTATGTTTCATGATTAACGATTCATGGTGTAATTGTAAGAACATAAGTCATTTTGTTCACCTGACCTAGAATTCCTCACAATCAAATGCAGACCATATCATCTCGCAAGAGAACTCTCCTTGGTTATCGTCACAGCCATGTATATCCCCCTGCAAGCGGATACCAAGACGGCCATCAAGGACCTTCACTGGACTTTATGCAAACTGGAAACTATATATCCTGAGGCTGCATTTATAGTAGCTGGGTATTTTAACAAAGCTAATCTGAGAACAAGGCTACCTAAATTCTATCAGCATATCGATTGCAGTACAGGAGCGAGTAACACACTCGACCACTGCTACTCTAACTTCTGCAATGCATACAAGGCCCTCCCCCGTCCTACTTTTGGCAAATCTGACCATGACTCCATCTTGTTGCTCCCCTCCTATAGTCAGAAACTAAAACAGGAAGCGCCCGTGCTTAAGTCTATCCAACGCTGGTCTGACCAATTGGATTCCACGCTTCAAGATTACTTAGATCACATGGACTGGGATATGTTCCGGGTAGCCTCAGACAATAACATTGACGTATACGCTGACTCGGTGAGCGAGTTTATAAGGAAGTGTATAGGAGATGTACCCACTGTAACTAAAACTTTCCCTAACCAGAAACCATGGATTGATCACAGCATTCGCTCAAAACTGAAAGCACGTACCACCGCATGGAAACATGGCCAAATACGGAGGGAATAACTACACTGTTTGTAAGGCAATCAAACAAGCAAAGCGTCAGTATAGAGACAAAGTGGAGTCACAATTCAACGGCTCAAACACAAGACATATGTGGCAGTGTCTACAGACAATCACGGATTACAAAAAGAAAAACCAACCCCGTGGCGGACATCGACATCTTGCTCCCAGACAAATTAAAACAACTTCTTTGCGCGTTTTGAGGAGAATACAATGCCACCAACACGGCCCACTACCAAAGACCGTGGGTTCTCCTTCTCTGTGGCCAACGTGTAAAACATTTAAACGTGTTAACCCTCGCAAGGCTTCCGGCCCAGACGGCATCCCCAGCCGCGTCCTCAGAGCATGCGCAGACCAGCTGACTGGTGTTTTTACGGACATATTCAATCAATCCCTATCCCAGTCTGCTGTCCCCACATGCTTCAAGATGTCCACCATTGTTCCTGTACCCAAGAAGGCAAAGATAACTGAACTAAATGACTACCGCCCCATAGCACTCACTTCTGTCATCATGTGCTTTGAGAGACTAGTCAAGGATCATATAACCTCCAACCTACCTGTCACCCTAGACCCACTCCAATTTGCTTACAGCCGCAATAGGCCCACAGACGAAGCAATCGCCATCACACTGCCCTATCCCGTCTGGACAAGAGAAATACCTACGTAAGAATGATGTTCATTGACTACAGCTCAGCATTCAACACCATAGTACCCTCCAAACTCATCATTAAGCTTGAGACCCTGGGTCTCAACCCCGCCCTGTGCAACTGGATCCTGGATTTCCTGACGGGCCGCCCCCAGGTGGTGAAGGTAGGAAACAACATCTCCACTCCGCTGATCCTCAACACTGGGGCCCCACACGGATGCGTTCTTAGCCCTCTCCTGTACTCCCTGTTCACCCATGACTGCATGGCCATGCACGCCTCCAACTCAAATTATCAAGTTTGCAGACGACACTACAGTGGTAGGCTTGATTATCAACAACGACGAGACAGCCAACAATGAGGAGGTGAGGGCCCTCGGAATGTGGTGTTAGGAAAATAACCTCTCACTCAATGTCAGCAAAACAAAAGAGAGGATTGTGGACTTCAGGAAACAGCAAAGGGAGCACCCCCCTATCCACATCGACGGGACAGTAGTGGAGAAGTTGGAAAGTGAAGGTCCTCGGTGTACATATTACCGACAAACTGAAATGGTCCACGCACACAGACAGTGTGGTGAAGAAGGCGCAATATCGCCTCTTCAATCTCAGGAGGCTGACAAAATGTTGGCTTGTCACCGGAAACCCTCAATAACTTTTACAGGTGCACAATTGAGAGCATCCTGTCGGGCTGTATCACCGCCTGGTACACTTACTGCACCACTCACAACCGCAGGGCTCTCCAGTGGGAGGTGCGGTCTGCACACCGCATCACCGGGGGCAAAATACCTGCCCTCCAGGACACCTACAACACCCGATGTCACAGGAAGGCAAAAAGATCAAGGACAATAACCACCTGCGCCACTACCTGTTCACCCTGCTTCTATCCAGAAGGCAAGGTCAGTACAGGTGCATCAAATCTGGGACAGAGAGATTGGAAAACAGCTTCTATCTCAAGGCCATCAGATTATTAAACAGCCACCACTAGCACAGAGAGGCGGCTGCCTACCTACAGACTTGATATCATTGGCCACTTTAATAAATGGAACACTAGTCACTTTACTAATGCCACTAAGAATGTTTACATATCTCGCATTACGCATCACATATGTATATACTGTATCCTTCACTATCTATGGCATCTTAGCCGCTCTGTCACTGCTCATCCACATACTTTATACTTATATATTCTCATCCCATTCCTTTACTAGATTGTGTGTACCAGGTTTTGTTGTGGAATTTGTTAGATATTAGGTTTTGTTGTGGAATTGTTAGATATGACCTGTTAGATATTGCTGCACTGTCGGATCTAGAAGCATAAGCATTTCTCTACACTCGCAATAACATCTGCTAACCATGTGTATGTGACCAATAACATCTGCTAACTATGTGTATGTGACCAATAACATCTGCTAACCATGTGTATGTGACCAATAACATCTGCTAACCATGTGTATGTGACCAATACAATTGGATAAGAGAAGGTGCAAATTGAGAGGAACTTTGGGGATGTAGACTCACGTTGCTCATGAGGCCTTTGAAGAGCACCAGTTCAGCCTTCAGCTGCTGCACTCTGACAGCCAACTCATCCTGACAGCCCTCACTCTCCTGGAGGTCCTACAAACAAAACACACATAATCATGAGATGCATGTCCATGCACACAGGTACACGCGCACACACAAACACACGCAGGCCTGCACAAACACACACACAACCCCACCACTCACACACATCCTGCAAACCAGCTCAGCCACTACTTTCTGGAAAAGGCCAGAATATAAACTCAGCAAAAAAAGAAACTGTCAACTGCGTTTACTTTCAGCAAACTTAACATGTGTAAATATTTGTATGAACATAACAAGATTCAACAACTGAGACATAAACTGAACAAGTTCCACAGACATGTGACTAACAGAAATTTTAGAATGTGTCCCTGAACAAAGGGGGGGTCAAAATCAAAAGTAACAGTCAGTATCTGGTGTGGCCACCAGCTGCATAAAGTACTGCAGTTCATCTCCTCCTCATGGACTGCACCAGATTTGCCTGTTCTTGCTGTGAGATGTTACCCACTCTTCCACCAAGGCACCTACAAGTTCCCTGACATTTCTGGGGGGAAATGTCCCTAGCCCTCACCCACCGATCCAACAGGTCCCAGACGTGCACAATGGGATTGAGATCTGGGCTCTTCGCTGGCCATGGCAGAACACTAAACAAAACCGCAACTCGTCAGTGAAGAGAACTTTTTGCCAGTCCTGTCTGGTCCAGCGACAGTGAGTTTGTGCCCATAGGCGACATTGTTGCCAGTGATGTCTGGTGAGGACCTGCCTTACAACAGGCCTCTCTCAGCCTATTGCGGACAGTCTGAGCACTGATGGATGGATTGTGCGTTCCTGGTGTAACTCGGGCAGTTGTTGTTGCCATCCTGTAGCTTTCCCGCAGGCATGATGTTCGGATGTACCGATCCTGTGCAGGTGTTGTTACACGTTACACATACAATTTATTGCCCTGGCCACATCTACAGTCGTTATGCCTCCTTGCAGCATGCCTAAGGCACATTCACGCAGATGAGCATGAATGGGCATCTGGGCATCTTTCTTTTTATGTTTTTCAGAGTCAGTAGAAAGGCCTCTTTAGTGTCCTAGGTTTTCACAACTGTGACCTTCATTGCCTACCGTTTGTAAGCTGTTAGTGTCTTAATGACCGTTCGATGCTCATTAATTGTTTATGGTTCATTGAACAAGCATGGGAAACAGTGTCTAAACCCTTTACAATGAAGATCTGTGAAGTTATTTGGATTTTTACTAATTATCATTTAAAGACAGGGTCCTGTAAAAGGGGCGTTTCTTTTTTTTGCTGAGTTTATATTGAGCAACTCAGGGTAGGGCCAAACAGTAAAATATTCTATATTGACCAACTCAGGGTAGGGCCAAACAGTAAAATATTCTATATTGACCAACTCAGGGTAGGGACAAACAGTAAAACATTCTATATTAACCAACTCAGGGTAGGGACTAACAGTAAAACATTCTATATTGACCAACTCAGGGTAGGGCCAAACAGTAATACATTCTATATTGACCAACTCAGGGTAGGGCCAAACAGTAAAACATTCTATATTGACCAACTCAGGGTAGGGCCAAACAGTAAAACATTCTATATTGACCAACTCAGGGTAGGGCAAAACAGTAATATATTCTATATTGACCAACTCAGGGTAGGGCCAAACAGTAATACATTCTATATTGACCAACTCAGGGTAGGGCCAAACAGTAATACATTCTATATTGACCAACTCAGGGTAGGGCCAAACAGTAATACATTCTATATTGACCAACTCAGGGTAGGGCCAAACAGTAAAACATTCTATATTGACCAACTCAGGGTAGGGCCAAACAGTAATACATTCTATATTGACCAACTCAGGGTAGGGCCAAACAGTAAAACATTCTATATTGACCAACTCAGGGTAGGGCCAAACAGTAATACATTCTATATTGACCAACTCAGGGTAGGGCCAAACAGTAAAACATTCTATATTGACCAACTCAGGGTAGGGCCAAACAGTAATACATTCTATATTGACCAACTCAGGGTAGGGCCAAACAGTAAAACATTCTATATTGACCAACTCAGGGTAGGGCCAAACAGTAAAACATTCTATATTGACCAACTCAGGGTAGGGCCAAACAGTAATACATTCTATATTGACCAACTCAGGGTAGGGCCAAACAGTAAAACATTCTATATTGACCAACTCAGGGTAGGGCCAAACAGTAATACATTCTATATGGACCATCTCAGGGTAGGGACAAACAGTAAAACATTCTATATTGACCAACTCAGGGTAGGGCCAAACAGTAAAACATCATACCTTGTCTTTATAAATCTTGACTCAAATAGCACTTCAAATCCAAAGTACAACAGTATAATCTGTCCATGATGATTATATATTCTTTACAGTGTAAGGATAGATGTTCTTACCCTAAATCTTACTACAAATCCAAAGTACAACACACAAACATACAGTACATACACAGATTATACATTGACAACCCTGCCTACTTAATCTCATGAGTGCCTTGGATTATATTGTTGATCTAATTCTCCCTCTTTTCTCTGAAGTATTTGATTCCCTAAACTACTAGCCATAATATTTTGCAGAACTTCTTCCTGAGATATGTCTTGACATAAAAGCTGATTGTGTCTGTGCAGCAAATTAAATAGGGTAACTTGACTTGACTCGTCCGTGAGTGTTTCTTTGTGTAACTCTTGTACATTGTTATGCATGGATAGTTGAATGTAAAGTGGAACTTTGCTGCATGCCATGTGGTCTCCTGTTGGCTCAACAGAGACTGTCTAACTGGGTTAGGTAGATGTCCCCTGCAGTTGCATCCTCACACATCCGCACACACAACAAACCTGAGAAACCAGAGCCCCACCTGGCTCAGCTTTATATGCTCACCGATGGCAAGATGGCGCCGACAGACATGGCAGCTCTGCTTCTAGCTCCTTTGCAGTATTTTGTGTTATTTCTTACAGACGGAAAGAACTTTTGAATATCATAGTGGTGGTAACTCACCAGCATTATGACCAGGAATACGACTTTCCCAATTTGGATCCTTTGTTCGTAACCCCCAGGGTAATTGAACTTATCCCAGAGGCTGCTACAAGATGCCGCCGTCGGAGAAGAGTAGACTTCAAGTCTGACTCAGGAGGCGTGCACACCATCCACCGCTTCCGAGTATATTACTCGCTAATGTTTAGTCCCTGGACAATAAAGTAAAGTAGACGAGCTCAGGGCGAGGATCTCCTCCAGAGAGAGACATCAGGGACTGTAACATACTCTGTTTCACGGAATCAAGGCTCTCTCCGGATATACTGTCCCGGTCAATACAGCCAGCTGGGTTCTCAGTACATCGTGCACACAGGAATAGAGAACTCTCCGGGAAGAAGAAAGCGGGGGTGTATGTTTCATGATTAACTACTTATGGTGTGATTGTGATAATGTACAGAAACTCAAGTCCTTTTGTTCATCAGACCTAGATTACCTCACAATCAAATGCCGACTGTATTACCTACCAAGAGAATTCTCTTCAGTTATGGTCACAGCCGTGTACATCCCCCCTCAAGCCAATACCACGACGGCCCTCAAGGAACTACACTGGACTTTGTGCAAACTAGAAACCACATACCCTGAGGCCGCATTTATTGTATTTGGGGATTTTAACAAAGCAAATTTGAAGAAAACGCTCCCGAAGTTCTATTAACACATTGACTGTAGTACCCATGCTGCTAAAAACCACATGACCACTGCTACTCCAACTTCCGCGACATATGTGGTAGGGTCTACAGACAATCACGGATTACAAAAGGGAAAGCCAGCCACGTCGAGGACACCAACGTCTTGCTACCGGACAAGCTAAACACCTTTTTCACCTGCTTTGAGCATAACACAGTGCCACCAACACAGCCCGCTCCCAAGGACTGTGGAAGTGCACTGCCCACACTTCAAGGACATCAACCACCCGAGCCACGGCCTGTTCACCCCGCTATTGTCCAGAAGGCGAGGTCAGGATGATAGCGGGGTGAACAGGCCATGTCTCGGGTGGTTGATGTTCTAGATTATCTTTTTGGCCTTCCTGTGACATCGGGTGTTGTAGGTGTCCTGGAAGGCAGGCAGTGTGCCTCCGGTGATACGTTGGGCAGACCGCACCACCCTCTGGAAAGTCCTGCGGTTGCGAGCAGTGCACTTCCGGTCACAAGACGTAGGCCTCCTTGTTGTCCCTAGAATTTCCAAGCAAACAGCTGGATGCAGGTTTTCTCCTATGAAGCTAAATTTTTATGGAATGGTCTACCTATCCATGTGAGAGACGCAGACTCGGTCTCGACCTTTAAGTCTTCATTGAAGACTCATCTCTTCAGTAGGTCCTATGATTGAGTGTAGTCTGGCCCAGGGATGTGAAGTTGAACGGAAAGGCACTGGAGCGACGAACCGCCCTTGATGTCTCTACCTGGCCGGTTCCCCTCTCTCCACTGGGATTCTCTGCCTCTAACCCTATTACAGGGGCTGAGTCACTGGCTTACTGGTGCTCTTCCATGCCGTCCCTAGGAGGGGTGCGTCACTTGAGTGGGTTGAGTCACTGACGTGATCTTTCTGTCCGGGTTGGCACCCCCCTCGGGTTCGTGCCCTGGGGGAGATCTTCGTGGGCTATACTCGGCCTTGTCTCAGGGTAGTAGGTTGGTGGTTGAAGATATCCCTCTAGACGTGTGGGGGCTGTGCTTTGGCAAAGTGGGTGGGGTTATATCCTGCCTGGTTGGCCCTGTCCGGGGGTATCATCGGACGGGGCCACAGTGTCTCCCGACCCCTCCCGTCTCAGCCTCCAGTATTTATGCTGCAATAGTTTGTGTTGGGGGGCTAGGATCAGTCTGTTATATCTAGAGTATTTATCCTGTCGTATCCGGTGTCCTGTGTGAATTTAAGTATACTCCCTTTAACTCTCTATCTTTCTCTCTTTTCTCTCAGAGGACCTGAGCCCTAGGACCATGCCTCAGGAATACCTGGCCTGATGACTCCTTGCGGTCCCCAGTCTACCCGCTTTCCCCAGTCCACCTGCTGCTGATCCAGTTTCAACTGTTCTGCCTGCAGCTATGGAACCCTGACCTGTTGACCGGATGTGCTACCTTGTCCAGGACCTGCTGTTTTCAACTCTCTCTCTACCGTACCTGCTGTATCTAACTCTGAATGATCGGCTATGAAAAGCCAACTGACATTTACTCCTGAGGTGCTGACCTGTTGCACCCTCTACAACCACTGTGATTATTATATGACCCTGCTGGTCATCTATGAACGTTTGAACATCTTGGGCATGTTCTGTTATAATCTCCACCCGGCACAGCCTGAAGAGGACTGGCCACCCCTAAGAGCCTGGCTCCTCTCTAGGTTTCTTCCTAGGTTCCTGCCTTTCTAGGGAATTTTTCCTAGCCACCGTGCTTCTACATCTGCATTGCTTGCTGTTTCGGGTTTTAGGTCGGGTTTCTGTATAGCACTTTGAGATATCGGCTGATGTAAAAAGGGCTTTATAAATACATTTCATTGATTGATTGAGTACAGGTGCATCAAAGCTGGGACCGAGAGACTGAAAAACAGCTTCTATCTCAAGGCCATCAGACTGTTAAATAGCCATCACTTGCCGGCTACCAACCGGTTACTCAACCCTGCACCTTAGAGGCTGCTGTCCAATATACATAGACATGGAATCACTGGTCACTTTAATACATGTTTACATACTGTTTGACTCATTTCATGTATATACTGTATTCTAATCTACTGTATTTTAGTCAATGCCACTCTGACATTGCTCATCCTAATATTTATACACTACCGGTCAAAAGTTTAAGAACACCTACTCATTCAAGGGTTTTTCTTTATTTTGACTATTTTCTACATTGTAGAATAATAGTGAAGACATCAAAACTATGAAATAACAAATATGGAATCATGTAGTAACCAAAAATTGTTAAACAAATCCAAATATATTTTATATTTGAAATTCATCAAATAGCCAACCCTTGCCTTGATTACAGCTTTGCACACTCTTGGCATTCTCTCAACTAGCTTCAGTTGGAATGTTTTTCTAACAGTCTTGAAGGAGTTCCCAGATATTCTGCGCACTTGTTGGCTGCTTTTCCTTCACTCTGCGCTCCGACTCATCCCAAACCATCTCAATTTGGTTGAGGTCGAGTGATTGTGGAGGCCAGGTCATCTGATGCAACACTCCATCATTCTCCTTCTTGGTAAAATAGCCCTTACACAGCCTGGAGGTGTGCTGGGTCATTTCCTGTTGAAAAACAAATGATAGTCCCACTAAGCGCAAACCAGATGCAAAGGCGTATCACTGAAGAATGCTGTGGTAGCCATGCTGGTTAAGTATGTCTTGAATTCTAAATAAATCACAGACAGTGTCACCAGCAAAGCACCCCCACACCATAGCACCTCCTCCTCCCTGCTTTACGGTGGGAAATACGGGGATCATCCTTTCACCCGCACAGCGGTTAGAACCAAAAGTCTCCAATTTGGACTCCAGACTAAAGGACAAATTTCCACCGGTCTAATGTCCATTGCTCGTGTTTCTTGGCCCAAGCAAGTCTCTTCTTCTTATTGGTGTCCTTTAGTAGTGGTTTCTTTGCAGCAAAAAGGCCAGATTCACACAGTCTCCTCTGAACAGTTGTTGAGATGGGTCTGTTACTTGAACTCTGTGAAGCATTTATTTGGGCTGCAATTTCTGAGGCTGGTAACTCGAATTAACTTATTCTCTGCAGCAGAGATAACTCTGGATCTTCCTTTCCTGTGGCGGTCCTCATGAGAGCCAGTTTCATCATAGCGCTTGATGGTTTTTGCGACTGCACTTGAAGAAACTTTCAAAGTTCTTGAAATTTTCCGTATTGACTAACCTTCATGTCTTAAAGTAATGATACTGTCATTTCTCTTTGCTTATTTGAGCTTTTATTGCCATAATATGGACTTGGTCTTTTACCAAATAGGGCTATCTTCTGTATACCACCCCTACCTTGTCACAACACAACTGATTGGCTCAAATGCATTAGGTTGGATAGAAATTCCACAAATTAACTTTTAATAAGGCACACCTGTTAATTTAAATGCATTCCAGGTGACTACCTCATGAAGCTGGTTGAGAGAATGCCAAGAGTGTGCAAAGCTGTCATCAAGGCAAAGGGTGGCTATTTGAAGATTTTGATTTGTTTAACACTTTTTTGGTTACTACACGATTCCATATGTGTTATTTCATAGTTCTGATGTCTTCACTATTATTCTACAATGTAGAAAATAGTAAAAATAAAGAAAAGCCCTTGAATGAGTAGGTATTGTTAAACTTCTGACCGGTAGTGTAGTGTAACTCCATTCTTTTACTTTAGATTTGTGTGAATTGTCATGAATTGTTAGATATTACTGCACTGTTGGAGCTAGGAACACAAGCATTTCTCTACACCCACAATAACATCTGCTTAATATGTATGTGACCAATAACATCTGCTTAATATGTATGTGACCAATAACATCTGCTTAATATGTATGTGACCAATAACATCTGCTTAATATGTATGTGACCAATAACATCTGCTTAATATGTATGTGACCAATAACATCTGCTTAATATGTATGTGACCAATAACATCTGCTTAATATGTATGTGACCAATAACATCTGCGTAATATGTATGTGACCAATAACATCTGCTTAATATGTATGTGACCAATAACATCTGCTTAATATGTATGTGACCAATAACATCTGCTTAATATGTATGTGACCAATAACATCTGCTTAATATGTATGTGACCAATAACATCTGCTTAATATGTATGTGACCAATAACATCTGCTTAATATGTATGTGACCAATAACATCTGCTTAATATGTATGTGACCAATAACATCTGCTTAATATGTATGTGACCAATAACATCTGCTTAATATGTATGTGACCAATAACATCTGCTTAATATGTATGTGACCAATAACATCTGCTTAATATGTATGTGACCAATAACATCTGCTTAATATGTATGTGACCAATAACATCTGCTTAATATGTATGTGACCAATAACATCTGCTTAATATGTATGTGACCAATAACATCTGCTTAATATGTATGTGACCAATAACATCTGCTTAATATGTATGTGACCAATAACATCTGCTTAATATGTATGTGACCAATAACATCTGCTTAATATGTATGTGACCAATAACATCTGCTTAATATGTATGTGACCAATAACATCTGCTTAATATGTATGTGACCAATAACATCTGCTTAATATGTATGTGACCAATAACATCTGCTTAATATGTATGTGACCAATAACATCTGCTTAATATGTATGTGACCAATAACATCTGTTAAATATGTGTATGTGACCAATAACATCTGCTTAATATGTATGTGACCAATAACATCTGCTTAATATGTATGTGACCAATAACATCTGCTTAATATGTATGTGACCAATAACATCTGCTTAATATGTATGTGACCAATAACATCTGCTTAATATGTATGTGACCAATAACATCTGCTTAATATGTATGTGACCAATAACATCTGCGTAATATGTATGTGACCAATAACATCTGCGTAATATGTATGTGACCAATAACATCTGCTTAATATGTATGTGACCAATAACATCTGCTTAATATGTATGTGACCAATAACATCTGCTTAATATGTATGTGACCAATAACATCTGCGTAATATGTATGTGACCAATAACATCTGCTTAATATGTATGTGACCAATAACATCTGCTTAATATGTATGTGACCAATAACATCTGCTTAATATGTATGTGACCAATAACATCTGCTTAATATGTATGTGACCAATAACATCTGCTTAATATGTATGTGACCAATAACATCTGCTTAATATGTATGTGACCAATAACATCTGCTTAATATGTATGTGACCAATAACATCTGCTTAATATGTATGTGACCAATAACATCTGCGTAATATGTATGTGACCAATAACATCTGCGTAATATGTATGTGACCAATAACATCTGCTTAATATGTATGTGACCAATAACATCTGCTTAATATGTATGTGACCAATAACATCTGCTTAATATGTATGTGACCAATAACATCTGCGTAATATGTATGTGACCAATAACATCTGCGTAATATGTATGTGACCAATAACATCTGCTTAATATGTATGTGACCAATAACATCTGCTTAATATGTATGTGACCAATAACATCTGCTTAATATGTATGTGACCAATAACATCTGCGTAATATGTATGTGACCAATAACATCTGCTTAATATGTATGTGACCAATAACATCTGCTTAATATGTATGTGACCAATAACATCTGCTTAATATGTATGTGACCAATAACATCTGCTTAATATGTATGTGACCAATAACATCTGCGTAATATGTATGTGACCAATAACATCTGCTTAATATGTATGTGACCAATAACATCTGCTTAATATGTATGTGACCAATAACATCTGCTTAATATGTATGTGACCAATAACATCTGCGTAATATGTATGTGACCAATAACATCTGCTTAATATGTATGTGACCAATAACATCTGCTTAATATGTATGTGACCAATAACATCTGCTTAATATGTATGTGACCAATAACATCTGCTTAATATGTATGTGACCAATAACATCTGCGTAATATGTATGTGACCAATAACATCTGCGTAATATGTATGTGACCAATAACATCTGCTTAATATGTATGTGACCAATAACATCTGCTTAATATGTATGTGACCAATAACATCTGCGTAATATGTATGTGACCAATAACATCTGCGTAATATGTATGTGACCAATAACATCTGCGTAATATGTATGTGACCAATAACATCTGCTTAATATGTATGTGACCAATAACATCTGCTTAATATGTATGTGACCAATAACATCTGCGTAATATGTATGTGACCAATAACATCTGCGTAATATGTATGTGACCAATAACATCTGCTTAATATGTATGTGACCAATAACATCTGCTTAATATGTATGTGACCAATAACATCTGCTTAATATGTATGTGACCAATAACATCTGCTTAATATGTATGTGACCAATAACATCTGCGTAATATGTATGTGACCAATAACATCTGCTTAATATGTATGTGACCAATAACATCTGCTTAATATGTATGTGACCAATAACATCTGCTTAATATGTATGTGACCAATAACATCTGCTTAATATGTATGTGACCAATAACATCTGCTTAATATGTATGTGACCAATAACATCTGCGTAATATGTATGTGACCAATAACATCTGCTTAATATGTATGTGACCAATAACATCTGCTTAATATGTATGTGACCAATAACATCTGCTTAATATGTATGTGACCAATAACATCTGCTTAATATGTATGTGACCAATAACATCTGCGTAATATGTATGTGACCAATAACATCTGCTTAATATGTATGTGACCAATAACATCTGCTTAATATGTATGTGACCAATAACATCTGCGTAATATGTATGTGACCAATAACATCTGCGTAATATGTATGTGACCAATAACATCTGCTTAATATGTATGTGACCAATAACATCTGCTTAATATGTATGTGACCAATAACATCTGCTTAATATGTATGTGACCAATAACATCTGCGTAATATGTATGTGACCAATAACATCTGCGTAATATGTATGTGACCAATAACATCTGCTTAATATGTATGTGACCAATAACATCTGCTTAATATGTATGTGACCAATAACATCTGCTTAATATGTATGTGACCAATAACATCTGCGTAATATGTATGTGACCAATAACATCTGCTTAATATGTATGTGACCAATAACATCTGCGTAATATGTATGTGACCAATAACATCTGCTTAATATGTATGTGACCAATAACATCTGCTTAATATGTATGTGACCAATAACATCTGCTTAATATGTATGTGACCAATAACATCTGCTTAATATGTATGTGACCAATAACATCTGCTTAATATGTATGTGACCAATAACATCTGTTAAATATGTGTATGTGACCAGTAACATCTGCTTAATATGTATGTGACCAATAACATCTGCTTAATATGTATGTGACCAATAACATCTGCTTAATATGTATGTGACCAATAACATCTGCTTAATATGTATGTGACCAATAACATCTGCTTAATATGTATGTGACCAATAACATCTGCTTAATATGTATGTGACCAATAACATCTGCTTAATATGTATGTGACCAATAACATCTGCGTAATATGTATGTGACCAATAACATCTGCGTAATATGTATGTGACCAATAACATCTGCTTAATATGTATGTGACCAATAACATCTGCGTAATATGTATGTGACCAATAACATCTGCTTAATATGTATGTGACCAATAACATCTGCTTAATATGTATGTGACCAATAACATCTGCTTAATATGTATGTGACCAATAACATCTGCTTAATATGTATGTGACCAATAACATCTGCTTAATATGTATGTGACCAATAACATCTGCGTAATATGTATGTGACCAATAACATCTGCTTAATATGTATGTGACCAATAACATCTGCTTAATATGTATGTGACCAATAACATCTGCTTAATATGTATGTGACCAATAACATCTGCTTAATATGTATGTGACCAATAACATCTGCTTAATATGTATGTGACCAATAACATCTGTTAAATATGTATGTGACCAGTAACATCTGCTTAATATGTATGTGACCAATAACATCTGCTTAATATGTATGTGACCAATAACATCTGCTTAATATGTATGTGACCAATAACATCTGCTTAATATGTATGTGACCAATAACATCTGCTTAATATGTATGTGACCAATAACATCTGCTTAATATGTATGTGACCAATAACATCTGCTTAATATGTATGTGACCAATAACATCTGCGTAATATGTATGTGACCAATAACATCTGCTTAATATGTATGTGACCAATAACATCTGCTTAATATGTATGTGACCAATAACATCTGCTTAATATGTATGTGACCAATAACATCTGCTTAATATGTATGTGACCAATAACATCTGCTTAATATGTATGTGACCAATAACATCTGCTTAATATGTATGTGACCAATAACATCTGCTTAATATGTATGTGACCAATAACATCTGCTTAATATGTATGTGACCAATAACATCTGCTTAATATGTATGTGACCAATAACATCTGCTTAATATGTATGTGACCAATAACATCTGCGTAATATGTATGTGACCAATAACATCTGCTTAATATGTATGTGACCAATAACATCTGCTTAATATGTATGTGACCAATAACATCTGCTTAATATGTATGTGACCAATAACATCTGCTTAATATGTATGTGACCAATAACATCTGCTTAATATGTATGTGACCAATAACATCTGCTTAATATGTATGTGACCAATAACATCTGCTTAATATGTATGTGACCAATAACATCTGCTTAATATGTATGTGACCAATAACATCTGCTTAATATGTATGTGACCAATAACATCTGCTTAATATGTATGTGACCAATAACATCTGCTTAATATGTATGTGACCAATAACATCTGCTTAATATGTATGTGACCAATAACATCTGCTTAATATGTATGTGACCAATAACATCTGCTTAATATGTATGTGACCAATAACATCTGCTTAATATGTATGTGACCAATAACATCTGCTTAATATGTATGTGACCAATAACATCTGCTTAATATGTATGTGACCAATAACATCTGCTTAATATGTATGTGACCAATAACATCTGCTTAATATGTATGTGACCAATAACATCTGCTTAATATGTATGTGACCAATAACATCTGCTTAATATGTATGTGACCAATAACATCTGCTTAATATGTATGTGACCAATAACATCTGCTTAATATGTATGTGACCAATAACATCTGCTTAATATGTATGTGACCAATAAAATGTGGAAGTAGGACGTACAAATGACTTTCAGATGTAACTATGTGACGGGGACCAACGGTGCTATTTTGGGGAGTTGATATTGTTGCTGTAATTCAATCATGCTGAATGTGTGTAAGTAGCTACACCAGTTCCTCAAATAGTTAACCACTTGGCTGTTTGATCATGACTGTCAGCTGCTTTCTATAACACCTATGACGAACGTCAGGGGCTGAGCATCTAACTAGTAGGTTAGGGATTTATACATAGCCTACAGTACAATTATGTTAGGTGTTTATAAACATACTATATTAGGTTAGAGGTTTGCACACTATTCAACCAAGCTGTTTCACACAAGCAATTGTATTAGGTTGTTTTGCATACGTCAGGGCAATGTCAAATGTGTCAACACCGCCAGAACCTGATGACACAGCGTCAGAGACAACACTGCGCCTCTGGCCCCGCGCCCTAAGTTAGTGTATAGATCAGTGAGGAGGGCCTTTGTGTCTACAAGCATTGAGCACCTAAACATTTCAATGTAATGTCTTGTTGTCATGTTTGATATGCTGACATGGCTTTGTTCTTGTCCCTGCAAATCAACAGAGAACAAGTGTAACAGAAAGAGGGGATACATTTACCCCCTATGTATCAATCAATAAGAGAGGCCAGGCACACGCACACACACACAGTGTTACCTCCTGTAGGTCTTCCATCTTCTGCTGCATGTCCACTCTGACAGTGTACTCCTCCTCCCACCTACACAACAAAAAGTAATGTGAAGTAAATGACACAGTAAAATGGCAACATCATAATAATAACAACTATTAACTGTGTGTTTGTGTGTGTGTGTGTGTGTGTGTCTGAAACCCCTGGTCCATGAATCTGGGCCCCAGGGTCAGACAGCACCATCCATCTAGTGAACAGTAATCTCATTGAAAGCCTGTACAGTTGACATGTTAGAACTACGATGGCTGATTCAGTGACTCAACACACCACACAGACCCCACTGCACAGCACTGCCGTTTATAGAATTGCTGCTTAAAATGCACAATAATGCGACATGTCGGAGTCTTTACCAAACTGCTCTTAAAACAAATAGGAGGTTATATAATGTACAGAGAGACATTTTTTGTGCCATTGTGCACACTGTTGTGATTGAGATATATGGGTAAGGTGAGAGTGAGGGAGAGAGAGAGAGCGAGGGAAAGATGAGCTGAGCTCTCTTTGGAAGCCACCTCCCTTTTCCAGCAATCACAGCCTGCCGTGCAGAGTATACCGCATTGCAGATACTAGGTAGAGGGGAAAGCGCATGGCCGCATGCAGTTGGGGAGAGAGAGAGAGGGAGAAAGAGATGTGGGGGAAGGGGGTTGAAGAGAGGAGAGTGTAGCTGGCAGTGGAGAGCATGCGAGAGAGAGAGAAAGAGAGAGAATTTGGTATAGATCAGACATAACCTAACCCACTCTAATCAATTCATTAAAACAGGAACATTTCACATCTGGTTGGAAATAAATAGGGAAATGATCTCAGAGAAAATGGTTGTCCTGTGTGGTACCTATATCTCCCCATACATTAATGATGACACCTTCTCCATCCTAGAGGGGGAGATCAACCCTTTCCAGGCCCAGAGATATGTACTAGTCTGTGGCGACCTAAGGCCAGAACCCAACACTCTTAGCAGACAGGGAGACAAACACCTACTTGGAGGTGACAGCATTCCCTCCCCAATACGCCCCCTAGACATAACTGACAAAACAACCAACAAAAATGGGTCACAACTCCTGCAGCTCTGTTGCACGCTGGGTCTAGACATAGTCAATGGTAGGCTTCGAGGGGACTCCTACGGTAGGTACACCTACAGCTCATCTCTTGGCAGTAGTACTGTAGACTACTTTATCACTGACCTCAACCCAGTGTCTCTCGGAACGATCACAGTCATCCCACTGACACCCCTATCAGACCACAGCAAAATCTCAATCTTCTTGAACAGAGCAATACTCAACCAAGGCATTGAAGCTGAACAAACGACATGCTTTTAAGAAATGCTATAGGTGGAAGGAGGGTAGTGTAGAAAACAAAAAACTACTGGCCAACAACAAATCCAATCCCTCCTAGACAACTTCCAGGACAAAATGTTTCCCTGCAATAGTGAAGGTGTAAACGTAGCCGTAGGAAGCCTGAACACTATATTTGATCTATTAGCTAACATATCAAATTTAAATTCAAGCAGAATACCTTAGAAAACTAACAATTAGAAATGGTTTGATGAAGAACGCAAAAACCTAAGAAAGAAATTGAGAAACCTATCCAATCAAAAACACAGAGACCCAGAAAACCTTAGCTTCCACCTTCACGATGGTGAAACACTAAAATAATACAGAAATACACTAAGAAAAAAGAAGGAACAGCATGTCAGAAATCAGCTCAATGTTACTGAAGAATCCATAGAATCAAATCACTTCTGGGAACATTGGAACACACTAAACAAACAACACGAAGAGCTATCTATCCAAAATGGAGATGTATGGATAAAACACTTCTCCAACCTTTTCAGTCATTTAACAAAGAAACAAGAGCAAAAACATACACATGATAATTTACTAAACTTAGAATCAGCTATTAAAGTCTACCAGAACCCACTGGATTCTCCAATTACATTGGATGAGCTACAGGCCTGTGGTGTTGATGGTATACTAAACTAAATTATTAAATATACAGACCACAAATTCAAATAGGCTATTCTTAAACTCTTCAACATTATCCTCAGCACTGGCATCTTCCCCAATATTTGGAACCAAGGTCTGATCATCCCAATCCACAAAAGTGGAGACAAATTTGACCCCAATAAATATAGTGGAATCTACATCAACAGCAATCTCTGAAAAATCCTCTGCACCATCATCAACAGCAGACTCCAACATTTCCTCGTATACACCCTGCACACCCTTACTGACAAATGAACCAAAATAAAGCAAAGTCTTCTCATGCTTTGTTGATTTCAAAAAAAGCTTTTTGCAAAGGCACTGGAACAGCCTGCAGCACCAGGCCTCACAAATAAAATGTCTGTTTGCAGATGATCTGGTGCTTCTGTCCCCAACCAAGAAGAGCCGACAGCAGCACCTAGATCTTCTGCACAGATTCTGTCAGACTTGGGCCCTGAAAGTGAATCTCAGTAAGACAAAATTAATGGTGTTCCAAAAAAGGTCCAGAAGCCATGACAACAAATACAAATTCTATCTAGATAGTGTTGCCCTAGAGCACACACATAGTTATGCCTACCTCAGCCTAAACATCAGCACCACAGCTAACGTCCACAAGGCTGTGAACAATCTGAGACACAAGGCAAGAAGGACCATCACCCCATCAAAAAGAACATAAAGCTTGACATCCCAATCAGTAACAGAACCCATTGCCCTCTATGGTTGTGAGGTCTGGGGTCCACTCACCAACCAAGAATTCACAAAACGGGACAAACACCCAATTGAGACTCTGCATGGAGAATTTAGCAAAAAATTACTTTGTGTACAACGCAAAACCCAAAACAATGCATGCAGAGCAGAATTAGGACTACACCCACTAGTTATCAAAGTGCAGAAAGGAGCTGTTAAATTCTACAAACACCTAAAAGGAAGCGATGCCCACACATTCCACCACAAAGCCCTCACCTACAGAGAGATGAACCTAGAGAAGAGTCCACTCAGCCAGCTGGTTGTGTGGCTCTGTTCACAAACACAAACAGACCCCACAGAGCTCCAGGATAGAAACACAATTAGACCCAACGAAATTATGAGAAAGCAAAAGGGTAACTATTTGACACACTGGAAAGAATCAACCCAAAAAAACCGAGCAAATTGGATTAACATTTTAATTTCACCTTTATTTAACCAGGTAGGCCAGTTGAGAACAAGTTCTCATTTACAACTGCAACCTGGCCAAGATAAAGCAAAGCAGTGCGACACAAACAACACAGAGTTACACATGGGATAAACAAACGTACCGTCAATAACACAATAGAAAAATCTATATACAGTGTGTGCAAATGTAGTAAGATTAGGGAGGTAAGGCAATAAATAGGCCATAGTGGCGAAATAATTACAATTTAGCAATTAAACACTGGAGTGATAGGTGTGCAGAAGATGAATGTGCAAGTAGAGATACTGGGGTGCAAAGGAGAAGAAAAAAAATATATATAAATAAATAACAATATGGGGATGAGGTAGTTGGGTGGGCTATTTACAGATGGGCTGTGTAAAGGTGCAATGATCAGTAAGGCTCTGACAGCTAAATGCTATTTGGCCCTAAACATGGAGTACACAGTGACAGAATACCTGACCACTGTGACTGACCCAAAACCTACAGACTCAGTGAGCATAGCCTTGCTATTGACAGAGACCCCCATAGGCAGACCTGGCTGTGTGCATAATGCCCACAAAATGAGATGGAAACTGAGCTGAACTTCCTAACCTCCTGCCAAATGTATGACCATATTAGAGACACATATTTCCCACAGATCACACGGACCCACAAAGAATTTGAAAACGAAGCAAACATTGATAAACTCCCATATCTGTTAGGAGAAATACGGCAGTGTGCAGTCACAGCAGCAAGATTTGGGCCCGTTGCCATGAGAAAAGTGCAACAAGTGCAGCACAAATAACATTGTAAATATCAACAATATTTATGTTGATTTATCTTCCCCTACTATTCGCACTACAACCATATGCACATTGATATAACACTGTACATAGCTGATAATACAGTATAACACAAAACATTTTTTAAATATTTTCAAAACTGTGAGTACAATGTTTACTGTTAATTTCTAATCGTTTTTGGTGACATTGTTTTAGGTCTTCTCACTTCTTTGTTTACTGTTTGTCTCACTTGCTTTGGCAATGTAAACATGTTTCCCATGCCAATAAAGCCGCATTTGATTTGAGAGCGAGAGAAGAGAGAAGAGAGAAGAGAGAAGAGAGAAGAGAGAAGAGAGGAGAGAGGAGACAGAGAGACAGAGAGACAGAGAGACAGAGAGACAGAGAGACAGATGTGAAGGGAGGGATGATAATACAGGACAGAGCAGGTCAGGAAAAGAAGGGAGGAGAGAGTAAGAAGGGTACAGTGGTGTAAAGTACTTAAGTAAAAATACTTTAAAGTACTATTTAAGTAGTTTTTTGGGGTAAATTTTACTTCACTACATTCCTAAAGAAAATGCATGTACTTTTTATTCCATACATTTTCCCTGACACCCAAAAGTACTCGTTACATTTTGAATGCTTAGCGGGACAGAAATGGTCCAATTCACACACTTATCAAGAGATCATCCCTGGTCATCTCTACTGCCTTTGACCTGTCAGACTCACTAAACACAAATGCTTTGTTTCTGAATGATGTCTGAGTTAGAGGTCGGCCGATTATGATTTTTCAACACCGATACCGATTATTGGAGGCCCAAAAAAAGCCGATACCGATTAATCGGCCGATTTTTATATATATATATATATATATAATGACAATTACAACAATACTGAATGAACAATGAACACTTTTATTTTAACTTAATATAATACATCAATAAAATCAATTTAGTCTCAAATAAATAATGAAACATGTTCAATTTGATTTAAATAATGCAAAAACACAGTGTTGGAGAAGAAAGTAAAAGTGCAATATGTGCCATGTAAAAAATCTAACGTTTAAATTCCTTGCTCAGAACATGAGAACATATGAAAGCTGGTGGTTCCTTTTAACATGAGTCTTCAATATTCCCAGGTAAGAAGTTTTAGGTTGTAATTATTATAGGACTATGTCTCTCTATACCATTTGTATTTCATAGACCTTGACTATTGGATGTTCTAATAGGCACTTTAGTATTGCCAGCCTAATCTCGGGAGTTGATAGGCTTGAAGTCATAAACAGCGCTGGGCATTCAAGCATTGCTAAGAGCTGCTGGCAAACCCAGTAAAGTGCTGTTTGATTGAATGCTTAGGAGCCTGCTGCTGCCTACCACCGCTCAGTCAGACTGCTCTATCAAATCATATACTTAATTATAATAAATACACAGAAATGCAAGCCTTAGGTCATTAATATGGTCAAATCCGGAAACTATCATTTCGAAAACAAAACGTTTATTCTTTCAGTGAAATACGGAACCGTTCCGTATTTTATCTAACGGGTGGCATCCATAAGTCTAAATATTGCTGTTACATTGCACAACCTTCAATGTTTTGTCATAATTATGTACAATTCTAGCAAATTAATTACGGTCTTTATTAGGAAGAAATGATCACACAGTTCACAACAAGCCAAACTGCTGTGTATACCCTGACTCTGCTTGCACTGAACGCAAGAGAAGTGACACAATTTCCCTAGTTAATATTGCCTGCTAACATTAATTTATTTTAACTACATATGCAGGTTTAAAAATATATACTTGTGTATTGATTTTAAGAAAGGCATTGATGTTTATGGTTAGGTACATTTGTGCAACGATTGTGCTTTTTTCACGAATGAGCTTTTGTTAAATCATCACCCGTTTGGCGAAGTTGAAGTAGGCTGTGATTCAATGATAAATTAACAGGCACCGCATTGATTATATGCAATGCAGGACAAGCTAGTTAACCTAGTAATATCATAAACCATGTGTAGTTAACTAGTGATTATGTTAAGATTGATTGTTTTTTATAAGATAAGTTTAATGCTAGCTAGGAACTTATCTTGGACAAGGTCCTTTTGATGCTGCACTCACATAACAGGTGGTCAGCCTGCCATGTAGTCTCCTCGTGGATTGCAATGTAATCAGCCATAATCGGCATCCAAAAAGGCAGATGACCGATTGTTATGAAAACTTGAAATCGGCCCTAATTAATCGGCCATGCCGTAGGACAACCTCTAGTCTGAGTGTTGGAGTGTGCCCCTGGCTATCCGTAAAAAAAAAAAAAAAAAACATGAACAATTGTGCCATATGGTTTGCTTCATATAAGGAATTTAAAATTATTTATAATTTTACTTTTGATAGTTAAGTACATTTAAAACGAAATGCTTTTAGACTTTTACTCAAGTAGTATTTTACTGGGTGACTTTCACTTTTAGTTGAGTAATTTCCTATTAAGGTATCTTTACTTTTAATCAAGTATGACAATTGGGTACTTTTTCCACCACTGGAGGGGTATGAGAGAACTAGCCAATGAGAGAGCGGGAACAATGAATAGCAATATGAATGGATAGATGGAGAGAACAAGCGACAGGGCAGGGGAAGAGGAGTGGAGGAGAGGGAGGGAAGGGGGTGTATCTTATACTGAAACTACCTCCTTGAAGTGAATGAATACTCCTGTGGGTTTCCCTCTCTCTATGTTTTGCCTGCAGGTAGATTTAACTGCATTACTACAACAACAGACTCATGACAGAGATAACATTATTTCACTACACTGGAGGCCTAAATCACATCAATGACTGTACAGTACGGATGCTATCAGATATATGGATGTCTGAAGGTCAGACAAGCCTGGACTTGACTCACTTGTAAGGTCACATGCCTCATGAAATCACAATAAATTTAAAAAAAACAGCCACAAACACACACTTGTCCCAGGACCTCCCAATCACAAACCAGTCCCTGACCCTACCCAGCCTTCCTAATGGGACATACATGCTTGTCTATCACCTTACATTCATTGGGTATTCATTGGGTATGGCATTTTCGCTGAGATATATTTATCCAATTCAACTTATGGTCATACCTTCAGCATAGACCATGTCTATGTGACCTGTGCAGCGTAAATCAAAGCCTCAGCCCTGCTGTTACTAGTGCCACATATCAGCGGCCCGGGTTCTAGTTCTGTCACAGAATACAAACTGCAGCCATTTCAAACGTGCAGAGGTGCACTATGGTATCTGTATCAGATTCCTGTGACTGTGTTTGGCCCATTCCCCCTTTTTTTCTAAAGGGGCGCTAAGCAGATATTCCTTCCCCAAGCCAAACCATAAGTCAAATCTTCAAATACTTGAGCTGTGCTTGATTTATATATAGTTTGCCTGGTTCAAATGGAATAGTCCCAAAAGTACAAAATCAATGCAGTAATCCCAAAAGTACAAACAGCTAAATCAAGCATACCCTGACCTAGGTCTAGAGTCCACTAGCTAGTTGGAAACTCAAGAGTTCAAAGGTTTTTGAACTTCAAAAGCATTGGTGTGATTGTTGAAACAGAGCCTTCCTGTGTTGGATCTCAGTTAAATTACTTCATTCTGAGTCAGTTATGGTCTGATAATGTTTGGTATTTCCCCCAGCTGCCCTTTGCATCTCTAGCAATAAGAATGCTGTGGGCTGTGGCAGAAATAGACAGAACACAGGCAGGACACAGCTGCTCTGAAAGGCCATCTGTTGCAATAGGGCCTTTCACTTCACCCAAGTAGCATGAGCAAAATAATACACGTACGCCTATTATAGCTTCACTAAGTTACATCAACTGACTTTTGCCAAGAGACGTTTAATCACAACTCTAGGTCCCCGTGCGCCTTTACACCTGTCAGACACACACGTTAATTAGGCCTTACATTGGTGAATAAATCAACAAAGGTTGATCCTATTTACCTGCGTTTGTACTCGTCTCTCTCCCTCTTGACTTTGGCCAGGACGTTGTACAGGGCTCTGATCTCCGGGGTAATGGTATCAATCTGGACCCCGACCCCGTCCGGCTGGACCCAGGACACACCCGGGCTGGTGACGCGCGTCTCCACGCCAGAAGCGAGCTTGCGGGTATGGTTGTAGGACCAGATAGTACCGGGGAGGAACCGGGGAGGCGGATTGGTGGGGGTTCCAGTGCCAGTACTGAAAACCGTTTTCCCATTGGTGATTGAATTGGACCCGGCTGGAGAGTCGATTGTCGGGGTTGATAGGCTTACCGTGATGGTCGGATTCTGATTCGGTTCGGTGGGGTTTGTTCCAGCTTTGTTGTTGGACTCAAGCGTGAGGACAGTGTTGATGGCAGGTGTGAAGAGGGTAGTGGGTCGTCTCGCGGAGTTGTTGGTGTTTTGGAACGGGAGTGACCCGGGCCTGAGCGGGATAGTTCCCACAAACCCGGTCTGTACACCCGTTTCTTGGGTATGGGCCCGTCTAGCGCTTTCAGAACAACTTCCATCACAGCTGTTCTTCGCATCCAACGCCTGTTGTAGTTGTTTCTCCAAAATCTTATTCCTTCGCTCAAGTTCATGCACTTTGGCCAGAAAGCATCGGAACCGTAAGTTCAGAGTCTTTAGGACACTGATATTGGAGCCCAGGTCGTTCCTCAGGGCCATCGCTGCAGGAGGTTGGGGCACAGACCGGTGATAAGAGTGGTTATTATGGTTCAGATGCAGGTAAGCTTGTGAGGGTGTGGTGAAATCGAACCCTGGCAGAGTCTCCGTACCCAGTCCGGGATGGTCGCCCAGGAAGAAAGATGTCGGGTCGGGCGAGCAGAAGACGGCTTCGGGCAGTAGGCCTGAGGGGGAATCCGGATGACTCGGTCCTCCTTGGTTCTGCTGCTGTTGATGTTGGAGAAGCGAGTTCGCCCCTAACAAAGGATTCATGCTATGGTATGGAAAACTAAAGCGCTGCAGATCTGGCATGAACACGGACGGTAATTTTCTCCGTATAAAATCACAAAAATAAAATTATGACAGGCTGAAGGTTGACTTGTTGTTGGATACCAGACGTATCCGTGACGGTCCACCTTTACCTGATTACGTAACTGTTTCTAATTACGAATGTTTCCTCTATTTATCTCCGGTCGGTCTAAATAGGCTCGTGGAATAAGTTACCTTTCTCTTCCTGTCTGGCTCTGTTGCTGGATAACGGTCGCCCCAAAAAACAAAGCCGAATAGGCCGGTCCGACGGCTATGCGCAGGCGACAACACTCAAATGTATTTCAGAAAAGTAATGTTTTGGTATACAGCCTATATGAGAGAAAGTACTGTTAAATGCTGCAAATCTCTAATGTATTAAAAATAAATCCAGTGTCTTCCGTCAACGCTTATCTGTCTCCAAAGTGACGACAAGACACAACAAGTGCTGCAAGATTTGGAGAGCTGGGAAGCTACCGTAAATACACAAGTAGCTGGTTTTCTTTTAACCTTTGTGCCCAGTAGGCTACGAACAGTTCCATAAGACCTCTTAAACTCCTAGTTCACAACTTGGGGAGGTGTTATCAGGAACATTTCAACTTGTGAATGTAATTTTATGGTCACACCATAGGCAACACGATTTTCCCACTTGGCTCGATTTTATTTTGTTACAAAATACACACATACAATTTTACACACTATTCTATTGTGTGAAACTATAATGTGAACCATAACCCACAGGCCTATCAGGACAGTGTTGACAAAGACAAAAAAAACTACAAAATAGACTAAACTAAAAGATGGAATACCATTTTCAAAACTGCAGCAGACATCTTTGTTGGTGCTTAGATATAAAGGTAAAAAATACACACAATATGTAAAAATACAACATAGTGTATATTTTACATATCATAATTGTTGGTTATATAATAATACTAATGTTTTGGCTACATTTAAAAAAGAGTCACTACTCAAAACACTCACTATGATACAATACTTTGGTTGTACTTACACAAAACATGTTTTATTTTAAAGCTGTTTTTAAAGAGGCCTCTGCTCCTAAACACCTCCATCCTCTCAACATCTCTCTTATCTATCTCTCCCTCTATCACTCGGTCATCAGACTACTAGAGGTGGAACCCCCCAGCTCTCTCCCTGCCTCGCTCAGACTCTGCCCGTCCATGTTGACCTGTGTGTCCAGCGAGGCCACGCCCAGGGCGTCCCACCCCACCGAGATGGTGTCGCCAGCCCTCTCTTTCTTCCCCAACTCCACCATGGGCATGGCCTTGGGGTTGCTCCTCCCTCGCCAGCTGTGGCAGTAGGAGAGGCTGCCTTTGGGGGCTGAGGAGAGAAAGAGGAGAAGAGAGAGAGAGAGAATGAAAATGTGAGAGAGAGAGAGTTATCAGTCATTCTGCACCTGTCCAGTCCACACCTGTAGCTATGAAAGACTCCTTACTGTCAGAGTAGCTCCCTGCTCTTCCCTGCATTCTCCTCCTCTCCCCGTTCTGTCTCCCAAACAGTATGTCGTACACGTCCTCTCTGAACTCCTTGTTCATGATCTGGTAGATGAAAGGGTTAATCATGCAGTGAGACTTGGCGAACATTGCTGGTATCAGAGACACCATAGGTGGCAGGCAGGACACCGGCCGGTTGCTCCCTGTCTCCGACTCCCCCTCCTGGCCTGGGGCTGAACTGCGTGTGGAAGCAGCAGACAGACTGTGGCCTAAACCAGAATAGGAGTATGGATCTGGGTTGGTCACGTCCCGCAAGGATTCTCCAGGGTCGTAGTAGACACTTCCGTAGTTGCTTCCGTAGTTTTCCGTGGAGGTCCAATTGAGGAGACCCATAATGTTGGGGATGTTTGGGAAGGCTGAGGCCATCCCGGTGGATCCTCCAGTCCCCATGGAGGGGCCTCCTCCCTGCATGGCCTCCCCGGCCCAATGCTCCTCCTTGGGGGCCAAGGCGGAGTAGAGGGAGACAATGGCATAGGGAGTCCAGGATAAGAGGAAGGTGGAGCACACCACAGCTGCTATCTGGGACAGACAGACAATAGATGAAACAACAGAAAGATATACTGTGCTGTCTGTACTTACACACTTGTTACAATGTTAATACAAACGTTATTCCCTGGTAGTTCCTCTGCCTGGAATAAAGCAGATGTTACGACATCTTTCATTTCAAGCCAGTAACTAAGCTTCTTCTAACATAGTCTGTTTCCACATACCTTTGTGAGTCTCAGGTCTTTGCTGGTGTGAGTGACAGTTGAGGAGGGAATAGATGCCAGAGCGCGACTAGAACGGTAAACCTACACAGAGAGACATGTCAGTAAACACAAACTTCAACCGTCACTGACCACAAACAAATACACAAGGGCCACGCTAGCTAGACCACCAGTTGGCTACAGCTATTGAGTCCATCATCACGGTAATAGATCATGCTTGCTGGACTGTACTCAGCATGCCTTCCATACGTTATAGTGTGCCCCACTCAGAATATGCCAGGACAATTGATTGATTGACAATCAATGAGTTACATGGCATGCTGTTTTTTGTAGAGTCTGAGTTGAGTTCCCTGGACTGTTCCCTACTGAATCAGACATTTTGTGCAGCTGGGTGCAGTTTCTCTCACCGTCAGAAGAATGGTCATGTAGGAGGCGACGATGGTCAGTGTGGGGAGAAAAAAGCACATGATCAGGATCAGCAAGATGTAGAGCCTGTCGATCAAAGATGACCTCATCCCCCACCTCAAAGAAAAGCGGAAGAAGAAGATGTATATTTAGAGAGAATACTTTTATAACCTCGTACCCCGGCTCAATTGCTGCTGCTGGATGAGATGAATGCTTTTATAACTGCAGACATTCACACACACACACACACACACACACACACACACACACACACACACACACACACACACACACACACACACATCAAAACAGAGTCTAATAAGAGAGAGTCAGGAGTACCAGTTGATGGTGCAGCTGGTCCCAAAGGGTTCTGGTCCGTAGCTGCCGAAGCCGAAGACAGGCAGGGAGGCCCAGAACAGAGAGTAGAACCACACCAGCCCTATGGACATGGACATATGACGTCTCTCGATCCACTGACCTGGTAGAGATAGATGGAGGAATGTTATTCTTTTATTTCACCATTATTTATTCTAATTGGGTAAGATCTATTTTTTGAGAGACACCTGATTGTCCAGCATGTACTATATTATAAACAGACACATAGGAAAGGGATATGAATAAATTGAAGCACGTTGTTTGATTGACCACTAATTAGTAAATAAGAAATAGGATTGATCCAAAGGCTCCAGATGTATGAAGCATGTAATGAATACATGTATTTTTCCTTTATTTTAGCAGGGAGTCTCATTGAGACCAAGGTATCTGTTGCAAGTGAGCCCTGCAAATGGTTGCTAGTAGTTTAAATGGTTGTGTGTGATATTTACGGTTTTCTATTTCTTTATGTAGTGTTGCATGTTGATAGCCCAGACATTAACCCTGCCTGACAATTCCCTTCCTTTGAAAAAAATGTTCTACCTTTATTTAACTAGGCAAGTCAGTTAAGAACAAATTCTTATTTTCAAAGACGGCCTAGGAACAGTGGGTTAACTGCTTTGTTCAGGGGCAGAACGACAGATTTTTACCTTGTCAGCTCCGGGATTCAATCTTGCAACCTTTCGGTTACTAGTCCAACACTCTAACCACTAGGCCACCTTCCCTTTCCCATAGCTACCTGCGTGACTACCCCTAACCAGCAATACAATAACATCATTGCTGCCTAGTGTCTACGTAACCGAAAAGTAATCTCCAGGTCAACAAGATCAAGCTGGACTCTGGACCAATCAAAAATATCAAAAACTGCTCTTACAATAGTGCCCCCAATTATCTCTACAACGTGGGCTTGAAGAAAGAGTCGGACATACAGACAAACAGATTATAAACTACACTACATGACCAGAGGTATGTGGACACCTGCTCGTCCAACATCTCATTACAAAATCAAGGGCATTGGTATTGGTCTTTTTGGTATTTTATTTGTATCCCCATTAGCTGTTGCAAAGCAGCAGCTACTCTCCCTGTGGTCCACACAAAACATGAAACATAATACAGAACATCAATAGACAAGAACAGCCTAAGGACAGAACTACATCTTTTTTTTTAAAGGCACACGTAGGCTACATATCAATGCATACACACAAACTATCTAGGTCAAATAGGGGAGAGGGGTTGTGCCGTGAGGTGTTGCTTTATCTGTTTTTTGAAACCAGGTTTGCTGTTTATTTGAGCAATATGAGATGGAAGGAAGTTCCATGCAATAAGGGCTCTATATAGTACTGTACGCTTTCTTGAATTTGTTCTGGATTTGGGGACTGTGAAAAGACCCCTGGTGGCATGTCTGGTGGGATAAGTGTGTGTGTCAGAGCTGTGTGTAAGTTGACAATGCAAACCGTTTGGGATTTTCAACACATTAATGTTTCTTATAAAGTGAAGTGATGCAGTCAGTCTCTCCTCAACTCTTAGCCAAGAGAGACTGGCATGCATATCATATTTATATCAGCCCTCTGATTACAATGAAGAGCAAAACGTGCCGCTCTGTTCTGGGCCAGCTGCAGCTTAAATACGCCTTCACTTGCAGCACTGGACCACACAACAAATATGGAGTTGGAGTTGATTAATATGGAGTTGGTCCCCCTTTGCTGCTATAACAGCCTCCACTCTTCTGGGAAGGCTTTCCACTAAATGTAGTAACATTGCTGCAGGGACTTGCTTCCATTCAGCCACAATAGCATTAGTGAGGTCTGGCACTGATGTTGGGCGATTAGGCATGGCTCGCAGTCGGCGTTCCAATTCATCCCAAAGGTGTTCCATGGGGTTGAGGTCAGGGCTCTGTGCAGGCCAGTCATGTTCTTCCACACTGATCTCAACAAACCATTTCTGTATGGACCTGTGCATGGTGGCATTGTCATGCTGAAACAGGAAAGGGCTGCCACAAAGTTGGAAGCACAGAATCGTCTAGAATGTCATTGTATGCTGTAGCATTAAGATTTCCCTTCAGTGGAACTAAGGGGCCCGAACCATGAAAAACAGCAACCTGACCATTATTCCTCCTCCACCCAACATTACAGTTGGCACTATGCATTCGGGCAGGTAGCGTTCTCCTGACATCCACCAAACCAAGATTAGTTCGTCGGACTGCTAGATGGTGAAGCGTTTACACTGCTCCAGAGTCCAATGGCAGCAAGCTTTACTCCACTCCAGCCAACGCTTGGCCATGGAAACCCATTTCATGAAGCTCCGGACAAACAGTTATTGCGCTGACTTTGCTTCCAGAGGCAGTTTGGAACTCAGTAGTGTGTTTTGCAACAGAGGACAGACGATTTTTACGAGCGACACGCTTCAGCACTTGGCGATCCCGTTCTGTGAGCTTGGGTGGCCAACCACTTCACACTTCCCTTCCACTTCACAATAACAGCACTTACAATTGACCTGGTCAGCTCTAGCAGCACAGAAATTTGATGAACTGACTTGATGGAAAGGTGGCATCTTATGACGGTGCCACATTGAAAGTCACTGAGCTCTTCAGTAAGGCCATTCTACTGCCAATGTTTGTCTATGGAGATTGCATGGCTGTGTGCTCAATTTTATACACCTGTCAGCAACAGGTGTGGCTAAAATAGCCGAATCCACTAATTTGAAGGGGTGTCCACATACTTTTGTATATATAGTGTATGTTTAGATTAGATCATTGAATGCAGAGGTTCATTTCAATATTCTGTTCAAAATCAATTATCTGACATGCTAAGTATAAAGGGCATATTCAAAGCAAGGGCCTTGTTTATGCTCTGACCCACTGACTAAAGCCTCAGGGAAAACAGGAACTCAATGAGGCCACTAAAAGGGGTCAGGGGTTAACAACATCCTTTTGTGTCACCCCTTTTGTTCTCTCAATTGAGTATCAGACATGCATTTCATGTAATGAAATGTTTGAAGAAATATCAAATAAGGATGAAGGATAAATGTAGCCTAGGGAAGCTAAATGTTTTTGGGATTCAACAACACTTTATCATTGTCTTCCCAAGGGAAAATATGTAAGAAATGTATAAAATGAAGAATATAATAAGTATGTACACACATGACTCAAAAAGATAGCAAAAAGAAATGAAGGGAATCCTACTGACCGTATCTGAAGCTGCAGATCTTGAGGCAGCGGTCCAGAGAGATGAGACAGGTGGTGATGAGGGAGCCGATCCCAAAAACAAAGCCCTGCAACCCGTACCACAGGCACCCTGCTTCCCCAAACACCCAGCCATGGGACACACTGGTGGACCAGAGGAGGAGTTAATGACCTGATAATGATCATTGGAACACTAAGCACTTTGTCTGATTCATGGGATGTGAGTGTTAACTGTCAATTGTTTTGGATAAAAGACACCTGTACCATATCATTCTCTCTAGTTTGATGTTCATACTGTCAGTATGGGGGATTGAAGATTGGTCGACAGGAATCGCTCACCTGGAAATTATCAGGCATGGCGCCCCCAAGAGGCTGTATCCAAAATCACAGATGGCCAGGTTAATAGTCATGAGTTCTGGTGGTCTGAGTTTCTTCTTCTTTCTACAGTAAACCAACAGCACTATGCCATTCCCAACCACTGACACTACACCTGGAGAAGAAGAGAGGAGAGAAGAAACCAACAGCACTATGCCATTCCCAACCACTGACACTACACCTGGAGAAGAAGAGAGGAGAGAAGAAACCAACAGCACTATGCCATTCCCAACCACTGACACTACACCTGGAGAAGAAGAGAGGAGAGAAGAAACCAACAGCACTATGCCATTCCCAACCACTGACACTACACCTGGAGAAGAAGAGAGGAGAGAAGAAACCAACAGCACTATGCCATTCCCAACCACTGACACTACACCTGGAGAAGAAGAGAGGAGAGAAGAAACCAACAGCACTATGCCATTCCCAACCACTGACACTACACCTGGAGAAGAAGAGAGGAGAGAAGAAACCAACAGCACTATGCCATTCCCAACCACTGACACTACACCTGGAGAAGAAGAGAGGAGAGAAGAAACCAACAGCACTATGCCATTCCCAACCACTGACACTACACCTGGAGAAGAAGAGAGGAGAGAAGAAACCAACAGCACTATGCCATTCCCAACCACTGACACTACACCTGGAGAAGAAGAGAGGAGAGAAGAAACCAACAGCACTATGCCATTCCCAACCACTGACACTACACCTGGAGAAGAAGAGAGGAGAGAAGAAACCAACAGCACTATGCCATTCCCAACCACTGACACTACACCTGGAGAAGAAGAGAGGAGAGAAGAAACCAACAGCACTATGCCATTCCCAACCACTGACACTACACCTGGAGAAGAAGAGAGGAGAGAAGAAACCAACAGCACTATGCCATTCCCAACCACTGACACTACACCTGGAGAAGAAGAGAGGAGAGAAGAAACCAACAGCACTATGCCATTCCCAACCACTGACACTACACCTGGAGAAGAAGAGAGGAGAGAAGAAACCAACAGCACTATGCCATTCCCAACCACTGACACTACACCTGGAGAAGAAGAGAGGAGAGAAGAAACCAACAGCACTATGCCATTCCCAACCACTGACACTACACCTGGAGAAGAAGAGAGGAGAGAAGAAACCAACAGCACTATGCCATTCCCAACCACTGACACTACACCTGGAGAAGAAGAGAGGAGAGAAGAAACCAACAGCACTATGCCATTCCCAACCACTGACACTACACCTGGAGAAGAAGAGAGGAGAGAAGAAACCAACAGCACTATGCCATTCCCAACCACTGACACTACACCTGGAGAAGAAGAGAGGAGAGAAGAAACCAACAGCACTATGCCATTCCCAACCACTGACACTACACCTGGAGAAGAAGAGAGGAGAGAAGAAACCAACAGCACTATGCCATTCCCAACCACTGACACTACACCTGGAGAAGAAGAGAGGAGAGAAGAAACCAACAGCACTATGCCATTCCCAACCACTGACACTACACCTGGAGAAGAAGAGAGGAGAGAAGAAACCAACAGCACTATGCCATTCCCAACCACTGACACTACACCTGGAGAAGAAGAGAGGAGAGAAGGAAGACAGGAGCGGGGAGATAGGAGCTTTGAAGCGACGGGGAGAGAGAGAAAGATAGAAGTATAGAGACAGACCAGCTCACTGTCTGCTCTTGGGTATAACAAGGGTCAGTAAACCGTCAGTCATTTAATATTTCAACCGCTGCTACCTTCCTGACCCCCTCAACCCACTATCCGGCTTTGAAAGCATCGGGGAACCAATCCAAAGTGAATAAATGTTATAGCTGAATCGACATAGTTGCTTGCTGGCTGGCTGGCCAGTGCGGTGCAGGGTGCTGTTCATAGCCTCATTTGATTTGTTGTGTAGGTAATTATTGGGAGCAACAGGTATGGAATGTTCCATGCTGTGATTCCTCATGTGTATCCTCTCCTCTCTTCTTTCCTCTCTCCTTTTCTCTCACCTTTCCTCTCTCCTTTCCACTTTCCTCTCTCATTTCCTCTCTCATCTCTCTATGTATCCTCTATCCTTTCATCTCTCCTCTGTCCTTTATGTATCCTCTCTCCTTTCCTTTCTCCTCTGTCCTCTTTCCTCTCTCTATGTATCCTCTCTCCTTTATACTCTCATCTGTCCTCTATCCTCTCTTCTCTCTGTGTATCCTCTCCTCTCTGGTGTGACCCTGGGGTTGCTATGCTAATACACTTTGTATTCAGTCTGTCTACACAGCTCCATAATGGAAACAGTCACAGAGAGTTAGATCACTGACATACTTGATCAGAAAGGTTGATCCTGATGGATGACAGATCTGTGTTGAAACAAAGTAAACCCATTCAGCCATCTGTGTGGGCTCTGGATTCCATTCAGCCATCTGTGTGGGCTCTGGATTCCCATGATTAAGATGTGAAAAGCTGTTGCCCAGCTTATATATCGAAAACCTTTCAGTCCTCTGGGATCAAATTAGATTTTGTTCATATTGTTTTTAAGTCTTGATTTATCTGAACAGAATTTCACCCCCATAAATATACCTTAAGCCAAGCCTAATACTTCTACACTGTACAGATTATGTTATTTTACCAGTGATTATTCTACCAGTGAGTTACTCAGGAGGAATACCAACCAAACTCTGATGTTAACTGACACCAACACTGAATCTCTCATCTGTGATGAGGAGAGATGCCTAATTTCAAATCAACCAACAACCCTGAGCCTCTATACTCAAGTCTGTAGACACTTGTATAGATCTGAAATGATTTGATGTAGTATAGTAATATCTCAAACTTGCCCTCTATGCTTTGAGGATTTTTCACCATATTGCTTATAGTACACATACTGTAAAATCCAATCCTTTCAAATCTATATCAGTGGTTAAAGAGTATAGGGGTATAGTGGCTAGGGGTGAATGTGTTATAGGCAGATGGTAGATTTGACTCACCTGTGAGGATGAGGAAGATGGCGACTCCCAGGTCAGTGCTGGGGGAGAGGTGAGAAAGGAAGGCAGGAGGGATGGAGGATGGGACAGAGCCCCTCCATGAGCCATTCACTCCCAGAGACATCAACTGGTGGAGAAAATAAGACATAGAGAGAGAGAGAGAATTTACTGTAAAGCCCAGTAGATAGAAGAGGTCAAAAGAGAGAGGAGGAGAGTAACTTACTGAGACAGAGAACGTGCTAGAAAGTGGAAGTTGGAGGTTTTAACCCCCTAGACATGCACAGAAAAACAGAGTGAGATTTAGAAATGTTAAATTCCCTATAGTATTAGCTAACACGGATATAGACAGAGAGAGAGAGACAGCAATGGTGGGGTAGTTATATATTGATGGAGAGAGCAAAAAAGAGGAGAGGGGGAAAGGGTAGAGGAGAGGAGAGCAGAGCAGAGAGGGTAGGGGAGAGAAGAGGGGAGACAGGGGGTGAGCCAGTGTATTACAGCCAGAAATGTGTAAAAGTAAGAAGTGCAAAACCAGGGGAAAAGTGGAGAATTGGAAAAGCAGGAAGAGAAAAAGAGAGACAGCCAATTGAAACACACACAACTATTATCACAGAATCAAACTCACTGTTCAGTTCAAAGCTGAAATGAGATCACACACACAAACACACACACACACACACACACACACACACACACACACACACACACACACACACACACACACACACACACACACACACACACACACACACACACACACACTAATGAGAAATCAAACAGGTGACACACACACACACCAAGAGGAGCATCCTTACTCACCTTCCTCTTCGTCTGTCAACCTGCCCCTCGACCTCTCTCTTTTACTTCCTATCTCACTCTTTTGTTCAGTCTGTGTTGTGAGTTAAGCTCTTTTTTCAATCTTAAGCCTCTGTCAATTTTTGTGCTCTATTTCTGAGAAGAGTAAATCAACTTGCTGTGGACAATCTGGCGGAGAAATGATCAGTGAGTGTGTGGTCCCAAATGGCACACAGAGGGAAAAGAAATGGAAGGATCTGAGCCTTTTTGACCTCCCTCTCTCTCTCTCTCGCTCTACTACTCTCTCACTCTCATCAATCTCTTTCTCTCTCTTCTATGCTCTCAACCTCTTTCTCTCTCTCTTTCTTCCATACTCTCTCTTTCTCTCTCTCTCTCTCTCTGTCACTCTTTATCTCTCTATCCATTGTTTAAACTGAATGCCGTAGAAGAGATATCACCACGTGTGATATAATAACAAGAGCACAAATGTAACTGACTCATAATTTGTATGTGTGTGTTTGTGTCTGTGTCTAACAATGAGAGCAACAACACTCAGGAGACACACATCTTCTCTTCAATAAGATTATGGATAGATGATGATCTGACTACAGGAGAATAATCCTTCTCTAACTGACTGCCTTGTCTGAGCATGACGTGAGAGAGATATTAGACACTGGGATGTTGACATAACATAGCCTACTGGCTGCAAACTGAACTACTACATTAACCCAATCTTCAATCCTGCTCTTATGGGGCTTAAAGTCTACCTACACACACAAGTCTGACTTGACCTGACCCTGAGTGAGCGCACACACACACACAAGTCCGACTTGACCTGACCCTGAGTGAGCGCACACACACAAGTCCGACTTGACCTGACCCTGAGTGAGCGCACACACACACACACAAGTCCGACTTGACCTGACCCTGAGTGAGCGCACACACACACACAAGTCCGACTTGACCTGACCCTGAGTGAGCACACACACACACAAGTTTGACTTGAAAGGTTATATTAAACTGTGTATGTTTAGAGGCTCAGCTTTACGACCAGAGGATGCCTTGGTGTGTAGCAGTAGGTGTTCAGCCATCAACATGTTCTCTTCTCTCCTGTTGACTCACACCTTAGTCCAGGAAGTCCTGCTGTGTGTTACTGTCACTAGTAGAAAATGTGACAGCATTTTCACTCATTAAAGCTAACAGACACTAATTCATTACTTATACTTAAGTGGTTCATTTGAAAAACTCTAATTATGACTTATGATTATCAATTAGTATGATGGAAACCCAGTATTCACTAAGCCATTCTGTCCACTGTAAGCACTAAGTCAACTATAGTGAAGTCCAGTGAAAGCATGAAAACCTCCCTACATTCTCTATAGGCACCACAAGTTCACCTAAAGCACCTGATACACACATACTGTCAAGTCTACAATAATCACTCTGTTCATTACGCCTCCTGCAGCCCCCATAGGACCACCATGCTGTGAAAACCCTAGTCTAGAGGTTGTTGGTCTCTGAGCGAGTCAGAAAAGTGAAGCCCAGTAGAGTTGGCTTACCTCTCTTCCCTCTACCGTTTTCATTCCCTTGTCAATACCATCGATTGGGAATATTTTATGAAGGCCAATTGCGTAATCATAATGGTCAGCCATTGTCAACTTTAGTTAATCATGCCAGAACACCCTTGGCTTAACAAATGGAGCAGGTATTGAACTGAACTGAGGGGGGGGGGCGGTAGAGAGAAATAATGATTCATCTCAGGAAGGGGGAGAGAAAAATAAGAGAATTTAACACTGATGGAAAGGGAAACACTGTGCAGAAAGGGTTTGATTGGACAAAAATGTATTTATTTTTACCTTCTGAATTCTGTGTATTGCTAGGTATTACTACACTGTTGGAGCTAGAAACAAGAATTTCGCTGCACCTGCAATAACATCTGCAAATCTGTGTACACGACCAAGAAACGTTTATGTGATTTGAGAAGAGAGAACTGGCAGAGGAAGTGACGCGATCATAGAACTGAAATGAAAGTGTCTGGCTTGTATTTGAAATTCTGGTTCTGTCACATGCATAGATTCTTACAAGAGTAAACGGATCAGATATATGCAAGCACCAGAGTGAGAACATTCAGATAGAGATCCTCAAAAAGAAAGGAGGACCAAGGACCTCTTCATATAATTAATTAAAATGCCTTTATTAGTATGGCATGTTCAATAGAATCAAAGTTTTTAAAAATCCGACGCGTTTTGGCTGTATGGCCTTCGTCAGGGAGTACAAGAAAATAATACATTGTCCTCTTTTTTTACGTCAAGCATTTCAGTAACTGCAGAACCACTCATGTCATCTATAGATTGGAATGTCCACAGTGCAAGGTGTTCTACATTGGACGGACAAAGACGCCTTCAAGACCGCTTAGCGGAACACAAGTACGCCATACGGGTAGGCAATGAAGACTACCCCATGGCAAGGCACTACAAGTCCTTACACCATGGCAACCCTGCCTCCCTACAAGCTATGGGTATTGATCATATTCCAGCCTCTATTAGAAAATTAAACAATTAAACCAAAGGGAACATTTTTGGATTTACAAACTACAGGCCACTAAATACCCTGGTTTAAATGAAGATATGGATTTCTCACCCTTCCTGTAGGGTTGTGATAGGTCCATTTGCTGTCATCTAGTGGACGTTTTGCTCAATTGCCCTCAGCTATGTTTAGACTGTTGTTGGTCATGTTTTGCTGTCTTCTAGTGTACTATGGAATATATTGCTGTCTTATTCTTGACACTTCTCCCAGTCATATTTAAGGTTAGAACTACCTTTCTAAGTGTCCTGATACTTCTAGCTTGGAGTTGTATTTTTATGATAACATAGCTTCAGTATTTCACTTTTTAATGTGTATAGTATTGCTTACTCGGTGTGTCCAATCAATTTTGTAACCACTCCCTCTTCTAATTAGGGCTAATTGGAAAAGCTGTTCAAAAGAGGACAATGTATTATTTTTTTGTCCTCCCTGACGAAGGCCATACAGCCGAAACGCGTCGGATTTTTTAAAACTTTGTTTCTATTGAACATGCCATACTAATAAAGGCATTTTAATTAATTATATGAAGAGGTCCTTGGTCCTCCTTTCTTTTTGATGAACAATTCACCCCTTTTACCAAAGAGCCTCTATCTACCAAATGTACTATTGTGTACCTTAGTAGCGCTTCCCTTCCTCTTTCTACTGATTCAGATAGAGATATTTTAGTTTACAGAGCAACCTCGTTGTATAGATACTGTACCTAAACTACTCCTATGTACCCAGGGTCAGGAATAATTGTGTTGTATAGTGTATGAGTGATCGATCACTTCAGGATCCTTAGCTTAATAGAAATAACGAAGGAATTATTTAAGGTATCATCATCAACATGTATATACTAAATAATTATCCTTTTATCCCATCAAGTGAAAAACAGGAAGCCATATTTACTCACAGAGGACTTTTATTCCACTTCTGAATGAAGCAGGTTCAGTGCAACAGAGAGAATCTCTTAACACCTAGATTCCATCTCACCTTTCACAAGAACATGGTCTTTACAATACAAAAATAAAGTTGTGATTGTTAGTTATTTGTTTAATGCAGGTAACTTTCTCATGGCAAGGTAAGGGCGATAGTCCAATCGAATGGGAAATATGTGGTCACATGACGTAGCTCAGTAGCATTTGGTTGGTTGCTTTACTCCTTGGTGGCCATGTGAGCCATCAGGTCAATGACACGGTTGCTGTAGCCAAACTCGTTGTCATACCTGGGGAGAGAGAGACACGGTCAGGTTTCTTCACTCAACAAGAATGTGTAGGTGTGTGTGTGTCCGCCTGTATATTTGCAGAGGATGAATGCGTACCATGTAACCAGCTTGACGAAGTGGTCGTTCAGAGCAATGCCAGCGCCGGCATCAAAGATGGAGGAGTGGGTGTCGCCGTTGAAGTCTGAAGACACAACCTGTTGCTCAGTGTACCCAAGAATTCCCTTCATGGGTCCATCGGCGGCAGCCTTGACAACCTTCTTGATGGCGTCGTAGCTGGCCTGTGGTTCATTTAGCAAACAAGAGGTGGGTTGTCAAATTGTTCCATTGTTGCTAAATTTACAATGCTAACTAATCATGTATCAATTAAGGCATTGTCTTGTCTACTCAACAATGGGCTTTACTGCCATCTTTATTTAAAGATGTGGTCACTGTCTAACAATTGGTCCTAGGACAGTGTTACCTGTTTGATTGTATTGACAGGTAAGGTACACCATAGAGAAACTCAGACATGTGTATTGGCAGTTTGGTAAGTCAGGGGAGGGGCTACTCACAGGCTTCTCCAGACGAACAGTCAGGTCCACCACTGAGACGTTGGGGGTGGGGACACGGAAGGCCATGCCAGTTATCTTGCTGTGAGGAAGAAGAGGGGGTGACAGCAGCGTAAGGTCAAAGTTCAACTTACTCCTCTACAGTTTGATATACAGACATAATAAATTACTGGTTCTTAGACAAATGTCTGTGCTTCATTGCTATACATTTTACTGTTGAATGAAAACTGTAGTGGCAGACTAGTGTTATAAATGTGTAACTGGTCTAGTTAGAGGTTGTGTCATAAGTGAATGTACAGCTGTATCATAGTGTTTTACCGGTGTCTAGTTAGAGGTTGTGAACTTCTGATACTAGTGTCTTGTTTTACTGGTTGTTTAGTTATTTAGAGGTTGTGGTACTGACCCGTTCAGCTCGGGGATGACCTTGCCGACAGCCTTGGCTGCTCCGGTGGAGGCAGGGATGATGTTCTGGCTGGCGCCACGTCCATCCCTCCACAGCTTTCCAGAAGGACCATCAACGGTCTTCTGGGTGGCGGTGACGGCGTGAACGGTGCTCTGAGAGAGAGAGCGAGATGTTAAGGGAAGGGAGATGAGAGAGGAGTGATCCACATTAAGGTACAGAAGTGGTGGTTGTGGGGGACGGCTGGATAAGAACAGAGATGGTGTGTTGGGGATCTTAAACACAGTCCATCCCTTGTTCTGTACTGTTAATGTTTTGTGTCGATGTGAAATCTGTCATTATGTCAGAATAAGCCCTCTAGGTGATTGTTCCCAGGTGTTGCGTCTTAATCCGTACCATCAGACCCTCAATGATGTGGAAGTTATCGTGGATGACCTTGGCCAGGGGAGCCAGGCAGTTGGTTGTGCATGAAGCATTGCTGTGGAGAGAGACGTGCTAAATTATAGTCTGAACCACAACAGAATAGCCAGGCGCTGCAGATAGTATCTGTTAAGTGGAGGGAGTGTGTTCAGTCGGAGGGAAGAGGGTCTCACCTGACAACCTTGAGGGAGTTGTCGTACTTCTCGTGGTTGACGCCCATGACGAACATGGGTGCATCAGCGCTGGGAGCAGAGATGACAACCCTCTTGGCACCGCCCTTCAGATGGGTCTGGAGGAGGGGGGGAGAGATGTTAGAGTCCGTTATTACATTTTCTGTAGCCTGGTTAAATATTGTGGCCTAGTTATTGTATGTATTCAACATAATGCACCACATGCAGGTTAAGCCTGATGGGTAAAGTCATGTTATAAATGGGGTTATTTCTGTTCGAATGATATTCCTATATCATACAGTTCCGGATGCTGTGTACTGATGGGGATACTTACAGAGGCCTTCTCAATGGTGGTGAAAACACCTGTTGACTCAACCACATAGGTGGCACCAGCATCTCCCCACTTGATGTTAGCTGGGTCTTTCCTGAGAACAAGAGAGAGAAGAGGAGGTTCAGGGTTATGTTATGAGGAAGCAGAGCACCATAGACTAATAGACTATCATTTATATCATTATAGATTCCACAAGGGGGCGCCATTCCATAAAGCCACAAGGGACTTCAGGTCTCTCCTGCATATTCTACAGATGCTGACCTGATTTGTATGAATTTTTTTAGATGTGGAAAAAAAGTGAATTATTTGTTACTAAATGAATGAACTCACTCGTGGAACACAGTGATTTTGTGTCCATCGATGACCAGCTTGCCACCCTCAGCCTTGACCTCACCGTGGAAACGTCCGTGGGTGGAGTCATACTTGAACATGTAGACCTGAAGAGGGAGAAGGAGGTGAGTCTCTTGGCCTATTGTTAATAGATCCTAAGTTATGACAGGGCCATGGTTTGTTCATTGAGGGCGTCAGGGTGACAGCAACATTCAACGGTCTTGAAGTTAATGAAACCACTTAATAAGTTAGGGTGAAGAACTAATCTATACATAAGCTAAATATTTCACTAAGTCTTAAAACCTTAATTTATATATGTCAGGGATCAATACATTCTTCTACTGATTCAGTGGACTAGAAGTCCCTGGTCCATTGTAGGCTTTAGGCTACTCACCATGTAGTCCAGGTCGATGAAGGGGTCGTTGATGGCCACAATTTCAACTCCCTTCTTGGAGTGGAATGCAGCACGGGTCACCAGACGCCCGATACGGCCGAATCTGGGGGACAAGACAATTCATTCCATTAATGTCACACCCAGTCCTCAACAATACTACGGAATTTCATAAACCTCTCACTATTGAAAAACAAATGAAGTTGTGGTAGTCCCCCATCTGTCTCTCTTGTATTCTAATGTAACAGCTGGTGCCTTACTCAGTAGGGAGCTATGTTTCAAAGGTCACAGATAGAAATGTAATGTATCCAACTGAACTGACATTTGTTCCACAACATCTGACTGTTGTGTAGCACCAGAAGCAAAAGACTAAAGACTGGATATAGAGCTTTCAGAGAAATCTCAAATGAACATGTGACCTCAAAATACTGTATTTCCAGAGAAAGAGGACAGGGTTCAGGAGGTTGTGTATCGTAGCCAGCAGAGTGAACAGGACTGAGGCTGTACCCTCTGGGGTATAAAGTCTACCCCTGATGTGGTAATCCTCCACCATGAAGTGAGAGGCCTGTTTGATTAGTAGAGTTACTTTTTAACTAGAAAAATCAGGTTCACAGACAGACAGGCTCTGACACTGTCCTCCGAGAGGTGGAGGGGAGGCGAAGAGGAGGATAGGAGAAATGGAACTGCAGATCCCCCTCACATATGCGAGTAGTGAGGCCAAAGACATTTTCAACTGTAGACTGCACAATAAAACTGTTCTATTCAACTAAGCACAAGGTGATCACTTGTCTACTAGTGAAAACATCACAGAGAACAAGATACCACCAGGGTGACCGTCCCTGGGTTTGTGTGTCTGTCCTGCTAACCAGTGTGTGCCTTCTGCAAAACACAAGTCTTTACACAGTTGCTGCTCTTTAGTCACTGAGCTAGTTTAGAGTAAGACCGCTATTAAATGTTCTGATGGTTCAGAATGTCAACAAGACACTACTGTACCCCTGACCTTTTCTCCAAAGGGTGCCTGGCTAAAAAAAGACTGGCGCAAGAGGGTACAGAGAGGAGGGTCATGTAAGCCAACCTCCTCTCAGGGCTCGAATGAATACCACACATCGGGGATGACTTGTGCATCATATGAAACTTGTGTTTCTCGCAAACAGAGGGCGGGTCCTTTCGAAGGGGCATCAGTACTCCCCGTGTGAGGTTACCAGGGTACAGCCACTAGTAAGGAATGATGTAATGAAATCTTGATTGTATTCATTCCTATATTTTTGTTTTTATTAATTGATATTAGCAAGATTGCCATTTCAAATAGCTATCTGGTTTAAAAGCGTAAGCTCTGCACTAGGTCAAGCCAGAGTAGGAGATTCTAACCCTGTGTGTGTGGTGGTGATAAATTGTTAGATTGTGTGTGTTGCTGTGTTAGTTAAGGGGTTAAATGAAAATGTATCTTACCCATTAACACCTACTTTCACCATTTTGCCTGAGTTGGTCTAGTCCTCTGTGGGGGGGGGGGGAAGAAGGAGACATTAGCTATTAAAACAAACATTGACCATCCATTATGATTTCTGGGGATTTCCATACTCTACGGCATAGAACTTTGCAACCGAGTTATAGCTTTAAGGTAAGCAGAGGCATAGAGAACATAACATAGCATAAGAGAATAATAGAGTATGCCATAGGTTCCCTAGAATAGATAATTTATCTGAACAGTATCTACACATCAAATGTCTGCAACTCATAGTAAGTTCATGCAAAGAAAAGTTGCATTTAAAAGCACAGCAATATGTTTTAAACTGGAATAAAATGTGTGATAGTCTATTTAAGAAACAGTTATGAACTTTGAAAGTCTAAAACTTTGCGTCTCGGATTCAGAGTTTAATCACGGCAGATTGAAGTGACTTTAACAAGAGGTTTGAATAGTCTTTTCTAAAGCAAAAAAAAGCTATAGACATCAAGTAGTTGGAGCTGCATCTCATCAACTATGACATTAAATAAATGGTCACGCATGAAACAAGTCTTAGAATAAAACAAACAATTGCAAGGTTGTCTGCCTAATCTTGTTGCAATCTAGTCCCATATTATCCCCAGCTATTAATTTAGTTAAATATCCTAATGTAGCCGTTGGTTGGTCATTTACCGTTTGTGAGATGCCTCAATCCTGTCTTACGACTTTCGGGTGTGAGTGGGGACTGGTAGAGCTGGGCTACCTATTTATTTCCACCCTGTATGGACACGCCCCTTTGTGTGCTACGGGCTCTAAACCCCGCCCCTTTCAGAATGTCAAGGTCATAAGGAAGTTGTAACTAGTCAGCCTATTATAAATGTTGTTATTGTTGTATATTGTTGTAGCCTAACAATAAAGTTACATTAGCTATAGTATGAAAACATTAATTGAAATATTTAATTGGGTCTTGCTGTTTTCACCCTGTTTTATTTAACTAGGCAAGTCAGTTAAGAACAAATTCTTATTTACAATGACAGTCTACTGTGAAACAAGTCATTCTGCCTTGTTCAGGGGCAGAATGACACATTTTTACCTTGTCAGCTTGGGGATTTGATTCAGCAACCTTGCGGTTACTGGCACAACGCTCTAACCACTAGGCTACCTGCCTCCCCTTGCCTGGTATTTAAACTAAAACTGGCCTAAAGTAGCATTGATTTCGTGGGTTCTAGTGAACAGTGTAGGCCTGAATATTGAGTGAAGTGCTTTCACTTTGATTTATTTTTCTTTCAGGGAAGTTCATCAGACTCTCTGTATCTGTCTGAATATATGGCCCTCTTATTTCACTCAAGGCCGCCACGTTCAACCACTAGATTTTATTAACACTGAATGTTTTTTTTGTATACCTTTTTAAACCTTCCCATAACTTTAATTCTGAAACATAGGAACAGATGATGCAACACTACACAGATATAATAAATCCTTGGATGGCCAAATTATATAATACAGGGTCTGTTCCTGTGTGACCTTCTCACTAGATAGAGAGAGCCAGACAGCGAGAGCAAACGGGGATCAAATCACTTTCCTCCCCAGTGTGACATTTACAGTCCAAAGACCATGACCCTTCACTTTCAACCTCTCTCTCTCTCCTCTCCTTCTCCTGCCTGGGGTGTGAGGAGGGCTGTGTGGACCTATGGCCATGCCCTGGTCAGGTCAGTCTATAGAGTCTGAACACATCACATTTTGCACAATCTCATGCCTTAAGCCAAGACACAGTTCTCACAGAAATAACTTGTGTGGGTGTGTTTTTGTCTGTCTAATCAAGTGACTGTGTCTAAGGAGTTGAGTTCTATCTATGTCAGAGTAACTGAATGGCAAGTCTGGTTATAACACAAGATTGGGTCCGTGGATCTGGTTTTGTTCACTTGGTGTCTCAAAAGAACATTATGAACAAGAAAACCCAAGGATTTAAGTTCTCTAAATGAAGCTACCCCTCCAGCCTTGTCTTATGTACAGAAATCCAGGCTGTCTGGCCATGGTAGGGACAAGTATATATGTAGCCCTGTGTCATGTGGCACATTTTCCTAATTTGAAAGCCTTATCTTTTGCTTTAACATGAAACAGCCCACCTTGTATATTCTAGTGTACCACCCTCCTAAACCTAAACCTAATAGTTGGTTCATTGCAGAATTCTCTGACCTCTGTCTTTGGTTATGTCTAAATATGACAGGGTTATTCTTGGAGATCTAAACATTCAAGTTTAGCCCAAATAATGCACTAGCTAGGGAGTTTTCAACCCGGTAGCATCCTTTAACTTTGTGCTACATGCCACAGGGCCGACACACAACCAAGGCCATACTGTTGATCTGGTGCTGTCCTGTGATCTGAATATTGATTACTTGGAAACTATTGATGTGTGTCTCTGACAATCTCAGTGTTGTTTTTAAAATGCTTCCTCCTACTTCTCCTAAAAATGTGTTTGTCGCCACTCACTCTCACATCATTATCTCCACAACTCCTAGTAAGTTCATCTACCAATGCCTTTTGATCCTCTACTACTCCTGTTATTTGTCGTCACAACGATGATTTGCTGGAAAGCTTCAATGATATATGTGAGGCTACTTTAGACTCAGTGGCACCAGTTAAAACCAGAAATAAACTGCCGGCCAGCGTCTCATCATAGTTAAATGACCACACATCTGCTTTAAAAAGTGAACTTGGAAAGGCTGAACATAAATGGAAGGCCTGCAAACTTCAAGTATTCTATGAGATAATGAAGGAGCTGATGAGAAATGATAATGTTGCAGGTTAAAGATGCAAGAGTGAACTACTTCTCTACCCTGATCTCTGAGAACTCCCACAACTTTAGAAAATATTAGATCCTAGATTGACAGTAGCTGACTCCATACCAGCATTGCTGGCCAGGAGGCACTTGAGGCAACTACTCTGAGACTGTCTACTGCTTCCTTTTTCTCCTTTGGGCAAATATCCTTTGAGTCCCTCCTTGATACTGTAGGTCACTTGAAGACCTCCTGCCCCTTGGACATGATCCCTACTAGATCACGCATACCTTCGGGTTGGCCCTTACATTCTGCCTATTGTAAGTAGCTCCCTGACTTCTGGCTCCTTTTCAGCCTATTTTAAAACTGATCTGGTCCAACCTCTCCTTAAAGAGCCCAATCTAGACCCCTCCTCACTGAGTAATTATAGACTTATCTCTAAACTTTTTCTCCAAGATTTTTGAAAAAGTGGTTGGTGGCTTACTTGAGTATGAACAACTTATTTGAAAAATTCAGTCTGGCTTCCGCTCACTTCACAGCACGGAAGCTGATTTATTAAAAGTCAGTAATGACTTTCTGTTGGCTGCTGATCCTGGCAAATGCTCTACCCTAGTTATTTTGGATCTCAGTGCCGTGTTTGATACTATTGATCATAATATTCTTGTCAAGCGGCTGTAGAGGTGGATGGGAATCTCCGGCGTTGCCCTCGATTGGTACAGGTCATATTTATGTAACAGATATTTCTCAGTGAACATTGGTGTTTCAGTATTGTCCCCATCACCTATTTACTATGGGGTCCCTCAGGGGTCAATTCTGGGGTCAAACACATTCAGTGACTTTTGTCCATTTATGATGACCTTTTTTTGTTGTTGCAATGAGTATGTGCAATAACAATTATAAAAGGAAAGGACACATCTATGGTTAATTTAAAAAATGATGGATACCATTACTGCCTATGCGGTCGCTGGCTTGAAAAGTCGCTGGTTTGAATCACCAAGCCGACTACTATAGGTGAAAAAAGTCCATGTGGCCTTGAGCAAGGCACTTAACCCTAATAATGGCTGATGCCTGGCCGTGAACACACTCTCCGAGGGTTGTCCAAAAAATATATATAATTCACACGTGTATGAAACACACTTGTACATGTGTGAAATAGTACAAATGTAAACACCCAAGTAATTACTATTATTGAAAAATATAATCTGGTTTTCAATCATTTCTTCTGATCGTAAATGTCCCATTAGGTCAATAAGTACTTGTTGGAACCAGGTAGGGGCGTCAGGGATCTTCTCTTTCTGCTCTCTATAGGAATATAAAACAACCAATTAGTAGAGTCTGAACCCTTAGGCCTTTGGCCAATATGCCTCTACAAGCAAAACACACAACAACTTGTACCTAAATATCACAGTGAAGGAAATAGCACAGAACTAGTGCAACATGTTCTCAAACACAGCGCGACATGCCATGACCCATGACACATGAACAACATGTTCAACAGCACAATAGCAGTCATGCCACCCTGCACTAACATTTTTGTCAAAGGTGTTGGAAGTTAGGGTGGTGACGAGCCAATGACCTGGGCATAGTTGAACTACCACGACCCCATGTGAACACGCACTGCTCTTGGCCTCCGCTGCACAGCTTAAGGTCAGAGAGGTGAAGTAAAGGTCGTTCTATAAATAGAATCAGACCGGTCTACTCCTTGGTGGATGGTATACACTGGTGATACTGTGTACTGTATTTGACCCTGCTTAATATCACACCACATGATCACACAGTCATCATAGGTCATACTATATATAGTCCATGGTAGGCTAATATAAAGGCCAACTTCTCCCTTAATTGAGGTTTTTCATGTAGGCCTACAGATTTCTGTAAGAAAACATGTAATTTGTGTCTGATAATTCACTGTTCAGTTGGTTAGTTATGTTCAGATTTGTGTAGTGCTTTTGAGAAAATCAGAGGAAGCCAAAAGTAGTTTTGAATACTAAAGAGGAGCCATGGGCTTAAATCTAGACCCAGAAGACCCTAGACCAGATGCTGTGAGGCTGAGAGTACAAGAAGACTACTGCTGTAGGCTATGTGTCAATATACAGTGCCCTCTGTAATTATTGGGACAGTGAAGCATTTTTTCTTATTTTCTTGGATTTGAAATCTAACAATGACTATGAGATTAAAGTGCAGACTGTCAGCTTTAATTTGAGGGTATTTTCATCCATATCAGGTGAACCATTTAGAAATTACAGCACTTTTGTACATAGTCCCCCCATTTTTGGGGAGCAAAAGTCTTGGGACAGACAATGTGTATTAAAGTAGTACCAAGATAATTGTGCTTCTGTAATTTTCTTACTCATCATTATTCACGATTCATTCAGGATTATCCGTAGTCATGGTAGCATCCACATTCATGTAGAAGTGTTTAGAAACGTATTCTATTCTTATTTACATTAAAAGTGAATCCAAAATGACACAATACATTATTTATCATTCATTTCTATTGGGCACAAAATAATCTGAAACTCAACCAAAACAAACCGCAAATGCATCCAACAAATTTGTAGAGTCACAAGCTTGATGTAATCATTGGTGCTATGAATACGAGACCAAATACTAAACTTTTACTACTTTAATAGAGCAATCCTACAACCCTGGTGTTGCCAGCACTGTCCATGCTCTGACTAACTTGAGTTATCTGAAATGTCTTTGGATTTTACCTCTGGTATACCTCTGGTAAAACATGCATCAGAAAGGTGTACACCTGGGTTCATATGCTGCTGAATTATCATCACTCTCATAATGTTCATTAGCAGAGTCCAGCACTAAGTCTGAAGTCTGGATTGCACTTCGGTTTGGACCTTGGAACATGACAGACAAATTCAGACTGACCTCTTGTGGTTTACTTTAGGGACTGCATCCAGTCTTTTAACCTGAGTTAACCTCTTCTGTGACGAACACACTACTGACTCTAGAGCCCTCAATCTCAACTCTGCACCTCGAAGCCAGTTCCATTGCATTTTTGAATTGTCCCCCTCTAATCAGGGACTGGTTTAGACCTGGGGCACCAGGTGTGTGCAATTAATTACCAGGTAGAACAGAAAACCAGCAGGCTCCAGACCTCGTAGGGTCAGAGTTGAGTACCCCTGCTCTAGAGACTCTCAGTATCCATCTCCCAACCTCTAATGCACTTTATTGACCCTGGTGAAATGCCCTCTTTCCCCAACCCAGAACTGACCCTGGTGAAATGCCCTCTTTCCCCAACCCAGAACTGACCCTGGTGAAATGCCCTCTTTCCCCATCCCAGAACTGACCCTGGTGAAATGCCCTCTTTCCCCAACCCAGAACTGACCCTGGTGAAATCCCCTCTTTCCCCAACCCAGAACTGACCCTGGTGAAATGCCCTCTTTCCCCATCCCAGAACTGACCCTGGTGAAATGCCCTCTTTCCCCATCCCAGAACTGACCCTGGTGAAATGCCCTCTTTCCCCAACCCAGAACTGACCCTGGTGAACTCCCCTCTTTCCCCATCCCAGAACTGTATTTAAAGAGAGAAGATGATGTTCTGTTTGGGAAGTACTTGTCATATAGACAAGAGTTAACTCCCTTCTATAAGTGAGATACTAACGACATAGTAAATTCAGTTTGGAAGCATCAGTGGTAGCTTGATTAGCGTAGCTCCAAGCCCTAATTGGTCCTCCCACACAAGCCCACCATGTAATGCAGGCATTTCATTTAGCTCTGAGGAAGACATGTACCTTCTCTCTCTCCCTCAGCTGCCTGTGGCAGATTTAATAAAAACGACCATGGAAACAGAGGTATAAATATCTGCTGTGAGAAATTGAACCTTCAAATTGAATTGAAATGCATGAATATGTAGATGACGTATGCCAATGTGAAATGAACAAATGGAGGAGTAGAGGATTTGAGGATGAATCTGCCACTGGAAGATGTCAGGACTTTAATAGAACACAACACTCAATACAACATGTTTCAGTGTACATTTATTCATGCAAAATGTATGTAAAATCAATAGCAGAGAGAAGAAACATTTGACTTGAATTATATTATTAACTTTTTTTCAAATATTTATTTCCATTAAACATGCCATAACACAACTATTCCTGCAGGATTAACAAGGACAATATTAGTCAAGAAAGACAACACTTTTAAATACTTAGTTTTAAATAAAGTGCAGGTTTACTGTCAAAACAACACTCAGAGACTTAAAATAGAATAACAGCTTGATGTAAACATAACTCTGATACTTTCAAGATTCAAATGAATAGATGTACAGTATAAGTACAGCTAACCCCTTCCAACAGCCAGGAGACATACAGAGTAACTTTCTTTAAGCTCGATGGAACCACATTAGCACTACAGCAAGTACACTACAGCTACGCTACATGTAGACCTCCTTTGTACTCACATTAACATCCTTGTATTCACCGCATGTGTGTAAATGACTGTGTGCTGTGTAGCAGCCTACTGTGTGTTCGTCCTCATATCCCCTGAGGGACGTCAGTCTCTTCCTCTCTCTCCACTAGCAGCCCAGTCCACTCATTGACCCGATCCTGTCCAGTTTGAGTCCGAAGCATCCTCGGTTCCACCCCCTCCTCGACCGGTCCGTCACAGCTCTTTTCTGATTGGCCAGGGTCCCCTTCAGGAGGCGGAGCCAGGTGCTGTCGCCCTGTGCTGGTATGTCAGCCCATTTGGGGTACTCAGCGACTTTGACCGTGGAAGTAAAAGCAGAGGAGGGCTCCTCTGGTTGGCTGCTCACCAGGTTCTCCAGGTCATCCAGGGTCAGGTCGTTGTAGCGATCCAGAAACTGCTCAACAAACTAGGCAGGAACAACAAATATGGTGTTACTATTACTACCCAGAAAAGTCACGAGAGCTCCGTAAAAACGTTATTGATGATCCATCTCTGCCCTCAATCCAAATATACCCTCTACTCCCCTCTTCCCCATCTCCCCTCTGTCCCACTCTCCCCAGCTCCCCCTACTCTCCCCCTCCCTAACTTTCCACTCCCCCTCTTTCTCTATCCCCATATCCCCTCTTCTTCCTATTTTCCTCCCACTACCCCTCTCCCTTCACCCTCCTTACCTGGATGGCATCAGGTGAGGGGTGCAGGGTGCGCCCCTCTGTGTGCCCCAGGGGTGCTATCAGGAGCAGAGCAGCACAGAGCAGAGCTGGGTACAGCATGGCAGCAGTGAGTAGAGGGAGGGCGGGAACAGTAATGCAGGAGACTGGCTGGACACGACTACACTGACACTGCAATGACAACAGGATTCTGGAAAAACAGAGAGGAATTAATATTAATATGCCAATATAGATAATACAGTGATTATTGATACAACTATAATACATCTCTGAAACCATACAGAAAAATGTTTATGACTACACAGAGCAATGACCACCACCACGACTCTACTGACCATAACTACTGACCATAAAGATAAATCCATGATCATGCTTTATGATGACGTTTAATACCCTGATGTTAATAATCAAATGCATGAGAAAAACTTAATTTTCGCCAAGGGAGAAATTGCCTTGTACACACAATATACTGCTGTATGAAAATCTGAGACGAGGTAGAAATTGTGACATTATGTCTGTGAGATGAGTAGTGATTTTCATTGAATATCTTATAAAACATCAGATCTACAAATGAGCCCCAGATTCCTCTATAACAAATCAGTACATTATACTTCCTGGTTCTTCAAGATCAAATAGTCATGGATGCATTTAAGTATTTACTCAGGAATAATAATTATTACATGATAATAACGTACTAAATAAAATAAAACATTCATTGTACACAATGAAATATGCAGCAATACCTACTTTTTGGTACAAATTCCATCTTCCTCTGTATCTAATCAACCTGAAAGCACAGGTGCATAACCTCTCACCCTTTCGCTAAACGAACAAATAAAGAATGCATGAAACAACTCACACTTTGTCTTCTTCTCGTCTCCGATGCTGTGGGTCACTGTGTGCTCTCACAGGCTGGCTGCATCTCTCTTTCTCTCACGCACTTTCCCTCTCCTCTATCAGCTACCTCTCACTGTTTGGCACCTGCTGAAAGCATCACTATCTCACGCTTTGCCCCTCCTTTTCTCCTCTTCCTTCTCTCAGTGATGTTATTGAAAGGATGAGTTTGCCTCTTGCGTTTGTGTTCGCTTGGCAGTGGTTTAATGTTAGTGTATCAGCTGGGATGATGCGGTGGGTTTATACCGGCAAATATCCTCCCTCCGGCCCCCTCCATCTCCCCTCCCCTACTTCATCACTGGGATGATGTCATGGCAGTAGGAGTGTTTGTCATCACCAAGGTGACTAGAGGTTGCCGGTGGCCACACATCTCCCCTGCTCGGAACACAATGATGTCACGGGAGGACACCTGTCAGGGTCAAAGGGCAAACAGAAACATGACAATAGCGCCCAACGGGTACAGTGGCTGGGGAGGACCAATTTTTGAAACTGGACCTACAGTGGAGGTCATCCTCCATCGGTCTGGTAACCCCAGCACCCCATCAGTAGGTGTGTATATCCCTGCACTGCATTTGTGTCATAGCATCTCTGCTGTGTATGTATAGTGGTCATTGCAAAGCCTCACTTTCCATCCTGTGTGTTTATAGCCTCGCTCTACACTGTGTGTTTATAGCCTCGCTCTACACTGTGTGTTTATAGCCTCGCTCTACCCTGTGTGTTTATAGCCTCGCTCTACCCTGTGTGTTTATAGCCTCGCTGTACCCTGTGTGTTTATAGCCTCGCTCTACCCTGTGTGTTTATAGCCTCGCTCTACCCTGTGTGTTTATAGCCTCGCTCTACCCTGTGTGTTTATAGCCTCGCTCTACACTGTGTGTTTATAGCCTCGCTCTACACTGTGTGTTTATAGCCTCGCTCTACCCTGTGTGTTTATAGCCTCGCTCTACCCTGTGTGTTTATAGCCTCGCTCTACCCCTGTGTGTTTATAGCCTCGCTCTACACTGTGTGTTTATAGCCTCGCTCTACCCTGTGTGTTTATAGCCTCGCTCTACCCTGTGTGTTTATAGCCTCGCTCTACCCCTGTGTGTTTATAGCCTCGCTCTACCCTGTGTGTTTATAGCCTCGCTCTACCCCTGTGTGTTTATAGCCTCGCTCTACCCTGTGTGTTTATAGCCTCGCTCTACACTGTGTGTTTATAGCCTCGCTCTACACTGTGTGTTTATAGCCTCGCTCTACACTGTGTGTTTATAGCCTCGCTCTACCCTGTGTGTTTATAGCCTCGCTCTACCCTGTGTGTTTATAGCCTCGCTCTACCCTGTGTGTTTATAGCCTCGCTCTACCCTGTGTGTTTATAGCCTCGCTCTACACTGTGTGTTTATAGCCTCGCTGTACCCTGTGTGTTTATAGCCTCGCTGTACCCTGTGTGTTTATAGCCTCGCTCTACCCTGTGTGTTTATAGCCTCGCTCTACCCTGTGTGTTTATGGCCTCGCTCTACCCTGTGTGTTTATAGCCTCGCTCTACCCTGTGTGTTTATAGCCTCGCTCTACCCTGTGTGTTTATGGCCTCGCTCTACCCTGTGTGTTTATGGCCTCGCTCTACCCTGTGTGTTTATAGCCTCGCTCTACCCTGTGTGTTTATAGCCTCGCTCTACCCTGTGTGTTTATAGCCTCGCTCTACCCTGTGTGTTTATAGCCTCGCTCTACCCTGTGTGTTTATAGCCTCGCTCTACCCTGTGTGTTTATAGCCTCGCTCTACCCTGTGTGTTTATAGCCTCGCTCTACCCCTGTGTGTTTATAGCCTCGCTCTACCCCTGTGTGTTTATAGCCTCGCTCTACCCTGTGTGTTTATAGCCTCGCTCTACACTGTGTGTTTATAGCCTCGCTCTACACTGTGTGTTTATAGCCTCGCTCTACACTGTGTGTTTATAGCCTCGCTCTACCCTGTGTGTTTATAGCCTCGCTCTACCCTGTGTGTTTATAGCCTCGCTCTACCCTGTGTGTTTATAGCCTCGCTCTACCCTGTGTGTTTATAGCCTCGCTCTACACTGTGTGTTTATGGCCTCGCTGTACCCTGTGTGTTTATAGCCTCGCTGTACCCTGTGTGTTTATAGCCTCGCTCTACCCTGTGTGTTTATAGCCTCGCTCTACCCTGTGTGTTTATGGCCTCGCTCTACCCTGTGTGTTTATGGCCTCGCTCTACCCTGTGTGTTTATAGCCTCGCTCTACCCTGTGTGTTTATGGCCTCGCTCTACCCTGTGTGTTTATGGCCTCGCTCTACCCTGTGTGTTTATAGCCTCGCTCTACCCTGTGTGTTTATAGCCTCGCTCTACCCTGTGTGTTTATAGCCTCGCTCTACCCTGTGTGTTTATAGCCTCGCTCTACCCTGTGTGTTTATAGCCTCGCTCTACCCTGTGTGTTTATAGCCTCGCTCTACCCTGTGTGTTTATAGCCTCGCTCTACCCCTGTGTGTTTATAGCCTCGCTCTACCCTGTGTGTTTATAGCCTCGCTCTACCCTGTGTGTTTATGGCCTCGCTGTACCCTGTGTGTTTATAGCCTCGCTCTACACTGTGTGTTTATAGCCTCGCTCTACACTGTGTGTTTATAGCCTCGCTCTACCCTGTGTGTTTATAGCCTCGCTCTACCCTGTGTGTTTATGGCCTCGCTGTACCCTGTGTGTTTATAGCCTCGCTCTACCCTGTGTGTTTATAGCCTCGCTCTACCCTGTGTGTTTATAGCCTCGCTCTACCCTGTGTGTGTGGTGCCTTCTCTCCCTCATACAGTGAGCTACAGTCTGTCAGTACCATCTGCTCTCAGCCCCCTGCAGCCTCTCTGCCATAACACATAACACCAGCAGGCAATGCACACAAAAGTTCAACACATGCTCTGATCACCAGCAGATTAATCTCAGCACCCAGGACCAAATCTCTCATACGTGCTGGTGTTGTCTGTCATAAGAGACTACCTACAGATACACAGGCATGAGCATTGACCTGATTGGCTATAGCCTGTTGTAGTACTGAGTCTGGTCTCCCTCAGTGTCTGATACATTTGTACTCGGTCTCGGATAGTGAGGACTCGTCATTTCTTCCCAAGACCAGAGTAAAAAATGTATAATTATCAGCTTCCATTCAGTCAGCACATAGAACCGCTTCTCCAGGCCAAATATATAGACTCCTTTCTTGAAACATGAATATCTTAACAGCCTTTTTATCTATTATAGGAAGTATGTTTGCGCAGTGGAATACGTATAGTTTTGATTCTGAAAGGTTTGTGATTCTGAAAGGAGATCAACCTTAATACCAGTGCACTCATGTAGGAGAGTGCACGTTTTGCAAAACACAAAGGGCCGGTGGTGGAGTTTTGTTTCAGTGGACATTGCATATACTCACTTAATCCCTACTGTTGCGTATCAAAGTAGTGTAGTGGACCTATACGATTTATCAATGATGTACTACAATAGAGAAATGATGCACCAAGTAGCCTACACAATCACAAAGAACGTGAAACATATTCACATGCGCGCTGCACATCGCCTAGTTTCAGAAGAATATAATCTGCAGACAGTAAGAGTGTGCAGCTTCAGATGGTTTTGAGCTCAGAGAAGAATGACATCGGTAGCTGGTAGGGTAGGAAAGACGTTTCAACTTATATCTCCCAGTAAATGTTAACCAAGGCAACAATGGGTATGCAAACCAGGTGTTGAAAAAGTTTAGTCAGAAGTGTTGGTTAGTAGGCTATTTGTAATGTGCTGTTTGCATCAGGGGCGCAGACATGGATGGGCCTGGGTGGACAGAGGCTCACCCACTGGGGAGCCAGGCCCTGACAGGCCCACCCAATCAGATTGATATGGTTTAAGCATTGTTGTGGACTTAGAAAAAATAGACAAATGTGAGGGTCTATTTAAAAAGGTGTGATTTTGAAGGTGAAAACCTGAAAAATCTATAGAAAAACTCATTAAAAAAAACAGATTTTTCACACAGGTGCCTTTCCTTTGCTGAGCGGGACTTATGGGAAGTTTTTGGCAAAATTAGAGTATACCCACATCTACGCCACTGCATAGAACCGATGGAAAGACAGCAGTCACACACAGCATGATGTTAAAGGATAAAAAGTCCAAAAACTCAGACATAAGTCAGTAGGTTCCAGTCATAAGAAAACAAAAACACAACCATTAAGCGTTTCCCAATCGAAATGTCCAACTATTACTTCAAGGTGCAAATAACATTTCACTATCACACAAAGTAACCAGTGACCTAAAGTGGAACTGACAGTGTTTTAACTACTTTGCATATTTGAAAAAAACAAACAATTAATAATATCAATAAAAAATTCCCAGTTTATGCTACAAAATCAACTTTATAAGAGGTTTAAAAAAGAGGTTATATTTGACTCATTGTTCCATGAGGTACACTAAGGCATTGTTGGCAGAATAGATGGATGCAGTTCAATGCATGATTATAATTAATCAATACACTTCTTGGTAGTCCAAAAAATATTGCTATCAGGTTGTAAATCACAGCTGGCCTGGTACATTGTTTTCTGCCTCCATTCGGGAAGCACTGTTTTAGTTTCAATGACTAAATAACCTGGACAAAAACGCACAATTTAATTTTTTATTTCACCAGGTAGGCAAGTTGAGAACAAGTTCTCATTTACAACTGCGACCTGGCCAAGATAAAGCAAAGCAGTTCGACACATATAACACAGTTACACATGGAGTAAAACAAACACACAGTCAATAATACAGTAGAAAAATAAGTCTATATACAATGTGAGCAAATGAGGTGAGATAGGGAGGTAAAGGCAATAAATAGGCCATGGTGGCGAAGTAAATACAATATAGCAATTAAAACACTGGAATGGTAGATTTGACAGATGAGTGTGCAAAGTAGAAATACTGGGGTGCAAAGGAGCAAAATAAATAAATACAGTACAGGAAGAGGTAGTTGTTTGGGCTGTTTATAGATGGGCTATGTACAGGTGCAGTGATCTGTGAACTGCTCTGACAGCTGGTGCTTAAAGCTAGTGAGGGAGATAAGTGTTTCCAGTTTCAGAGATTTGTTCGTTCCAGTCATTGGCAGCAGAGACCTGGAAGGAGAGGCGACCAAGGGAGGAATTGGCTTTGGGGGTGACAAGTGAGATATACCTGCTGGAACGCGTGCTACAGGTGGGTGCAGCTATGGTGACCAGCGAGCAGAGATAAGGCGGGACTTTACCTAGCAGGGTCTTGTAGATGACCTTGAGCCAGTGGGTTTGGCGACAAGTATGAAGCGAGGGCCAGCCAACGAGAGCGTACATGTCGCAGTGGTGGGTAGTACACTGCTCAAAAAAATAAAGGGAACACTAAAATAACACATCCTAGATCTGAATGAATGAAATATTCTTATTAAATACTTTTTTCTTTACATAGTTGAATGTGCTGACAACAAAATAACACAAAAATGATCAATGGAAATCAAATTTATCAACCCATGGAGGTCTGGATTTGGAGTCACACTCAAAATTAAAGTGGAAAACCACACTACAGGCTGATCCAACTTTTATGTAATGTCCTTAAAACAAGTCAAAATGAGGCTCAGTAGTGTGTGTGGCCTCCACGTGCCTGTATGACCTCCCTACAACGCCTGGGCATGCTCCTGATGAGGTGGCGGATGGTCTCCTGAGGGATCTCCTCCCAGACCTGGACTAAAGCATCCGCCAACTCCTGGACAGTCTGTGGTGCAACGTGGCGTTGGTGGATGGAGCGAGACATGTTGTCCCAGATGTGCTCAATTGGATTCAGGTCTGGGGAACGGGCGGGCCAGTCCATAGCATCAATGCCTTCCTCTTGCAGGAACTGCTGACACACTCCAGCCACATGAGGTCTAGCATTGTCTTGCATTAGGAGGAACCCAGGGCCAACCGCACCAGCATATGGTCTCACAAGGGGTCTGAGGATCTCATCTCGGTACCTATTGGCAGTCAGGCTACCTCTGGCGAGCACATGGAGGGCTGTGCGGCCCCACAAAGAAATGCCACCCCACACCATGACTGACCCATCGCCAAACCGGTCATGCTGGAGGATGTTGCAGGCAGCAGAACGTTCTCCACGGCGTCTCCAGACTCTGTCACGTCTGTCACATGTGCTCATGTGCTCAGTGTGAACCTGCTTTCATCTGTGAAGAGCACAGGGCGCCAGTGGCGAATTTGCCAATCTTGGTGTTCTCTGGCAAATGCCAAACGTCCTGCACTGTGTTGGGCTGTAAGCACAACCCCCACCTGTGGACGTCGGGCCCTCATACCACCCTCATGGAGTCTGTTTCTGACCGTTTGAGCACACATGCACATTTGTGGCCTGCTGGAGGTCATTTTGCAGGGCTCTGGCAGTGCTCCTCCTTGCACAAAGGCGGAGGTAGCGGTCCTGCTGCTGAGTTGTTGCCCTCCTACGGCCTCCTCCACGTCTCCTGATGTACTGGCCTGTCTCCTGGTAGCGCCTCCATGCTCTGGACACTACGCTGACAGACACAGCAAACCTTTTTGCCACAGCTCGCATTGATGTGCCATCCTGGATGAGCTGCACTACCTGAGCCACTTGTGTGGGTTGTAGACTCCGTCTCATGCTACCACTAGAGTGAAAGCACCGCCAGCATTCAAAAGTGACCAAAACATCAGCCAGGAAGCATAGGAACTGAGAAGTGGTCTGTGGTCACCACCTGCAGAACCACTCCTTTATTGGGGGTGTCTTGCTAATTGCCTATAATTTCCACCTGTTGTCTATTCCATTTGCACAACAGCATGTGAAATGTATTGTCAATCAGTGTTGCTTCCTAAGTGGACAGTTTGATTTCACAGAAGTGTGATTGACTTGGAGTTACATTGTGTTGTTTAAGTGTTCCCTTTATTTTTTTGAGCAGTGTATATGGGGCTTTGGTGACAAAGGCTGGGAATGTCAATACAATCAAACTAGCAAGGGCAATGATCACAAGTCAATCATAACGTAGCTAATAGGCTAGGGTATCTATTTATGTAGCAAGCTAAAAACATGGAGCTAGATATAAACTGTTAGGACAATGTTATGTCATTGGAGTGGGTGAGTGACTGATTTTCCCCTCATATCGTTTTTCGGTGGCCACCCGTGCCAGCTACCTCAGATCATAGGCGGGTCCAGCTGCGCTATAATAAGCGTGGTTTACTCAGATCCCAATTTCAGATCACCTCCTCGTTGTCAAAAATGTCGTGGAAATTCAGTACTGAGAGAGACTTGGTCATTTCTTCAAACAATCATCTTTATTTAATATTGATTAATTATTGCAATAATGAGGCTGGTCGACCCCACACCCTTGAGTGTTGGACCGAGTAACCTAACCTTTACACAAATGCAGAGTACTATATATAGCTGAGACTAACAATGCGCAGTCATGGTTGGTTCAACCCCCCTCATGCAGACCAAGGAGCATCATAATCCACTCTGGGTTCAGCCTGTCGTTATCTGCACGTGGGTTGTTGTCTTAACCCCACCTTGGCTTAGTTTCCCAGATGCAAGGATGATTTGGAGACAATGAGGAATTGTTCTAAACCCCTCCTGGCTATCTCTATCTCGGTTACACCCACCACATCTTGTCTATGTAATGCAGTCTTTAACTCATTTGTCAGCTCAAGCCATCTCTGGTGACCATACACCCAGATTAGCTGCAGGGAACTAGAGTGGAGACCATACAAACACAGACACTAACAGGACAGAAATATCCTATCTATTATTAAGCATTAATTGCAAACTATTAATATCAAACAAATCAGGTAAATATGTAATATTTCTATCACACTTTACACAGCTAGAGATGCAGGTGTCATTTGGTTAGCTAGCCAGTTAGCTTGGGTGCCTGGTTGGGACAAGCATGCATTGGCAGGCAAGCTGCAGAAGGTCGAGGAGGCTACAATTCCCCATTGTTTCAGTGCAATGTTGATGGCCAACTAGCTGAAAAAGTTTGAATGTTTATCTACTGTTCCGTTGTTAGATTTGAGCTCATCTTGCTCTGGCATTAGTTGGTAATCTTGTTGTTGATGTGCATAACTAAGGGAGAGAGCCTACCTTTTCACGGTTGTTTGATCAATAGGACATTAAAGTTTCCAAATGTAAGAGGAATCCCGTGTGTTTATATATTTGCAGAAATCCATTCAGGTGTATTTTGTGGTTTTTGGTGAATGCGTTCTAATGATCCAAAGTCTAACTGTTGCAACTGCCTGTAAACACAGTACAATAAATGAAAACGTGAAAATGACCTTAGATAAGTGGTCGCTTGTAAAAAATAAAATAAAAACTATTCTGACAAGTGCCACATTCTTCCAGGGGGAGTATATTTAACCGATGTGAAATGGCTAGCTAGTTAGCGGTGGTGCGCGCTAATACCGTTTCAATTGGTGACGTCACTGTCTAGCTTTAGCTTTTGTTGTCAACTAGTTTGCAGCTGATTCAGCAGGTGTTATCAAAGACGGTGTTTGCTAATTTATTAGCTTCTCCCTTTTCAAGAATAATTTACTTGCTCTGAGACCTTGAAGTAGTTGTTCCCCTTGCTCTGCAAGGGCCGCTGCGGGTAACGATGCTTCGTGGGTGACTTGTCTGTGTGCAGAGGGTCCCTGGTTCGAGCCGGAGAGGGACGGAAGCAATACTGTTACATATATTAAAAGATTTGTTGCTAAAATGCTGCCAGTTTCACTTTAAATGCAAGTGTTTCACACACAAGTTGTTTTCAAAGAGATGGCTAACAAGCAAGCGCTGCAATAAAACTCAAATGTCCATCTGGTGAGATGAACTGTAAATTATTCCTGAAAAGGGAGAAGCTAATAAATTAGCAAACACCGTCTTTGATAACACCTGCTGAATCAGCTGCAAACTAGTTGACAACAAAAGCTAAAGCTAGACAGTGGGAAAACTACTGCTTGCTATTGCTCAGTGACCCTTGGCCTTCGAGGCAGAGGTTTCTATACGTTTTTGTAAAAACAGTCCCACTCAATAAATCAAAATGTGATTGGTTGATTACACTTCCACTCAAAAAGGTTTCCCTAATACAGTTGAATGGCAGATACCTTTACCTAGCTTCTGATGGCTTTTTTCTTGCTCGATTTATCTCCCCAGAGACCAGCAAAGATTCAGCGACATTCTCCAGTAATACAGTATAATGAACACAATAAATCAAGCAGTTTGACAAGCTCTTGCCTCCTAAAAACATCTTCAATATCCCTTGGTACAGGCATTTGTTTAGGTCACACCAGTTGAGGCCGCTCTCGGTCATCTCTGCATAGACATCTCTCCTCCAAGTGTTCCAGGATTGACCTCGTTTCAACTAGGGGTTCCATTTCAGGAAATTCTGAACCCCTAAGGAAAAACTGGACAGGAATCCATTGAACTACTACTAAAAAGTGCCGTTGTATTGGACACGCCCCACAGAAACCAGCCACCAACATCACTCACCAGCCACCAACATCACTCACCAGCCACCAACATCACTCACCAGCCACCAACATCACTCACCAGCCCCTGAAATGGAAGTAGTTTATTTTCAGGCATCGTTAGTTTCTCACAATATATTCACAAGTCTTCATCCAACACAAAATGTCTGTCAGATTGGGTTTATAAACTCTGCGTTGGCAAACTATATTGTTAGTCTGAAGTCAGCAAAGGTGTTTTTTCCCTTTACATAACTCAAAAACAGAATTGCACTCGTGTCATTTAAAAGGAGGGAGCGAGTGGGCGGTAGAGTGGGTGAGAGGAGAGGGAAGAGACTAGCTACAAAAGAGAGGGGAGGGGGTGAAGCTACAACGCATGACGATGTCAGTGAAGGAGGAGAGCGACCGAGGAACGTAACATAGGCGGAGAAAAAGCATAGAACAGGAGGGAAGAGGTGTGTGGGAGAGGGGAAGACCTTGGAGATCAATTACAGGAGGTAGAGGGGTAGAGATGGAGCACGTGTCAGAGGGAGAAATAAGGAGTGACGTCGCGTAAAATAACATGCTCTCCTTCATTTTTAAAAAGCGTTCCACTCTGCTAACCAGCACCTCGCCTAAATAGGTGTGCGTTTCTTTCGCCTCTAAAATAACATGCTACCATTTTGTTCAGGTGTCAGGCACATCATAAACCAGGTGAGAACCGGGTAAAAGGTTTGGGATAAAAAAAAATATTACGTAAGTGTTTGGGGTGAAAACAGCATGTTACTTTAAAACTTTTCTTAGTAAGTGCCAAATTGTCCTCTTTAGTTGTCAAAACGTAAATATGAAAAACACCCCCACAAGTGACACAATTGAAAAGCCCAATGTCCTCTCAGAGGGCTTAATAAAGTGGCATGTATGGCCTCAGATACAGACCAAGAACTATATGTCCACTAGAGGACAAAATTTAATTGCTGGGTCTCAGGAGGATTTAGGTTAACTGTTTAACAGGTTTAATAACTAACAGAATATTTCAAGCTGGCAGAAAAAGGAGAGCATGGAGGAGTAAGAACGGTAGCAACCGTGTCTAGCCAAGCTGTGACAATCCAACCTGAACACACACTATTTCACTGACCAAACACACAATGCAAGAGAAGGGCATTCAATACTCCTTGTAATGAGGGCATAAATCTGACTCCACTTGCAAACACACACGGATGACAGAGGTAGTGTGGTTCACACCAAAGGTTATTAAAAAGTCTTGATTCAGCTACAAAAAGACTGAGTCAATTTATTTAGTGCTGACTAGAGGAACATATCAAAAGATTTAAAAAAGTTACTGATAAAAGTAAAAACATGACAAAACAATAGAACATGTGACATACAAACTAAAAGCAGAGGGATCAGTGTCGGAGACGAGCACGTCGAGAGGTGCGGACGATGGGTGTGGTTACCTTAGGTGTCTCACCTCTCTGCCATGACAAGTATAGGGGGTCACAAAGCTATCGTCATGGCGACTGGCTACAGAGGGCTTGGCTTGACCTTTGAGGGGAGAGAAAGAATATCATGGAACATTAGCTAAAGTCTATGTAATTGGCAAAAATAAATACATTCAGGAGGGAAAAATTCACTATCTACCAGAAAAGTCACTACACTTGTGTGTGCGCACTCACCTCTCTTGGGCCTGCCACCCCGTCCCTTGTTGGGTAGTGGCGTGTGAGTGGTGTTCTGGCTGGGCCCAGCTCCCTCGGGCTGGTTCGTCTCCATCTCAGAGCTCTCTACGTTCTCCAGCCACGGGTGTGGACCGCCGTCAGACGCTTCTCAAACTCCTCCACCTGGACCTGGGGACAGAGACAGAAGAATCAGAATAAGACCTGGCATGTGTATTCATTTAGAGCACAGTCAAGAAATCAGTCTGGATAGTCAAAGAGTCAGGATAATGCATAGTCTCTCACTTGTCCCAAGTTCACCGTTATGTATATCTGAATAGGGGGGGCTAAGAGCTTTATGTGGTTTGAACAACTGAAAACTATTCTGTCAGTCAATACATACAACCACTATCATCAGTACCTTGCGCTGTGGCTTGGCTCCTCGGCGTAGCTTAGCAGTGATGGAGAGGAGAGGCTGGTAGACTCATGTCTCAGTCAGCTTGTCACTAACACTCCTGGAGCCTCTTCAGCCCTCGCTCACACAGAGACAGAGACACGGGCAGGTCACACCACTGACGCTCAGTCCTGGAGAGAGAATTGGGGGGGGGGGGGGGGAATTAGGAAATTTGATTATTCACTTCCAACAAATAGTCTTTCAAGAACAGAGGAAGTCTGACCTGACATTTGCAGATATCATTCTCCACCCATGGTCTCGCTGAGTCACTGTCTGTGGCTTAATCTAAAATGCCTTTTCTGTGGAGGTCTGCGCTTTGAATGACGAGCCAGAAAGAGGGAGAGTTGGCCCCGAGTTCACTGAACAGACGACCTAGGCCTCGGATAATCCTGAGACTGAGAGGAACTAATGCCAGCCGTTATGATACGGAGTGGGAGAAAAGAAATTAGGAGATAGGAAGAGCGAGGGGAAGACGGGCTGCTCACTTTGCGGTCCTGAAGCGCTGACACAGCTTCTCCACCAGAGACTCAGTCTGTCTCTCCTTAGTGATGTAGGAAAACAGCTGCCTGAAAACAGAGACAAAGAGGGAAACATTCAAATAAGGCATGAGCAGAAGAAATAAGGTGAGCGCAGAAGACTGTACACACAATACACACAGTGAGCACAGAAGACACTACACTGATCACAATACACAATATACACAGTGAGAGCAGAAGAGGCACACAGCTCAGTGTGGACACCACTCACTTCATGATGGTGTGGAAGTCTTCCTCGTTCATGGCTCTCTCTGGGTCTGACAGTCTGCTGATGATGTCTGGGAACAGGTTGCAGATGACATTGTCCTGGGAGGAGAGGAGAAGCCACTGTCTGGTTTAGAACATTGGAGGATCCATTACACTCAGTCTATGTAAAAAGGTCCCCAATACACCAACACAGATTTACAGTGCATTCAGACCACTTGACTTTTCACACATTTTGTTACGTTACAGCCTTATTCTAAATTTGATGAAATTGAAAATTTAAATCAAATCTACTTCGCCAAACGGTGATGATTTAACAAGCGCATTCGCGAAAAAAGCACTGTCGTTGAACCAATGTACCTAACCATAAACATCAATGCCTTTCTTTAAAATCAATACACAAGTATATATTTTTAAACCTGCATATTTAGTTAATATTGCCTGCTAACAAGAATTTCTTATAACTAGGGAAATTGTGTCACTTCTCTTGCGTTCCGTGCAAGCAGTCAGGGTATATGCAGCAGTTTGGGCCGCCTGGCTCGTTGCGAACTGTGTGAAGAACAATGTAACAGCAATATTTAGACTTAGGGATGCCATGTTGTTTTCGAAATGATAGGTTTCCCGTTTCGACCATATTAATGACAAAAGGCTCGTATTTCTGTGTGTTTTTATAATTAAGTCTATGATTTGATAGAGCAGTCTGAGTGGTGGTAGGCAGCAGCAGGCTCGCAAGCATTCATTCAAACAGCACTTTACTGCGTTTCCAGCACCCCTTCGCTGTGCTTCAAGCATTGAGCTGTTTATGACTTCAAGCCTATCAACTCCCAAGATTAGGCTGGTGTAACCGATGTGAAATGGCTAGCATGTTAGCAGGGTGCGCACTAATAGCGTTTAGTCAAAGAGTCAGGATAATGCATAGTCTCTCACTTGTCCCAAGTTTACCGTTATGTATATCTGAATTGGGGGGGGGGCTAAGAGCTTTATGTGGTTTGAACAACTGAAAACTATTCTGTCAGTCAATACATACAACCACTATCATCAGTACCTTGCGCTGTGGAAAGCTGGTGGTTCCTTTTAACATGAGTCTTAAATATTCCCAGGTAAGAAGTTTTAGGTTGAGGTTATTATAGGAATTATAGGACTATTTCTCTCTATACCATTTGTATTTCATATACTTAACTCAGGTTAAAAGCTTTCATATGTTCTCATGTTCTGAGCTAACTTAAACGATAGCTTTTTTTACATGGCACATACTGCACTTTTACTTTCTTCTCCAACACTTTGTTTTTGCATTATTTAAACCAAATTGAACATGTTTCATTATTTATTTGAGACTAAATTGATTTTATTGATGTATTATATTAAGTTAAAATAAGTGTTCATTCAGTGTTGTTGTAATTGTCATTATTACAAATAAAAAACCATCCGATTAATCGGTATCGGCTTTTTTTGGTCCTCCAATAATCGGTATCGGTATTGAAAAATCATAATCGGTTGACCTCTAATCTCCACAATGCTCTGTTCATCTTTCCCTCTATCCTTACTAGTCTCCCAGTCCCTGCCGCTGACAAATATTCCCACAGCATGATGCTGCCACCATGCTTCACCGTAGGGATGGTGCCAGGTCCTCCAGATGTGACGCTTGGCATTCATGCAAAAGAGTTCAAACTTGGTTTCAGACCAGAGAATATTGTTTTTTCATGGTCAGAGTTCTTTAGGTGCCGTTTGGCAAACTCCAAGCAGGCTGTCATGTGCTTTTTACTGAGGAGTGGCTTCCGTCTGGCCACTCCACCATAAAGGCCTGATTGGTGGAGTGCTGGTTGTCCTTCTGGAAGGTTCTCTCGTCTCCACAGAGGAACTCTGGAGCTCTGTCAGAGTGACCATCGAGTTCTTGGTCACCTCCCTGACCAAGGCCCTTCTCCCCCGATTGCTCAGTTTGGCCGGGTGGCCAGCTCTAGGAAGAGTCTTGGTGGTTCCAATCTTCTTACATTTAAGAATGGAGGCCACTGTGTTCTTGGGGACCTTCAATGCCGCAGACATTTTTTGGTACCCTTCCCCAGATCTGTGCCTCGACACAATCCTGTCTCTGAGCTCTACGGACAATTCCTTTGACCTCATGGCTTGGTGTTTGCTCTGACATGCAGATGTGGGACTTTATATAGACAGGTGTGAGTTTCCAAATTATGTCCAATCAATTGAATTTACCACAGGTGGTCTCCAATCAAGTTGTAGAAACAGCAAGGAGATCAATGGAAACAGGATGCACATGAGCTCAATTTCAAGTCTCAGCAAAGGGTCTGAATACTTATGTAAATAAGGTGTCTAAAAACCTGTTTTTGCCTTGTCATTATGGAGTATAGTGTGTAGATTGGATTAAATAAACATTTTAGAATAAGGCTGTAATGTAACAAAATGTGGAAAAAGTCAAGGGGCCTGAATAGTTCCCTAAGGCACTGTATTTTCCAATCAAATAGACATGCCTGGAATTAACGCTGTGTGTGTACCTTGGAGGCGAGCTCGTTGAAGAAGTTGAGTGCGAGGCTGGCGATGTGTGTCTGGGGGTCGATGAGCAGTACAGCCACCTCGCTGATCTGACCTTTGACCTTCAGCACATCCTTCAGCACTAGCTGGATCAGAACAGTCACTGCAGTCTGCCTCACCGCCGGGTTCTCGTCACTCAGCCTGGGCAGGGGAGACGGGGACATGTTATATGATGAAACAATATTAAAAAATGGCATGCAGGTTTCTTCTCTAATCATGATACCATGAAAGAGAGAGACTGGCCAATCAATGACATGACAGATTAAGCAATCGATTACCTGGGTGAAAATACTACCAGCCATACATTGGACCTGAAGGCTTCGATGCCAATACCCCTGACTGGCATTAACCATAATCCTCTGCAGACATTTCAGATGTACGTGTGGGAGGTAAAGGGCCTCTACTCTGAGGGAGCACTAAGACAAAAGGCTGCAGTGTCTCCCTGGCCTCCATTGTTCTAAACAGGGGAATTAACCGCATACACTGGGAAGGGATGAGGCCAGGTGAAAAAAATAATAATAAGCAACTTTTCCTCCAGCCGTGGATTAGGACATTATCCAGAGGAACCGGACTCGCCGGGTGTGTGGTCTGCTATACAGTAGACTGTCATAAGCCACAGCTTGGTGTGTGGTCTGCTATACAGTAGACTGTCATAAGCCACAGCTTCAGTATAATTAACTAGGCATGTAAAACAGTGCATTACCATTAGAGTAAAAAAGAAACATGTTTAATACCCTTATCAGTCCTCTCCCAGAGAGGGCTGTCTGTCTTTGAGGAGACCCAACACAATGGAGGTGTGTGGGAGACAATTACTGACTGCTACAAAACACTTACCATGAGGAAAAACCTGAGGATTAGTGTTCATAGTGAAAAGCCTGGAAAACACTATTCATCTGAAACACCTAAAACGTAAGAATAACCAAGCATCATAATTAGCACTATACAAAGACAAAAACAGAACGAGTGGAATGAAGAGATAACGAATTGTAATTAAACTTAATGGGGGAGGGGTATGGCTTCAGTGCATCTCAATGTGGGAAGAACAACCAGCAATCATCATTAAGCTTTCTTCAATTAAGTCCCCATCCTTCCTATGGAGTATAACCTATGGCATCACCTGAAATGATCCCATTTCTCCCTCTGATCTACTCATTGTATAATTATACCACCAACAAGTAGTTCTGGACACAATCAGAACCTTCACGTTGTTCTAGACCTTACAGAAAGTTCAGTTATTTCTGTTCAAATTTTAAAAAATGAAGTATGCACGAGCGAGCAGACCATGGTTGACACAGTCCAGAAGAGCAGTTGGAGTTCTGAAGAGCACAGTACACTGTACTGTCGTGCTATAGCAACATCAGAGGTCAGAATGATAGTGGAGGACATGACAGCATTTTACAATGCTTCCTATTGGTTTTTTCTGTTCTGAACATATGGAAATAAGTTTTTTCGATCAACTGGTTCAGTAGACTGCAGCAGCAGCAGGACTGGAGCGTGTGAAGGAATAACATTAGCAGACAACCAGACATGGAACGAGCTTGTAGCCCTCAGCCATCCTTATCTAATGGCCATGTTTACCTAAATTAAAAAGCCACACAATCCATAGTACACACAGCTGGGTAATTAAATAAAGATCAGATTGTTTGCTACTTCCATATTCTAATCTATAAACAAGTTCTATTAGCTGCTTGGTTAATATTTAGTCACTGAATGACAGTGGCTTGTGGGGGTGCACACCTGGTACAGAGTCTCTGGGTCCAGGTGTTTGGGTTACCTGGTACAGAGTCTCTGGGTCCAGGTGTTTGGGTTACCTGGTATAGAGGTTCTGGGTCCAGGGCTCCAGGATGTTGGGGAAGCGGACGGTGAGGTCTCCCAGGCCGATGATGGCGTTGGCCCTGACGACGGGCAGAGAGGAACGCTCCAGCACCGTGAACAGGAGACGAATGTGCTCCTCACACGAACTGACAGAGGAGAGGGAACAGAGGTTGACAAAGAGGCACACACCACAGCCACGCAAAGGAAAACTACTTAAAAACAAAGTTAGTCTGGGGTGTAGTCTGACCTGATCATCATGTACCGTGAGAGGGCCAGGCAGGCAGCGGTGGTGAAATGGGGGTGGCAGTATCTCCCTGGGGAACTACACACCCTCACCAGCAGGAGCAGGAACGAGCACAACAGGTTCTCTTCTGGGGGGGAAGGGATGTGGTTTTCAAGGCAATTAAATCACATCAGGAAAAATTTACTTCGTTTTGAAAAGGTTAAGCCTTTCTTACCAGCCAGCAGCTCAGTGTCACAGATCTTCCTGATCAGCTCAGTGTCACAGATCTTCCTGATCAGCTCAGTGTCACAGATCTTCCTGATCAGCTCAGCCTCGGTGTCCTCAGCAGAAGCACCCATCAACTCAAGTTCTTCCTCCACAGAACTGTCATTGGCCGCTTGCTGTGGGAAACATGGATCATGACAGTTGATTAAGAACTCCTTGTTCATGTCTGGTCTACTGGAAAGTTACAGCGATTTAATCTAAATGAGTAATTAGGAAGAAGATAGCTGTTGTTCTTAAACCCCTGATGGGAAGAATCATCAAGACCTGTCAATCACCGCGTGAACAAAATTAAACTCATCAAGCGTTTCCCAGGGAGAAAAATCACTGATTGGCAAGACAATCCTACTCACCAGGGACTCACGTGGCCTCTTTACTAATCAACATCCTGTTCTGATAACATTTGGTTTATGAGATGCAATGACAATCAATTTGACACAAATAGTAAAAGCCTCTTAAACACAGAACACGTGTATAAACCCAGCAGTCTCATTACCACTAGGTTTGTAGTATCCTAATCTCATGATTGACCATTATGTGAATTATTGCCATCATTGGTTTGGGTTGTATAAAAATACTGGACATCATAAACAGTGTTTTCATTCCATGTCCAGACTGACCTTGGCCTTATGGGAGGGCGCCTTCGCCCCCCTCTCTTCTGTCTCTCCTCTCCTCCTCCACAGCTCAGAGCTGACGCTGCGCTCCAGGTGGGACACCTGCCAGAACGCCACGCAGCCACACAGACAGCAGCTGGGCCAGGGACTCGCAGCTCACCGCAGGGACTAGAGGGACAGGGACACACATCACTAACACACCGTACTGATCATAAAGTACCTATACAAAATACTGGTCATCATAATACACTACCACACTGGCAGAGTTCAACAACTAGGCACAGTGAAAGAGCACCAGACAACTGGAGAATGTCATCTATTCATACTACGTTGAGAAGTTATTTTACTAGAGTGCACCAACTATCGAAATAATCACTCCGTCTCTCACCTTGTTCTCCCTGCTCCTCAGGGTCCTGAGATACACCCGGAAACTGGCTGACATCCTTGTTTGCTAACATCTCCCCGCCCTCCACGATCTGGTCCAATAGCAGGCGAGAGCAGCGCTGTAGGATGCGGGAGCAGAGCTGATCTGGGGACTCGGACAGGAAGTACAGCAGACGGACAGCCTGCTCCATGAAGCTCTGCCAATGAGGGTCCGGCATCACCACACCTGGGGCGGGACCAGACACAGTCAGGGGCAAAGACAATACATTCTCCCACTCAAGAGATGATGTGTACACACATACACCTTCAGCGATGGCCTGTGTGAAGCAGGTAAAGAGCTGGTTGTCCTGAGGCAGTCTGAATGGAGCTCCTTTGGATTGCTGGGGAGGGACAAATCAACTCAATCACTTTAAACATTCAAATGTCTATAGGTCTGACCCCATTTAGTAACCTGGTAGATTGTTTCGTCTAGGCTTGTTGGTCAACAGATATTTCTTTAGTTGAGCAGTTGCAAATATCTTTATTTTTTCATGATACACAAGACACCCTTCTGATTCCCACCAGTCTCAGTGGACTAATCCATTGCAGATGCCACGGGGAAGGCACAGTACATCACTAAGACATGAGCTACTGAAATTGTAAATGGTTAGACAAAGGAGATGATCGTGGACTACAGGAAAAAGCAGGCCGAACAGGCCCCCATAAACATCAACGGGGCTGTAGCGGAGCGAGAGCTTCAAGTTCCTTGGTGTCCACATCAACAAACTATCATGGTCCAAGCACACCAAGACAGTCGTGAAGAGGGCACGACAAAACCTTCTCCCCCTTAGGAGACTGAAAAGATTTGACATGGTACCCCAGATCCTCAAAAAGTTCTACAGCTGCACCGTCGAGAGCATCCTGACCGCTTGCATCACCGCCAAGTATGCAACTGCTCGGTATCTGACCTTAAGGCGCTACAGAGGGTAGTGCGAACGGCCCAGTACATTACTGGAGCCAAACTTCCTGCCATCCAAGACCTCTATACCAGACAGAGTCAGAGGAAAGCTCATAAAATTGTCAGAGACGCCAGTCACCCAAGTTAGACTTCTCTGCTACCGCACAGCAAGCAGTACTGGAGCACCAAGTCTAGGACCAAAAGGCTCCTCAACAGCTTCTACCCCCAAGCCATTAGACTGCTGAACAATTAATAAAATCACCAGACTATTTACATTGACCCCCCCCTCCCTTTTGTTTACTGCTGCTACTCGTTTACATTTACATTTAAGTCATTTAGCAGACGCTCTTATCCAGAGCGACTTACAAATTGGAAAGTTCATACATATTCATCCTGGTCCCCCCGTGGGAATTGAACCCTGGTCCCCCCGTGGGAATTGAACCCACAACCCTGGCGTTGCAAGCGCCATGCTCTACCAACTGAGCTATAGTCACTTCACCCCTACTTACATGTACAAATTACCTCAACTAACCTGTACCCCCGCACACTGACTCGGTACCCCCTGTATATAGCCTCGTTATTGTTATTCTTACGGTGCTACTTTGAATATTTTTTTTTAACTTTAGTCTATTTGGTAAATATTTTCTTAACTCTTCTTGAACTGCACTGTTGGTTAAGGGCCTGTAAATAAGCATTTCACAGTAAGGTCTACACTTGTTGTAGTCGGCGCATGTGACATAAAGTTTGATTTTATCTATTTTGTAAGAAAATGGTGCAACACTAATAAATATAATATTTTATAACAAATGCGGTTTCTCACGCGATGGATAGCGGGAAAAAGCGCTGTCTTGGGGTTCTGAAACGTAATCTCCAGTGCACCGTTGAATTTCCCTTTGTTGCAATGTGCATAACAGCGAAGTTAACCAGCATATTGGTGTTGAGAACAATGCGGCAGAAGCAGAGTAAGGAGACGAGAAAACAGCCCTTGCCTTCACTTTGTAAGAAACTTGAGGAAACTAATTAAGATATATAACCCATAGCGTAACTGTTAAAACGTGCCTGGCATGATAAATCATCCACATCTACAGAAATCCTGTTTGTTGCCAGTTGGAGTCTTTAATAGCCTACTGATTCCGTGAGCACCAAGCCTCACACAACAAGAACGTCAGATTAAGCAATTTCACAAATGTGGCTGTTTTTAAATCTTTGCTATGCTGTATTAAAGGCTTTAGATTTTTGTTAGAACAGACTCTGGTATTACTTACAATTTAGCGTTGTTTACACGGTTCCAAACAGGCAGAAAACACTAATCTAACAGGACGGGGAAGAGGCGCAGCCATGATGGGTGGGCACAGGTCCACACACTACGGAGCCAGGCCCAGCCAATCAGAAAACATTTTTCCTTACAATTAAAAACCAAAATACTGCTCAGCATCCCGCCTCCCCCTCAGACGATCTCACAGGTAAAGAAGCTGGATGTGGAGGTCCTGGGCTGGCGTGATTACATATGGTCTGCAGTTGTGAGGCCGGTTGGGTGTACTGCCAAATTCTCTAAAAGAACGTCGGAGGTGGCTTATGGTAGATAAATTAACATTCAAAACAACTCTGGTGGACATTCCTGCATTCAGCATGCCAATTGCACGCTTCCTCAAAACAAGCTTTTTTGCATATGGACATTTTTGGGGATCTTTTATTTCAGCTCATATTTCAGCTCAAGAACATGCATACAAACATGCTATCAGTTGCTACACAGCAACTTTAGTGTGTGGTGCACAAATGAGGTTCCTGGCAGTATGTAAATTCACTGCTATGTCTACACACAACAAAGTAGTAAACTACATCATTTAAATTATGCCCAGGCTCCAGATTAATCAATCATCTCGTCGGTGCTCGGCCCTCCGCAGAACACACACGGTCCCAGTCTATGAGGGATAATGTGTGTGGGAGGGAGGGTTAGAGGATGTGAGGGGAGGATTAAACAGGTTATGAATGCTGCCTGCGTGGAAAGAGGCGGCACGGTATTGTCCAGTACAGTGTGGGTGGACTGCAGATAGTCATCCCCCATCAGGCAGTGACTGTCTTTGAATCTTTGACCGAATGTGTGTTTACAACGCTCGTTCATTGAAAACCCTGGCGGTGAGCCCAGATTTATAGGTGGTCGTGACTTCGACTCAATGCAGAGAAGTCAGTGTACTCTGCTGTGCTCCTATTCAGAGACCAAATGCGCCAGCATGCTTCAGTTCGGCTAGCCAAATGAGTGTGATTGCATACTCCCTTAAAGACATTCACTTGAACGAGAAAAAAGCGTCCATTTTGAGTCGCCGTAGCCAGTACACTTCCTCAAAAAAGTCTGAATTAATCTAAGATAACGTCAAAATGAATGACCGATTCCTGAGTTTATGCTGAGGATATCCTTTTGTTTTTGCATCTAAGATGTTTACTGAAGTATTTCGATGAAAAAATGTGCATGAGAATGGGTCGTCTCTCGTTGAATGACAGACTATTGAAGAATCCCTACTGTTGACCAATCACCGACAAAGGGGTGTAGACTTGGTGCCCCCGAACTGAAAAAAAAGAGAAAAACTTTGAAGTCTAAAATAAACAACGTCACAAGATGTAATAATATATGCACGTCTTCCGAAGTGGTACGGCTGGGAAGCATGCAGGCGCCTTAATGAGGTTTAGTGGACAAATTAACCAACGCCAGAATTTTGAGTCAAAGCCAAGTGCCAAAGGTAGGAGTTGCCAACAGGTGCAGACCTAGGAACAGTTTACCATACATCAATAAGGGAACATTGTCATTGGGAGGTTAAGTGCAAAACTTAACTTGGATCAGTCTCATATTAAACAAAGATTAAGATCAATGTATTCGTCAATTGCCCACAGGGTCCAACTGAAATTTTACTTCCACTTTAAACCCAACCCCTCCGAAAGACACATACAGATGTAGAAGCCCTCAGATTAACAAAAGAAGAGCTCATGGACTCCTGAATATGGAGGTGGGTTTCTCCCTGCCTCAGATTAACACACCAGTCACACTGTCAGCACCCTCCCACTATTCTCTACCGTGTTTCTTCAGCGGGAGAAAAGTGTGGGTGGGTCCAAGTCACTGTAGGCCGGCCCTTACAGCAGAGCAGCCAATCTCCGCTACACTGCCAAGATTACCGGCCAATCAAGACAAGGGAGAACCCAACCTCCTCGTTCAGTTGGCTCGCATTCGCCTTGGTCTCATCATTGGGCAAGAAGTCAAAGGGGACTTAAAGACAGAGGTGTGGAGTTAGAACCTGTGTTTGTGTGTGGGCCTTACCGTGCAGCCATTCCCAGAAGCAGTACTGCTGCTTGTCTGTGCAGGCTGGAGGTCTCTCGTTTGCCAGTGAACCTCTCTCACAGAACCTGCACTACCGTGGACTGCAGGCTGCTGCCACCACCAAAAAACTCCTGGACCTGGGACAACACGAGAGAGATGGTGTTGGAACAGATTAGATGAGAGAGAACGGGGTTAATTATTGATGACAGGATGGATGGAGAGTAATCAGTAAAGAGTAAGGGCTAACTCAATCACTGGGTAGTATTGATGACAGGATTGATAATAAAAGATGGTAATAAGAGAAACTCACTATCTCCTCCTGACACTGGATTGTCCCCAGAGAGGCATCCACCATCAGTTCAGACAGACTGTCCACTAGAGTCTGAGCTTTAGCCCTGAGAGAGAGAGAGAGAGTCAGGGACCAGAGCATAGCCCATTGGAGGTTGATGAAGTCGCTCCAAGACATTGTTCATAGGTCAATCGCACAATTTCCCACCTCAACTTCTACCTTGAGTCTGCATCTCTTTCAGCAGCAATGTGCTGGTGGGAGCAAGATTAACAAATTCACAGCAGAAAATGTAATACAGGGTGTGTTCACACAGGCAGCCCAATTCTGATATAGATATTTTTGCACTAATTGGTCTTTTGACCAATCACAAATCTTTTCACAATTTCAGAGCTGATCCAAATCGGTCAATAGACCAATTAGTGTAAATAAGATCAGAATTGGGCTGCATGTCTAAACACAGCCTGAGAGTTGAAACCTCTTGGGGGAAATGGCTGAGGTGCTGGAATGAAGATTGCAGGTTGCCAAAAAGGCTGTTTCAGCAGACAAGACAATTCCATTTACTCTCTATACCATTTTACATGGGAAGATATTACCATTTCAAAAGTAACTTAACCATCTGAAATTGGTAGTGGGATCGAGGGACCTGAGGGGGTTGATAGAAAGTGCCTGTGGCAACAGTTTGAAGGTGTGACAGCGTACCTGGTGTTATCTCCCTGGGGGTTGAGGTAGAGGCGTCTGTAGGCCTGCACCACAGCATCTTTAATGGCAGCGTCAGTAGACCAGACCAGAGGTAGCATCTTCCTCACGCCAGTCAGAGTTCACCACACTGAACTCGTATACTGTCACACAGAACTGCACCGCCTCCTGGACCACTGAGACACACATTCATTCCTCAATACCCCACACATTACATTGTCTCAGAATACATGCATGGAGTCATTGGGGTAAGATGTTGACTGTGCCGGTGATGAAGGTATGGTAATGCGGGTGTAGGTAAGATGAGGTGTGTTTGTACCTGACGTAGTCTTCCAGTAGAGCATGGTGTTGATGACAGCGATGGCTCTCTCCACCTGCAGGGCAAAGCTCTCAGTGTCTCTCAGATACTGCAACAGCATCTCCTGTTTCTTCAGCTCGCTCTCCTCCACCCCTTCCTTCCCTCCATCCCCTGCTCCCTCCTTCTGGGGGGTGGAAGGCAGGTCCTCTCTGATCTCAGAGGTGTCCTGGTCAGGACCTGGGGAGGAACAGAGAGGTCAGATTAGAAAAATGTTCTCCTGAGAGCAGATGTGAACATCTTAACTCCTGCCACAGTGAGAGCACACATTTGTTCCAGTCCACATGATTTAACTAAATAGTGGTCTAAAATGAAGACCAGTGTTAGTTCTCAGGTGTTAGAGCTAGGTTTGGGTGATTCACCAGTAGAAAACATTATCACCCACTCCATCAGTAATGCTGTCATCTAGAACTACACCTCCTACACTGCTAAAAGCCCACAGCACTAGATTGACCTTAATTACATTTTGATTGGTTATATAATACTCTTATTCTAGCACTGATTTCACCACTTGTTTTTGAAGGCTTGGTACTGAATAATTTGTTTAATCCATATGAAAGTGTTTTGATTGAGTGAATACGACTCTTTTAGCAGAGTGCTAGTTAGTTCTGAATAGAGTTTACTTACTAGACTTGTATTATGAGGTTCTTTCAAAGTGCACTTATTGTAAGTCGGTTCTAGATAAGAGCATTCACTAAATGACCCAACATTTTCAGAATGCTAACTTTCCCCCCTCCCTTTCTATCTCCTACACTAAACCAATACACGTGCCTCGTGATGTGATTGACAGACGGACAGAGTTCAGTACCTTTGAAGAGCAGGGCCAGTGTGTCCAAGAGTGTCTTGGGGGTGAGAGTGGTCAGAGACGAGAACATCTCAGACTCTGGGAACTGGCTGTGGGCTCGCACACACAGACGCACTGCATTCCTGACACACAATCAGTTATGTGATGACTGTAGAGATCAGCTTGGAATCTCAGTTCTATAAACAGTTGATCCTGATTTGTTACAAATCTAGTCCCCTGGGCAGAGTGTTTCAAAAGTTATCCATCTGATCTAGACTATCAGATAGCATTAAATTGATAAAAATAGAATGAATAGAACACGAGTCCCCCCCCCATTTCATTTTTATGCATTTAGTCCTGTCAGATAGGCAAAATCCAGATAGATCATCTTTGAAAAACTAGGCCCGGTATTTAGATATTGTTTCATTTTACCGGTATTTGTTGACGCGGAGGAACTGGGCGATCTGTACGGCGGTGGCCCTGTCGTCTTCCTCTCCATCCTCCTCCCTCTCCTGCTGTTCCCCCTCTACCTCACTGGTGGGCTCCAGCTTGGCTGACGGTGAGGAGCAGCTCAGCCTCCATAATGGCCCACAGCTCGGCGGCTTTGATCACTGCCACTGGACGGAGAGACCAAAGGAATATGGTGAAATGGGAAATCAACAATAAAATAATTTTGCATCATGATGATGTGGCTGGTGACACTGCTTCTCAAAAGTCCAATATCTTCAAAACTTGACTGCTGACGTGCAAAACATTTTGGGACTATCAGTGGATTAACGGAGGGGGAAAAAATGAAAAAGAATTTGAGCAGAGTTTCGCTTTAATAATAAATATATAGTTTGGACAAAAGAGGCAGAAGATGAGGTAGAGGAGTTCAGAATGAATGGATTCTATTTCTATGGTTACAAAGCCCTCAGATTAACAAAGAGCGCTCACGACCAACTGGATATTGAGGAGAGGTGGGGTTCTCCCTGCCTCATGCATAAAGGCAGGCAGACACAGGCAAACAGACATCAGTCACACTGTCAGCACCCTCCCACTATTCTCTACCGTGTTTCTTTAGCGGAAGAAACGTGTGGGTGGGGCCAAATCACTGTAGGCCGGCCCTTACAGCAGAGCAGCCAATCTCCACTACACTGCCAAGATTACCGGCCAAACGAGAAGAGAGATCCCAACCCTCTTTCAGTTGGCTCGCATTCGCCTTGGTCTCATCACTGGGCATTATATAAAAGATAAATATAAAAGGTGGTGTGTATAATTTACCAGGTGCGTTTTCCTGCAGTCTCTCTCTAAGCTCGCGGAGTTTATCCGTCTCCTTCTCCAGGGGTTTCTTCAGGTCAGCACTGCTCAACTACAGATGAAAGAAACAATTGTAAGACACTTTGTATTGTGTGTGTACTTCACAGTAGTGGTTGTTCGTGTGCGCGCGCACCTTGCAGCTGTAGGGGTTGTGTGCGATGAAGGCAGCCAGTAGCTGGATGGCACTCTTGACCACATTGATGGATTTGTCCATCAGCCTTCCCACGGCCAAACCAATCCCTTTACTGTACCTGTTCAGGTGCAGAACCTGGGGGTAGAAATCACAGAGGACATGAGGAATGCTCAGTAATCCCAGAGGAAGTGATTCTCTCCTAGTCTCCTTTTCTTCAAAAACTGAATAGTCAGGTTTTTGCTGTAAATAAAATCATTCAAATAATTTCTGCGGGCTTGAGAAAATGACAATCAAATGGGAATCTGATGTTGAGGGACAATTCACTTCAAACCAGTACAGGAGTGTTGGTGACTTTACTGATGTTGAGAGGGAGGCAGGGCGGGAGGCAGGGCAGGAGGGCAGGGAGACGGACAGGCCACTCACCACTAACAGAGAAAACAATCAAATACGGATGAGAACGTCGACTGAATAGTGAGCACTAGCAGGCACTGGTATGCCATCATGTGAATAAATTGAGACATTTCAACACACCATCACAAACACTGACCTTGTATGAGTAACTCCATGGTGTCCTCTTTCACACGCATGTCCACTTTATGGCAGTGCCTGTGACATACAATAGAATGCGAGAAATTACATCATAGTTGAGGCAGGTTTAAGAAAGAAAAATAAAATAATTTGAGTAAATATAGCTACTCACTGCAGCACAGTGTAACCCGTGTCGAAGTGTTCCAGGATGCACAATGGACCCTGGTTTCTCAGTGCAGCCATGAAACCTGGAAAATATATAGAATAGTAAAGGAGTTTAGTTGCATGGTCAGATTTCAGGAGGACAATATTCTAACATTTGTAAGTCTAACAAACTATGGGATATTTACTGTTGAGATGGGAGGGAAGTTGTTTAGGGGAGACGACATCCTGAACCACGTACTGGTTAATGCCCCCAGTCTTCACCAGGTCACCCACGCACACAGGCACAAAGAAGTCCCACGACATCACTGTACACGAAAAAACAACTTGTTGTAAGCCGAGTGGTTGACATTCTAGGTAACTTTAACGTTAATTATAGTAAGCTACGTTCATTCCATGTAGCTATAAACAACTCACTCACCCTAACACACGTGTTCGCTAGTTAATGTATTAGCGAAGTTCGCTAGTTCTTTTGACCAAGTTAGTTGTTTGTTTCGATTTATTCGCGAACTAGCTAATGCTAGTTAGCTAACGTTACCTTAGTAGGCCACAGGATAAATAAATTAACGTAGTTAGCTAAAGTTAAGATAGCTACAGTATTTAACGTTATTTTTAGTCAACTTGCTGACTAGCTACATTTCATAACTAAGAAACTCCAGACATAAATAACGTTAACCAAGTATAACACACTTACCAATATTTTTTTGTAGCGCTGCTCAGTCTTAGCCACAATGTAGGATCTTTAGAAACTGTTGAGCAGATTGAAACAGCACGGTACTACTCTCAACGGTTTGTGGCGAAGGGTTTTGAGTTTTTAACAGCAGCGCGCCAAAGGACTACGGCATCGCTCCCCTCCTCCCACTGACCCTCTTCCGTGAACAAACTACGCCATCTGTCTGCGGATAACTAACGCTACAATGTCATTGATACTTTATTACTGCAAACTCAAATATTGCAATATCAAGTACAGTAAATCCGATAGCCTCATGGAATTGTAGCTATGCATTGTAGCTATGCTGTTCAGAACCAATCTACATGATAAAGGACAAGACTGATTTGAGGTAGTAGCTGTATTCAAACTGAAAATACAATTTTCCTCACATGTACCCAGGTGTCAGCTACAGCATTGATGATATTTCCCTTATGAAATGTATTCTCTCTAAACCAGTTCCATCACATTTAAAATGTAAAAAGTAAAATGTAATTCAAGCAACTAACTACAAAACAGATAAAAGTGCTAATGTCTTAAATTAATCTTTTCTCACTCACGCTATCAGGCTAAAATGCATTTATTAGAGCGCACACAATATAATCGAAAAATATGTAACAAACTTGAAAGCACAACAGTTCTCGATGGGCCAACACTGCATCCATTACAATATGTCAATCCACTTCACTCCAGTCAATCACATGTAGTCAAACACACACTACAGTATTATGGACACTAACTGTCAAATTTTAGCGTTTATTGTTCAGTTACAAAAAAATAGAAACATAGAGATAAAAAAAACACAAAGCAACTCTCATAACTATCAACTCTCATAACCTTTGAAACATATTTAAATACATCTGTAACCACGTATCTCCTTCACACTGCATTAAATCAAGTAAACAAAAAAAGAAAGCACCAATTGTTCTATGCTAGAAGACCGACAAACAATGTAATACTATCCTGGGGACAGAAAATGTCATGTTACTTTCTCTTCACAACTAACGTAGTAATCCTGACTCTACAATCGGTTGGCCCCTCTACCTTAGGGGCTTACTTTCTCTTTCTGTCTTGAGAGCAGCGTGGACAATACCTGCAGAGTTAGAAAAAAGGAAATATTCAGTTGTAAACCTTAAAATCCCATCACTATTTCCGCTTTGTGAAAGATGCATACTCACCGGCCAGTTTATTAGGTACACCACCCTGTTCATAAAAATGGATCGCTCCTACAGACAGTGAGTCACGTGGCCGTGGCTTGCTATATAAAACAGGCAGACAGGCATTCAGTTACTGTTCGATTGAACGTTAAAATTGGCAAAACGAGTGACCTAAGCGATTTTGAGTGTTGTATGATCGTCATTGCTTGGCGCGCGGGTTCCAATGTCTCAGAAACGGCTGCCCTCCTGAGCTTTCATGCACGATAGTGTCTACGGTTTACCGAGAACGGTGTGACAAACAAAAAGCATCCAGTCAGCAGCAGTCCTGTGAGCAAAAACAGAGCGTTGAGGAGAAGGGCAAGAATCGTACAAGCTGACAGGCGGGCCCGCGAACAGACAAATAACGGCGCAGTGCAACAGTGCTGTGCAGAACGGCATCTAGGAATGCACAACTTATCGATCCTTGTCACGAATGGGCTATTACAGCAGACGACCACACTAAGTTCCACTCCTATCAGCTAAAAACAAGAAGAGCAGCTTCAGTGCGCACACGATCACCAACACTGTACGATTGAGGAGTGGAAAAACATCACCTGGTCCAACGAATCCCGGTTCCTGTTGCGTCATGCTGTTGGCAGAGTCAGGATTTAGTATAAGCAGCAGTCCATGGACCCATCCAGCCTGGTGTCAACTGCGTACCGCTGTCCAATCTGCAGCAACTGCGTGATGTCATCGCGTCAGCATGGACAAACATCCCTGCGGAACATTTCTGACTTGTAGAATCCATGCCCCCCGGAGAATTCAGGCTGTTCTGGAGCCAAAGGGGGGGTCTGACCCTGTACTAGATGTGTGTATCTAATAAACTGGCCATTGAGTGTAGTATGTACGGTTAGTCTGTGTAGGTTGGCTGATTCCCTCACCATTTCCCTCTTGGTTTCGTCGTCAGGCCCACGCAGGCAAAGTGGAACCACTCGATGGAACACTGCAAAAATAATCAACACAGGGGTTTGATGAAGTCTGTACACACTGTAGCTTTCAAGAACCAGAATCAACACAACAATATAGGTCAGGTTAGTGCACACAATGGGGGAACTCAGGGGAGGTTTCTGGGGAAACTCACATCTGTGTTGTCACAGCCAATCATCTCTCCATAGGACACCTGGTGACACAGGCAGTAGGTGGGCTCATTGGGGTCCACTGGCATGTCCAGCACGTCAGAGGGATGCACGTTCCCAAAGTTAGCAGCTGGAGCAGTGAACTCCCCCCTGACAATGAGAGAGAGTGGTGGATGAGTACACACACACACACACACACAATTAAGGCCAATGAAGGAGATTGTCTTCAAGGAAGGAAGTGATAGAGTGCACAATAACAAACGTACGGCTGGAGAAGTTTGACTTTCTTCTGTGCACTCTTCGGACTGCCATCTTCATCGGAGCTCTTCACTTTAGACCGAGTTTTAGCCACCTTCTTCTCTTTCAGCCCCCTGGACTCACCTGAAATATCAAAACATAGCATTAAATATACAGTGAGCTCCAAAAGTATTGGGTAAGTGAATCTTTTTTAAATTATAAAATGACTAAAGTGCAGACGGTCAGCTTTCATTTGAGGGTATTTTCGTCCATATCGGGTGAATCGTTTAGAAATTACAACACTTTTTGTACATAGTCACCCCCATTTTAGGGGACCAAAAGCAGTGGGACAAATTCACTTTTGTGTATTAAAGTAGTAAAACGTTTAGTATTTGGTCCCATATTCCTAGCACGCAATGATTACTTCAAGCTTGTGACTGTACAAAGTTGTTGGATGCATTTGCTGTTTGTTTTGGTTGTGTTTCTGATCATTTTGTGCCTCATAGAAATGAATGGTAAATGCATTCATGCATATTGTAAATAAGAATATCATGTTTCTAAACACTCTACATTAAGGTCGATGCTACCATGATTACGGATAGTTCTGAATGAATTGTGAATAATGATTAGTGAGAAAGGTAGACACACAAATATACCGCCAAGACTTGCTAATCTTTCACCATTACAATAACGTCACGATTCATTCAGGACTATCCGTAATCATGGTAGCATCCACGTTAATGTAGAGTGTTTAGAAACATTCTTATTAACAATAAAAGTGACTCCAAAATGACAATACATTTACCATTATTCGTAATGATTTGATATTTTGAAGTGTGCCAAGATGCTACAAGGCAAACATTCAAGAGAAATAGACGTGCACGTACACACACACACTTCAAATACGTACTTTTCTTTCCCTTACTGGAGGTGGAATCATAGTCTGTGCTCTCTATCTGCTTCTCCTTCAGGTCGGCCTCAAAGCGGGCCAGGTCTGTGTCCAGTCTCCGGATGTGCTTGTCCACCTAGGGAACAACCACTGCACTTTAGGATTCATTTGACTGACCCACACAGGCTCCAACACAAAGGAAGCACAGAGCTCCAAAGTACTACTACTGACCATCTCATAAGTCTGCATAGCCAGTTGCACTTTGTCATCCCCAAACTCCTTGCTTTTGCTGTACGATTGTTGGATCTGCCTCAGAATAGTAAGCTTCTGTTCAGACGAGAGGGTCCTGGCATTGGATGTGTAATCCTTTGCCAGGGAGTCTATCTGCCCCTTTAGATCTGAGGGAAAAACAGATGGGTTGGGTGAGAAGTTTGGATAAGCAATTTTATTGATGCCACTGGTCTGAGAATATCAGCCTTATGTGATGTGTGTTACTATGTCACTTGCTTCCACATAACATGCATTTTTTTAATGAAGTATGTGTATCTAGGGCTTTTACAGGTATGAATGGATATAAGAAATCCCAACAAAGTACTGCTATGTAAAGACTCCTCACAGAATTGTTGTGCAGTTTTTGGTCTATATGACCTGACGATGTTGGAAGATTAGCAGATCATTGAATGGTAAATTGTTGAGGACCGTGGACATGAATGTTCTTTATTCCTGGTAATTATGGAGGCTAGACAGATTTCATTTGCATACATTCATCATGGGCAATTCAAATGCACAACTTGTGGGTGGGATGACTGCTACTTTATTATGCATTGTAAACATGGTTCACACATACTCTGCAGAGTAGTGAATTGGTCGGTAACAGTTGTTATTTCTCACCCTCTGTACGTTGATCCAAGTCCCTCATCAAATTGAAGTTCCTCTGCAGTTCAAATGGCAGGTTCTCTATGCCTGTGATGAGAAATGAACAATCATTAACTTTTTTGACTGATTAATATTCATTAATAATACAAACTATTGGTATAACAAATGTATCTTCAATTTGTGATGATACTCTAGCTAAGCTGCTGCCTAGCATGCGAAACGACCGTTGGTGTTGCTTAGCTAGGTAGCTAGCGGCCTAATTCTCCAAATAAAGCATTCCTTCTTGCAATGCATTGACTAAACATGCAGAGAAATTCAAATTGACAGAAACTATCGAAAACATTAGCAGATTTTTATCTTTAAATCTTTTAAATAATAGAAAATTAACTCACTGTCCAAATAGTGTTCCAAATACATTCCCGCCGCCATCTTGGAAAATGTAAACAACACAACTTCCGGCGAAGACGAGTTCTTTGGTTTGATCCGAAATCAAATCTAAGTACCGGTATTTTAATATCAATCGATAATGCATAAGGATATTGTATTTGCACTGTGTCAGAGACTGCATGTAATTGATTAAACGTACTGTTAATGAAAACGATCTAATAACATGTTTGATGTCATACATAGCCAACAATACTGCAGTAATATACAAATAAACACAAGATGGGTGTATATGGCAAACAATCTGAGACATTTTATTGTCTCAAGGATTAGTCTTTACAATACATATCAATTTGATCAAAAGACACAAAATGTAATTAAACCAAACAGATAACATTGCAAGGAAGGAATAAAATGTGAAATGTTAAAATGTTTAACAAGAGTTGAAGTTAGAACTTCGCCCTCAACCACAGATCTAGGATCAGATTACCATATTCCTAACCTAGAACCAATCATCCACGAGGGCCATGAAAAATATCTGATCTAGTATCTGTGTGGTTAGGGACAACATCTACCTACTCCAAAGGGGGCAGGGGCTCAGGGCCCTCAAATGGAGGGCCTGCTGCAGTGATTTTCAGTCCGGAGGGAGGCAATATTTATCCTAACATGCTCAGCTCTTGTGAAAATTACTTATCTGTTATGACAATTAGACCTCTCTGACTAGTGACAACTGCAAAATAATTAGTCTTCATTTTCATAAACATCTTATACATGTTCATTGTCCAACCTCTTCTTTTTTTAGCAGCTTCTTCAACTTATTGAATTTGTTCTTCCCCATTCTCTTCTTGCTCTGCATGGGGGATTTCCTCTGTTTATCGCCCTTTTTCTCAAACCTGCTCCCTTCCTTTGACTCTTTGGTCGTCTCCCCTTCTGTTTTGACTGTGTTGGACTTCTTGAGCTCTCCGTCCACTTTCACAGTCCCACCATCCATCTTAGCGATCTTTGCCTTTTTCGGCCCGGTTGGTTTCTCACTCTTTTTCAAGGTGCCTGGGTTTGTTGTTTTCTTGCCGATGCTTTTGGCTAGCTTCCCGTTGGCTGTGGCCTTCTGTGACACAGCTGGCTTGCCAGGGACTGGCTTCTGCTTCTTGGACTTGTTCTTAGACCCTGCTTTAGATGGCCCGTCCTCATCAGAGGAATCAGCTGTAACCTCTACTGCCTCAGATGGCTCGGTTTCCTCTTCTCCGTCTGGAATAGTGACAATAACGGGGTGTTAGTTTTATATAAACACAAGTGGTGTTACCATGACACTGGACAAAGCATTGTGGTTTAGTAGATCCAAGATGACATCTACTTTACCTTTGTTAACTGCTGTGGTTGGGACCGTGTTGGAGAACTTTTTCAGCTTGGCCACAAAGAAACCGTCCATGTTGTGGGAATGAGGATAGAACCGGCGTGAGAGTTTCAGAGAGGGATGGAATCGTCTCTCTTTGAATCTAAAAATGGAGGAAATATATTTATTCATATTGCACGAGGAAATGGTTAGGGGGTACGGGTAAATATCTGGATGAATGTGAATAATGTGTTCTTATAACCCCTTTACCTGGTGAAACCTTCTTTGCCAAAGTCCAGTCCAGTCTGGACGAGTTTGACGTTTCTTTTCTTGAGAGCATAGTCCACTACCCACTCGTTCTCCTCCACCTGGTGATAAAGTCAATGAGGTAACTATTCTACTCCAAATTAATTTAACCATCACAGACATTTTGTACATGCACCAAAAAAAAGGCTACAATACAAGAAATCATTGCAATTCACTTTAAGTAAAGCCTCAACTTAGATAGTGTTTATTTGTCATCAGTGTGACACTGTGTACCCACCATGATAGAGCATGTGCAGTACACCACATAGCCTCCAGAGGGAGACTCAGCATTGACCGAGTCGATGGCCGCCAGGATGAGCTCCTTCTGCAGGTGGGCCAACCGCTGGATGTCAGACTCGTCCTGAGAGACAGGACGTAGGATTAGGAAGACATGAACAGGAAGTTGTAATTAAAGGCCAGTGTCTACTGTAAATCTAAAGGCCTGTGTAGTGTATAATAGGTTTTTTCTCACTTTACTGGTCTTCACAGCAGGGTCTTTGGAGATTACTCCTGTGCCTGAGCAGGGAGCATCAAGCAGCACTCGGTCAAACCCACCCATTACCTGCAAATATAGTAACCAACAGGTTAACATACCATCAATGGGTGTAACATACATACTTATATTGTGTCATACAGTACATGTATAAACTGCATGTAGAGCAAGAACCTCTCTCATTACCTTAGGGAACTGCCTCCCGTCGTAGTTACAGATCATTGAGTTGGTGACTCCCAGACGGTGGATGTTGCCCACCACACTCTTCAGTCTGTCAGCACTGGCATCATTGGCCACAATCACTCCTGTGTTCCTCATCAACTGGGCTGTGGGACACACACATATACACAATAAATAAGTAATCAAATAAAAAGACAAGTCTTGCCTGTCAAGCCCCCAGATCAGGGGTTCTTCATCTTTTCAGGATGGGCCCAAATAAGAAATTCAGTGTTTTCCTGGAACCGAAGCGCATGAAAACATGCCCCCTTTTGAGGGCCCTAAGCGAGATATGGTTGGGGGGCTCCCCCACCTCGCAGGCAAAACATTTTAGTTTTAAAGTTAATGTCCTGCAATTCTACACACTTTGCCATGACTTACGCCATTTTAATATGATATCTGAGTAAGAGTGACTAACAAAATCAATGGGGGGCCCCTTGGAGGTCAGGGCCCTTGATGTGCCTATTCTGGTCTTGGTACGTGCGCTCTCAGATGCAGTGCGGGTAGGCTAGTCTACATGGGTTTTTTTATGGATGAAAGCGAGAATATTTTTTATTTGTCAAACAGCAGTCATGCATCGATCATCATGTCACCAGAACAAGACCCTTGATATTTATTGGAGAGGAGCATCAAGCTCATCACCGTGCACTTTCACCACTTTTTTCACCTGTAGACTAATAAATTGCATGGTTTTCCGAGTCACGTTTCCGCCGCCATTTCTCACATAATTAATTTTACAGACACAAAAAGATCCCACCATGTCGACCGAACAAATTATGTCGGCATTAACAGTAATATATTTATATAATTTTATACATTATGACTTTACTCGCATAAAAACTGTGGATGGAAACGTGGTTATTGACTGACATAGCAAGAGAAAAACAGCTGCTGCACAACCAAATGTCAAAATGATGTTTTCTTCTATTCTAACTCCCATGTCGCAACACAAGAAAGGCTGCCCTTGATTATTAGGCTAATCGTAGAGACCAACAGCAGTAAACAGTATTGTGATCATTGTCATTCAACTCTCATTTTTAACATCCTCACCCATATAGGTGGTCTTTCCCCCAGGAGCTGAGCTCATGTCGAGCACAGTCTCCCCCTCCTGGGGAGAGAGAGCCATGACAGGCAGGAAGCTGGAGGCTCCCTGCAGCATGTAGTGACCAGCCAGGTACTCTGGGGTTGCACCTGGGAACGGGAAAACACAACTAGGGTATACACTCATCAATTCATGCATACTTACTCATAACACACAGAAAGCAGGATAACAGTAGTAAATAGAGAATTAACATTCTAATCTTTCATACAAATATAAAAGGTTGGAGTGTGCTGGTACTGACCTATGGGTACCGAGGAGTCAAAAATGACCAGGCCCACTTTAGACCACTTCCCCAGAGGATCCAGATTCACCCCTCTGTTAATCAGGGCCTGGGACAAACAACATACATGTCACTCAGTCAGTCTGGCAGAGGAACAGGTATTACTAATATCATCCGATTATCCTTTGGTCAATTCCAAATTGACCCTTAGTCTTAATCCTTTCAGAGAAACACAAATGCCTAGGGGGTAGGGGTGGATTTGGGGCACCTTTATTTGATCCAAGTTGAAAGAGATTTGTTACCTGAGCCAAGTCCCTCCTCCTTGTCTTCAGTGTATTGGTCCGAATGGTGACAGGTCGCTGAATTTCATTGGCCTCCAGGAAATCAATCAGCTACAAAGCACATAAAAAGAGGGAAGTCTTAAGTTCAGCATGATGACAAAACCGTTACAACAAAACGTAACCTTCCATAGATTCCTGTTCATTTTGTGTTTCTATGACATTTGGGAGAACAAAGCAATGACACATACCTCTGACACTGGGAAAATATCCAGCAGTTTGTCAATGAGGAAATTGTTGTAGCTGTAGTAAGTGGAAAGATCCTTTTTGAGGAGAGAGAGGTACTCTGTTCTCTCTTTCCCCTCCTCCCTCTTGGTTGCAAAGTGAGAGAGAACATCCACGTTGTCCTTTATTCTCTGGTGGATGGTCTGCAGGTCTACAAGCAAAACGCCTGCAATCACAGGAAAGAAAGAAACTCACTACAGATGGAGTCCACAGGCACTGATAAAGAACATGTAGCAATGTGTAAACTGGCATAACAAAAAGCATATGTCAAAAAAAATAAAATAAAGTACAAATCTAAGCTCTAAACTCACCCTCTTTTGCTATCTCCTCTGCTCCAGGTAGTATGAATTTGTCCATCTCATCTAAATTAGCCTGTACCGTGCCATCTTCATCCATGTCTTCATCTCCACTCTTCCCCTTATCATCATCATCATCATCATCACTCTCCTGGCCCATGGCTTCCTGCAGCTTCTTCTGCTTCCTGGCAGCTCGCTCGATGGGGAGCAGCTGAACGAGGGATGAAGAGAGGAGTAAGGAACAGATGATTCAACAGACAAAGATTCAGTACCTTGCTAAAGAACAGTAAGAACTTTGAAGGACGAACATTGTTTTGCTATTTAGAACATGTCCTGGATGCATAAATTCAGTGAATAATTTCACATACCTCCTCTCCTTCACTGCTGTCCTCCAATGCACCGTAGTCATCAACCAGGTCATCATCATCATCATCACCACCATCTCCCTCAATTAGCAGTTTTTTCCCTTTACTGTTCTCCGCTCCCTCTTGTCCCTCGTCCTCTTCCTGCTCCCATTGGCTGTCACTGTCTTCCTCGTTATCTGATTGGCCGACCTCACGCTTCCTCTTTGCTGGCTTCAGCCATTCACTATTTTCATCTGTGAATCCTTGAGAACAGGGGAAACAAACCAATTCAATCCCCATAGACATTCATGACTATTGTATTGAGAACACAGTGAATGGATGGGGCTGTCTGACTCTGGATCCACATGGACTAGGGTGACTTACCCCCCCAATGCTAACGAATTAACAGTAACTTACCTTTTTTTGGCTCCTCCTTCTCAATGGTTTCCTTGGGCTTTTTGGTCACTTGAGCTCGCTTCCCAGCTCTACAAAACATCATCTTCATCTTCAGCAAAAGTGTGTGACACTACATTAGTGATTTAAAAAAGGGATTGACAACATAACATCCAAAAGATTACAAACAGACCTTTTCCTGGACCTGCTTGACAGTCGTTTTGGTGCAGTATCCTCTGCAAATGACAAGCATAGTTATTTAGTGAGCATCAACCTATAAAGCTTCATGTCTCATTCCCAGTCATGCATCTTTGCTTTAGTGCCACTGTACTCCCAGCAAGTGAAGTTATACTGAGCATGTCTTCAGCTCTTTAGAAGCTGTATGTTATAATAGCATCCCTCTCACCATCCGTTAAGAACTTGGCCAGCTCAGTCTCTGCTCCTTTCTGCTTCCTGGACTTCCGCCCCGGCCCCTTCTTCACATAAGTGGTGGGATCCAACTTCCTGCCCATGACTGACACCTACACAGGTAGTCTGGAGAGAAGACATAGCTCATGATCATGTTGGATTTACACACTAAGGCATAGGATCAGAATGTGATGAAGGTAGTCACTAACTATGCACTGATGGCAGCTCTGAAAGATGGTAGCTAGCTATATTCTCAGTAACATGTTGCTCAGAATCTGTTCCAAGAATGTTGCAAATAACACAATTATAATTAACGACAAATCAGCTAAACTTGAAGTGTTTATTGAAAATGTTCCTGAGAACATGTCACCTCTTAACTCTGACCAGAGAAATAAAAAAGCAATGTGAAATTGAAAAAAAGTTGACGTCTAACACCACGGTGTTATATGTAACGTTAGTTATTATAATACGTGGAACGTCCTTTTCATATGCCAAGTCGGCATTATTGTCATAAGAATGTTACGTAGTTATCTAGCTATTTAGTTGACAACTGCTAATCGTTAGTACACATTTCCAAGCATGTTACCGTTATCCATCAATGGTATCCCCCTAATATTCAAGCATGACGATTTGTTGGTAATTAGCTAACGTTAGGTAACGACACATTGACTTCAGTTAAAAACAGACGAGTTGCATTCTAGAGACAAACCAACGTTCATCTCATGAGGTTGGTATGAGCCGTAAAGAATGTTAGTTAGCTGGAATTTGGTATCTCATACGCAGTGCAAATCCTTCACCATGACTTGTTCATTCACTTGTGTATGGCACAAACAATTACGACAACTCTCCAAAACGTACCTTTGCAATAGTTAAAGTATAATGTATTTATTCGATCCTTGATTCCAGTTTACAGATTAAATTTACGCACGTGTTTTTTTTTTCGAGCGAAGGTTGATTCCCGGAAGAAACAAACATGCATTTCCGGCGCATGTGATATACGAAGGCAAAACGCTAATCTTTACACACGGAGCACAGAGTTTTCAAACTCTGGAAGTAGGTTGGACATATTCTGTCTCTTTTACATCCAAACTGAAAATAAACTTTACTCGTTTCGTGTAGACCTATGTGAAAAATGTTCAGTTGGATGCATTGTCCCAATAATGTTAATGTGTTATTTCCCTGGGGCATTGACGATCATTGAGAATAATCAACCTTTTTCGATTATATACTGAACAAAAATAGAAACGCAACATGTAAAGCGTTGATCTCATTTTTCATGAGCTGATGAAAATAGATAGATAGGAAAAGGCCGCACACTGCTGCGCATGCTCCCATGTGATATTTATTTATAACAACGTTTCGACCCTTAAATCTTCATCAGGTATCCATATCCCAGGTGGGGTGGAAGGTCCTATATATAGGGCTAGTACTCAGTGACATCACTTCCTTAAACAGGAGGTAAAATGTATAACATAGGTTCACAATATTAACATTCAATGTATCAAAATATACGATCATACAAAAGGAATGTGATCAGTATTTGCAGTAATATACATACACATACAATATTCAATTAGGATTTAAAAATAATAATTTGGACATTTTGAAACTGAAATAAAAGATCACAGAAATGTTCCAAAAAAGTATTTATCTCAAATTGTGCATACATTGATTTATATCCCTGTCAGTGAGCCTTTCTACTTTGCCAAGATAATCCATCCACCTCACAGGTGTGACATATCAAGAAGCTGATTAAATAGCATGAGCATTACACAGGTGCATCTTATGCTGGGGACAATAAATGTGCAGTTTTGTCACATAACACAATGCCACAGATGACTCAAGTTGAGGTAGCATGCAATTAGCATGCTGACTGCAGGAATGTCAACCAGAGCTGTTGCGAGAGGTTTTAATGTTAATTTCTCTACCATAAGCCGGCTCCATAGTGGTTTTAGAGAATCAGTATGTCCAACCGGCCTCACAACCACAGACCACGTGAAACTATGCCAACCCAGGACCTTCACATCTGGCTTCTTCACCTGCGGAATGGTCTGCGACCAGCCACCCGGACAGCTGATCAAAGTGTGTTTGCACAACCAAAGAATTTCTGCACAAACTGTCAGAAAGGGAAGCTCATCCGCGTAATCGTAGTCCTGCAGTTCAGCATCATCACCTTCGATGGCCACTGGCTTGCTGGAGAAGTGTGCTCTTCATGGATGAATCCCGGTTTCAACTGTACCTGGCAGATGGCAGACAGAGTGTGTGGCGTCGTGTGGGCGAGCGGTTTACTGATGTCAACGTTGTGAACAGTGCCCCTTTGTGGTGGGGTTATGGTGTTGGCAGGCATAAGCTACAGACAGTGAAAACAATTGCATTTAATCAATGGCCATTTGAATGCACAGAGGTACCGTGACGAGATCCTGAGGCTCAATGTCGTGCCATTCATCCAAAGTCGTCACATCAAGATGAAAATGTTCCTGTTCTTCCTTGGTCTGCCTGCATACTCACCAAACATGTCACCCATTGAGCATGTTTGGGATGCTCTGGAACAACGTGTACAACATGTTCCAGTTCCCACCAATATCCAGAAATTTTGCACAGCCATCGAAGAGGAGTGGGACAACATTCCACAGACCACAATCAACCGCCTGATCAACTCTATGCAAAGGATTCAGATCCAGGATTCAGATTCAGATCCAGATCCAGGCTCCTACTTTTTTATTAGGTATCTGTGACCAACCGATGCATATATGTATTCCCAGTTATGTGAAATCCATAGATTAGGGCCTAATTTTATTTCAATTGACTTATTTCCTTATATGAACTGTAACTAAAAATCTTTTAAATTGTTGCACGTTGCGTTTATATATTTTTTTCCGTGTTCAAGGGAACGAAAATAATGTAGAAAAACGAATGTCTCTCAAAATATAACATTTAAATGATTTCTCAAAGTGTGAATTACCTGGTACAAAGAACAGCAAATACCAACCAAGCACCACACAACCACAAATTTATTCCGGAGACGTTTCGTTCTCCTTCATTGACACTCACAGACGGTAGTTTTATTATAGGCAAACAAGCGCCACCAACCGGTACACGCACACACCTAAGCTTTGCTGGCAGTAAGTAGCAGGCTCAAACCAACAGTGTACAGTTGTGGCCAAAAGTTTTGAGAATGACACAAATATGAATTTCCACAAAGTTTGCTGCTTCAGTGTCTTTAGATATTTTTGTCAGATGTTACTACGGAATACTGAAGTATAATTACATGCATTTCATAAGTGTCAAGGGCTTTTATTGACAATTACATGAAGTTGATGCAAAGAGTCAATATTTGCAGTGTTGACCCTTCTTTTTCAAGAGCTCTGCAATCCGCCCTGGCATGCTGTCAATTAACTTCTGGGCCACATCCTGACTGATGGCAGCCCATTCTTGCATAATCAATGCTTGGAGTTTGTCAGAATTTTAGGGTTTTTGTTTGTCCACCCGCCTCTTGAGGATTGACCACAAGTTCTCAATGGGATTAAGGTCTGACACAGGACTGATGGGAACGCTCACCTTGTCTTCTCTGGACAAGCTTTTTTCCAGATGCCCCAAACAATCGGAAAGAGGATTCATCAGAGAAAATGACTTTACCCCAGTCCTCAGCAGTCAAATCCCTGTACCTTTTGCAGAATATCAGTCTGTCCCTGATGTTTTTCCTGGAGAGAAGTGGCTTCTTTGCTGCCCTTCTTGACACCAGGCCATCCTCCAAAAGTCTTTGCCTCACTGTGCGTGCAGATGCACTCACACCTGCCTGCTGCCATTCCTGAGCAAGCTCTGTACTGGTGATGTCCCGATCCCGCAGCTGAATCAACTTTAGGAGACGGTCTGGCGCTTGCTGGACTTTCTTGGGCGCCCTGAAGCCTTCTTCACAACAATTGAACCGCTCTCCTTGAAGTTCTTGATGATCCGATAAATTGTTGATTTAGGTGCAATCTTACTGGCAGCAATATCCTTGCCTGTGAAGCCCTTTTTGTGCAAAGCAATGATGACAGCACGTGTTTCCTTGCAGGTAACCATGGTTGACAGAAGAAGAACAATGATTCCGAACACCACCCTCCTTTTGAAGCTTCCAGTCTGTTATTCGAACTCAATCAGCACGACAGAGTGATCTCCAGCCTTGTTCTCGTCAACACTCACACCTGTGTTAACGAGAGAATCACTGACATGATGTCAGCTGGTCCTTTTGTGGCAGGGCTGAAATGCAGTGGAAATGTTTTTGGGGGATTCAGTTCATTTGCATGGCAAATGATGCAATTCATCTGATCACTCTTCATAACAGTCTGGAGTATATGCAAATTGCCATCATACAAACTGAGGCAGCAGAATTTGTGAAAATGTATATTTGTGTCATTCTCAAAACTTTTCGCCACGACTGTATGTAGGTTGCAGGCTTGTTAGTTTTCTTGCTTCTGGTGACCTGTCCCGCGTTCAAGTTAATTATCGAACGACCGTTTTAAAAAATATGTTTTTGTTTCGAACGACCGTTTGAAAACTGAAATTGTTGTTTTTTGTAAATTGAAATTGATAAAACGTTGTCATTTCGATCGCTAACGTATCCCACTTTCCCAACTCACTGTTTAACCAAATATAGTAACGTTAACTAGCTATCTTTACTTTGTTATTTGCTCGAGCACAACTTGTAATCAAAGATATGCATAGAAACGACCGCAAAAAGAAAGATGTCAAACGAGAGAGAAAGGGGAAAGTTAACATAGAATCAAAGGGAACAGTTACAGTAATCAACAGAGGACAAGAGAAAGTTAAACGTAAACCGCCAGTAAAACCACCGGTCAAGTCGCCGGTGAAGCAGCAAACGAAGCCAATAAAAAACCCAGGTGGTCGGGGCCTTGGGAAAGCAGGGGCTAGACGTTTGGGTCAGCTATTGAAGCGTGCAATCCAAGAAAAAAATTATGTTACAGGAAACGAAAAAGTGCCTTTGCCAAGTGAGTGATCTAGCTAGCTACTTTAGCTTGTTCAATATTTGCTTGCTCATCATATTGTAGCAAATTCGGGGGGGTTGCCCCCATTCCCAGGTAGCACAAACCCACAGAGTTTCTGTCTTTGACAAACCTCTGGCCCGGTGTGGGCTAGATGTGGATGCTAACGTTACCTGGGAACCGGGGCCAGGATGGCATCTGTCAACTCCTAGCTGTTACACGAAGAGATCGGTACATTTTGACGAGGGTGCTAGGTATTGGATCAAGGTTGCTACACTGCCCCCATCCTTCGGAGAGCACATTCTTCATATCTTCATGATTTTCAAAAAGCAATTTTTAAGTATTTGATGTTTATGTCAATTAAAATATTTCATAACCAATGAGTGTATCCCCATCTTCATCTCGTCGATCTGTATCCAGCGACCCCAGTTCGTCTCTTCAAGTACCAGGCAGAGGCTGCATCTGCACCCAAAACCAACGATGCAAGGCATGTGACTGCCCTGGTCTCCCAGCTCATCCTTCGGGTAGTCTCCCAGTGCAAGCACCGGGGTGGCATCTCCATGGTGGACCTCAAGCATGCCCTGGCTGCTGGTGGCTATGATGTCACCAAGAACAACACCCGTGTGAACTTAGCTGTGAAAGGCCTGGTGAGGAAGGAGACACTGGTGCAGACTACTGAAGCTGGTGCATCTGGGTCATTTAAACTCAACAAGGTAACTGTTTGAGTAATACATTTTTGTCCATGGTGGTTTTTGTTTTAGCTCGTTGGCAGTTTGATTTTCCACTGGCTCATTTCAACTGAGTAGGAAGCAAATTGCACCATGGTGCATAATTCACTGTCAAACCACTTAACCAGTTATTTGGGAATTTTGAATTATGCAGATGTTTCTCTCTCATCTCCTGACCTAAAAACTACAGAAACTGACGAATGAGAAGAGAATTAAGACAAGAGCCATGAGAGACCGTGCAGCAGTCGAGAGGGCCAAGCAGAGAGAACGTGCAGCAGCCCAGAGGACCAAGCAGAAAAAAGGAATTTTGAAGCCAGCAGCAGAGCAAGGAAAGGCCTTGAAACCAACAGGAAAAGCTGTGAAACCAGGAGCAAAAACTACTAAACCAACAGGAAAAGCTGTGAAACCAGGAGCAAAAACTACTAAACCAGCAGGAAAAGCTCTGAAACCAGGAGCAAAAACTACTAAACCAACAGGAAAAACACCTAAACCAGCTAGCAAGGACAAAAGTTGTAGGAAAAGGTCAAAGGGAAATAGGAGATAGACCAAAACATGTAGGCAAAAGCCACAAACCAGCAGGACAAGCATCATAATCACCAGCCAAGGTCCAAAAAACAGGCTACAAAGCCCCTAAACCTGCAGGAAAGGCCTTGAAAGCAACCAATCAGAAAACCTGCAAAATGGTTGTAAACCCCAATACAAAGCCACGGATACAGCGACCTAGGGTTGCCAAAAGACGCGCTTCCTTGTGGAAATGGACCGAGAGTATAGACTAAAAGAGTAATATGCCAGTAGTAGATTTGTAGATAGTAGATTCCAATATTATATTTTGTCAATCATATTGTTGTATTGGTTTTTATTACATTGTTACTCCCAAATTACATGTATATTGAGTGATTATTTGACCAGTATTACATGAAAAATCATGTTCTCTCCATCATGAGTGATAAATTGTTTTGTTCCCTACTCTCCTAGTCTCTTTGACAAGGAACAATGGAAACATGAGGACAAACTGTACCATTTATTTCCACTGTATAACCATGGGAACAATGATGCACTGGATACATGTAAAAAAAAATATATATATATATATTTTTAAAAAATAGTAGGAAGTCCATATTTGGTGCCAAGTCCTTACAGATGGTGTATTCAAAACAGTATTCATTTCATATTGAAACTTTGCCTAAGTTCAGAAATGTAAGATACCATATTTGACACACAATACATACACCCATAGAATCATACGAATCCACACGAGGTAATTGGTGAAGTGGACCGTTTCTGTACAATGTTTGACTGAAAGTGACTGTCCGATCCAGTTCTAGTCCATGTTGACAACAGTTTTAGCTGGAGCAGCAGTGCGCTGTCAACTTCATCACAACACACCCCAGACCTCCTCAAAGGCAGAGCACATCTTGGCACAGGTGAGGGCAGCAGAGAGAGGGTAGTTACTGATGGAAACGGTCTTCTCTGTGTAGTCCACATTCACCTAAGACAGGAGAGGACAAGCAGAGCTCAAACCAATGCATAATCATTTACCAAATTCCAGCTCCTTTCTTTAATTGGTAGAGAATAAATAAACAAAATCAACCCCTAACATCTACATTTCTAACACACACTACACTACCTACATCAACAGTACCTAAATCAGCTTCTGCCCCAGAGAAGTAGGATGAAGATGCCCCTTAACACTGAAGTAGTAATGAGGGAGGGTAAGTGAAGCTGATCCTGGATCGGTGCACACGGGCCATTACCCTAGAGCCTTAAGCAAAACTCACCGCTCCGTGTGCAAATGCTCCGACCACCACAGTGGCAGGCCCCTCTGGTACCACGGTGCGGGCGCCCACTGCCTCCCCAGAGGAGAAAGAGGTACAAATACGGGGGCAGCCAGGGGGCAGGTGGTCTGACACAGGGTTCTTGATGAGCTTCAGCAGGCGCTGGGGGCCGTCAGCCGCCCTCACACTCAGCTTGTGCAGGAGCTGGACTAGGAGGAAACAGAAATACAAGTGGGATGAAACGAGAGAGAGGGAGATATACAGTAATTTCTGGTCACAATTTGTAGACTTGTTTATGTTCTCCCACCATTAGCTCTGACAAATTGAACACCCTAGTCATTGGCGACTCCGTTCCCCGTAGTATTAGATTTAAAAATAATAATCTAGTGATCATACACTGTTTTACCAGGGGGCAGGGCTACCGACGTTATGGCTAATCTGAAGATGGTGCTGGCTAAGGCTAAAACTGGCGAGTGTAGAGAGTGTAGGGTTATTGTTATCCACGTCGGCACCAATGATGTTAGTATGAAACAGTTTGCGGTCACCAAGCGCAACATAGCTTCAGAGTGTAAATCTGCTCGAAAGAGGTTTCGGCATCGAGTAATTGTCTCTGGCCCCCTCCCAGTTAGGGGGAGTGATGAGCTCTACAGCAGAGCCTCAACTCAATCACTGGTTGAAAACTGTTTTCTGCCCCTCCCAAAATATAGAATTTGTAGATAATTGGCCCTCTTTCTGGGACTCACCAACCAAGCCTGGCCTGCTGAGGAGTGACGGAGTCCATCCTAGATGGAGGGGTGCTCTCATCTTATCTTTGAACATACAGGGCTCTAACTCCACAATGAGATAGCCAGCCTGCCAGCTTAGTGGAGTCTGCCGCTAGCATAGTCAGTATAGTCAGCTCAGCTATCCCCATTGAGACCGTGTCTGTGCCTCGATCTAGGTTGGGCAAAACTAAACATGGCGGTGTTCGCTTTAGCAATCTCACTGGAATAAAGGCCTCCTCCATTCCTGTCTCAAAATAGGGCTACTTAATGTTAGATCCCTCACTTCCAAGGCAGTTATAGTAAATGTACTAATCATTGATCATAATCTTGATGTGATTGGCCTGACTGAAACATGGCTTAATCCTGATGAATTTACTGTGTTAAATGAGACCTCTCCTCCTGGTTACACTAGTGACCATATCCCCCGCATAGGTGGAGGTGTTGCTAACATTTACGATAGCAAATTTCAATTTACAAAAAAATAAAATAAAAGATGTTTCGTCTAGTCATGAAATCTATGCAGCCTACTCAATCACTTTTTATAGCTACTGTTTACAGGCCTCCTGGGCCGTAAACAGCGTTCCTCACTGAGTTCCCTGAATTCCTAATCGGACATTGTAGTCATGGCAGATAATATTCACATTTTTGGTGACTTTAATATTCACATGGAAAAGTCAACAGACCCACTCCAAAAGGCTTTCGGAACCATCATCGACTGAGTTTTGCCCAACATGTCTCAGGACCTACTCACTGCCACAGTCATACTCTGGACCTAGTTTTGTCCCGTGGAATAAATGTTGTGGATCTTAATGTTTTTCCTCATGATCTTGGACCTTCGGACCACCATTTTATTACGTTTGCAATCGCAACAAATAATCTGCTCAGACCCCAACCAAGGATCATCCAAAGTCATGTTATAAATTATCAGACAACCCAAAGATTCCAAGATGCCCTTCCAGACTCCCTCTACCTACCCAAGGACGTCAGAGTCCAAAAATCGGTTAACCACCTAACTGAGGAACAAAATGTAACATTGCGTAATACCCTAGATGCAGTCGCACCCCTAAAAACATTGTCATAAGAAACTAGCTCCCTGGTATACAGAAAATACCCGAGCTCTGAAGCAAGCTTCCAGAAAATTGTAATAGAAATAGCGCTCCACCAAAATGGAAGTCTTCCGACTAGCTTGGAAAGACAGTGCTGAAGAGCCCTCACTGCTGCTCAATCATCCTATTTTTCCAACTTAATTGAGGAGAATAAGAACAAACCAAAATGTATTTTTGATACTGTCGCATAGCTAACTAAAAAGCAGCATTCCCCAAGAGAGGATGGCTTTCACTGGCTTTCATTTTCACAGCAGTGATAAATTCATGACCTTCTTTGACAAAAATATCATTATCATTAGAAAGAAAATTACGGACTCCTCTTTAAATCTGCGTATTACTCCAAAGCTCAGTTGTCCTGAGTCTGCACAACACTGCCAGGACCTAGGGATACACTCAAGTTTTTTAATACTATATCTCATGACACATTGATGAAAATAGTCATGGCCTCTAAACCTTCAAGCTGCATACTGGACCCTATTCCAACTAAACTACTGAAAGAGCTGCTTCCTCTGCTTCCTGGCCCTCCTATGTTGAATATAATAAACGTCTCCCTATCCACCAGATGTGTACCAAACTCACTAAAAGTGGAAGTAATAAAGCCTCTCTTGAAAAAGCCAAACCTTGACCCAAAAAAGATATCAGTTTGTCTCGGTGGATGGTTTGGTCTTCTGACAAATCAACTGTACATGTCGGTGTTCCTCAACATTCCGTTTTAGGACCACTATTGTTTTTGCTATACATTTGACCTCTTGGTGATGTCATTCGGAAACATAATGTTTCACTGCTATGCGGACGATACAGAGCTGTACATTTCGATGAAACCTGGTGAAGCCCCAAAATTGTAAGCCTGTGTTTCAGACATAAGGAAGTGGATGGCGGCAAATGTTTTACTTTTAAACACGGACAAAACAGAGATGCTAGTTCTAGGTCCCAAGAATCAAAGACATCTTCTGTTGGATCTGACAATTAATCTTGATGGTTGTACAGTCATCTCAAATGAAACTGAAGGACATCGGCGTTACTCTGGACCCTGATCTCTCAAGAATATTTCAAGGACAGCTTTTTTTCCCATCTTCGTAACACTGCAAAAATCAGAAAATGTCTGTCCAATAATGATGCAGAAAAATTAATCCATGCTTTTGCCACTTCTAGATTAGACTACTGCAATGCTATACTTTCCGGCTACCCGGATAAAGCACTAAATAAACTTCAATTAGTGCTAAACACATACCTAAATGTACGCTACGGTCACAAGACGCAGGCCTCCTTACTGTCCCTAGAATTTCTAAGCAAACAGCTGGAAGCAGGGCTTTCTCCTATAGAGCTCCATTTTTATGGAATGGTCAGCCTGTCCATGTGAGAGAAGCAGACTCGGTCTCGACCTTTAAGTCTTTATTGAAGACTCATCTCTTCAGTAGGTCCTATGATTGAATGTAGTCTGGCCCAGGAGTGTGAAGGTGAATGGAAAGGCACGGGAGCAACAAACCACCCTTGCTGTCCCTGCCTGGCCGGTTCCCCTCTCTCCACTGGGATTCTCTGCCTCTAACCCTATTACGGTTGCTGAGTCACTGGCTTACTGGTGCTCTTCCATGCCGTCCCTAGGAGGGGTGCGTCACTTGAGTGGGTTGAGTCACTGACGTGATCTTCCTGTCCGGGTTGGCGCCCCCCTCGGGTTCGTGCCGTGGGGGAGGTCTTTGTGGGCTATACTCGGCCTTGTCTCAGGGTAGTAGGTTGGTGGTTGAAGATATCCCTCTAGACGTGTGGGGGCTGTGCCTTTGCAAAGTGGGTGGGGTTATATCCTGCCTGGTTGGCCCTGTCCGGGGGTGTAGTCGGACAGGGCCAGTGTCTTCCGACCCCTTCTGTCCCAGCCTCCAGTATTTATGATGCAATAGTTTGTGTCGGGGGGCTAGAGTCAGTCTGTTATATCTGGAGTATTTCTCATGTCTTATCCGGTGTCCTGTGTGAATTGAAGTGTATTTTCTCTCTCCCCCCCCCCTCCTCCCCAGGATTACCTTGCCTGACGACTCCTTGCTGTCCCCAGTCCACCTGGCCATGTTGCTGCGCCAGTTTCAACTGTTCTGCCTGCGGAACCCTGCCTATGGAACCCTGACCTGTTCACTGGACGTGCTACCTTGTCCCGGACCTGCTGTTTTAGACCCTCTTTCTCTACCGCACCTGCTGTCTCTAACTCTGAATAATCGGCTATGAAAAGCCAACTGACATTTACTCCTGGGGTGCTGACCTGTTGCACCCTCTACAACCACTGTGATCATTATTATCTGACCCTGCTGGTCATCTATGAACGTTTGAACAGCTTGGCCATGTTCTGTTATAATCGCCACCCGGCACAGCCAGAAGAGGACTGGCCACCCCTCAGAGCCTGGTTCCTCTCTAGGTTTCTTCCTAGGTTTTGGCCTTTCTAGGGAGTTTTTCCTAGCCACCGTGCTTCTACACCTGCATTGCTTGATGTTTGGGGTTTTAGACTGGGTTTCTGTACAGCACTTTGTGACATCAGTTGATGTAAAAAGGGCTTTATAAATACATTTGATTGATTGGAGAGAAGGATGGTAGGAGAGTGAATTATGAAGAGAAATTCAGCAGAACGTAGCAGGCTTACCCATGAGGCCACAGAAACGGTTGAAGGTTCGGGGGATGCGTGTCTGTGGGTTGATCTCAATCAAGGCGTTCCTCTCTGTGTGGATGTAAACCTGCAGGAGACCTGCCCTGTTCAATGGACTGTCCATCAGCATCAACAAACACTGGGGAACAATTACAGGATATTGCTGGGTTAGAGGAGCGAAGAAGAAAGATGACTGGTGTTCCAGAGTCAATGTGAAAATGACAACTTACCTGATGTGTAATGTCAGGTCGAATCTTCCCAGGGTCCCGTCCACTTTTGATGATCATGCCCTTGTGTTGGTCACAGTTCAGCAGTTCAAATGTCTTTCCAACCTGACGGGAAAGAGTACAACATGATTGACGTCCTTCATTAATTATGGTGCTAATTCCATGCCTACTATTTAGAACAGGGTTTCCCAAACTTGGTCCTGGGGGCTCTTTTGGTTTTTGGCCTAACACTACACAGCTGATTCAAATAATTAAACCTTGATGATGAGTTGGTTATTTGTGTCAGCTGTGTAGTGCTGTGTAGTGCTAGGGCAAAAACCAAAACATGTACCCAGGGGGGGACCCAGGACCGAGTTTGGGAAACCCTGTTTTAGGACATGCATCAGTGGGCCTGCAGGCAGGAGCTAACCAATAGCAAATAATGAACCAGGATGAAACGCAGTCACAAAAACAGTTACCGTGCAGAATGCAATAGTCATATCACACATCTACCAGGCAAGTCTGGTTGAACAGGAAGCTATCTAAATTGTTTATATCCAATAACGCGGTTAATCAGAGACGCAGCTAGCGGTAACGTTAGTTTGCAAACAGCAGTTAATGGCGAAAGTGAATAGCGAAATACTCGTCTTTACCTTCACTGTTTCCAGCGTTGCCCCCTCTAAAATAACTACTAGTCGCCTTTCCGCCATGCGGTCGTGCAGGCTACGCATATGTTTTGCTGGTTTGGGTTCATATTCGTCTAAATGCTCAAGACCACGCTTGTCACCACTGTGGGCTTCCATGTTGCTTCGGGGTGGTAGTCGCCGGAATAACGCGTCATACTGATGGAGGAGTTTTGCCACGGGTCTACTGCTCATTTGATTAACTAGGCAGCAGGCAGTCGTCTATGGCGGCAGATTGACGAGGACAGCATTTTCTGAGCTAAACTGACAAAGACGTACCTCCAACAACAGATAAAACCTCACATAATTCTGCCCAAAATCAATGACAGTGTAAGAAATTGTAATAGAGACTGGAAACTAGTAATAACAACATTTCAACATAAGCCATGTTTTATACAAAATACACATACTCCTCATTTCTCTTGGACATATGCTGGACTTATTAAGACACCAACTACAGACACATACAATTCCCCTCCCCCATGATAACCATAGACACACAACACAAGGTTGGAGCTCAAGACAAAGAACTATCTCAGGAACCAATGGAACGTTGACACCAGGCCTGTTAAGGACTACCCAAGACCCAGATCGACCAATCGGAAGGCCAGACTTCCAGATCAACCTACTTTGCTTGTTGTCTATATAAAACTGTACAACTGCTTAAACTACCTCTTTCCGGACGATTTCATACAAATCAGACAGAGAGAGCCGTGCCGCACGCTTTGCCTAATATCTTTACACTTGAATAAACCTGCCTTATTATACAATTATCCACCTCGTCCTATGTCTCCACTTGTTCTCCTGTCTCAAGTAAAACGAATTATCAACAACAGTTTATCTCAACCAGTGGCATATGGGCCTTTTAGGTGAGCGCTGATGCCGCCCTGTGATAAGCAGTGCCCACTGTCCTAAGGCAGGGACGCAAAATATTTATCATGTCTATTCCCAGCCGCCTCTCCAAGGTGCTGTTGGAGACGCAGCGCTCCACCAACATTCTGTCAAAACATGAATCTAACACAAATCATATAGCAGATATAGCATATGGTAGAAAGAGTATGTATCCTTTTCTGTAGCGCTCAGGCCCTGGATAAAATGAATGACAATGGAATTAGAAGGAAACGTTTTACAGGTTTCTCCAATCAAATAGCCAAACCTAAGTGGCGCCCAATTACTAGTCCTAACAGCTTGCCTGTCCACAGTTTTAACCTAGTTATTATAAACATGTTGTTTAACAAACACATATTAAATGTATACGTTGATTACTCCATAAGAAATACAACCCCCTAAACATAAAAAAATTCAACTTTCTTTTTGTAGAATTATCAGCCCCACATCTATGACCAAACCTCACTGATTCAGAGGAGTTGGGTTAAATGCGGAAGACACATTTCAGTTGAATGCATTCAGTTGTACATCTGTCTAGGTATCCCCCTTTCCCTACTTATTTACAGTTGAATATCGGAAGTTTACAGACAGTACACTTAGGTTGGAGTCATTAAAACTCGTTTTTCAACCACTCCACAAATGTCTTGTTAACCAACTATAGTTATGGCAAGTCGGTTAGGACATCTACTTTGTGCATGACACAAGTCATTTTTTCCAACAATTGTTTACAGACTATGTTTACAGATTATTTCACTTATAATTCACTGTATCACATACACTAAATTGACTGTGCCTTTAAACAGCTTAAACATTTTCAGAAAAGGATGTCATGGCTTTAGAAGCTTTTGATAGGCTTATTGACATCATTTGAGTCAAATGGAGGTGTACCTGTGGATGTATTTCAAGGCCTACCTTCAAACTCAGTGCCTCTTTGCTTGAAATCATGGGAAAATCAAAAGAAATCAGCCAAGAGCTCAGAAAAAAGATTGTAGACCTCCACCAGTCTGGTTCATCCTTGGGAGCAATTTTCAAACACCTGAAGGTACCACGTTCATCTGTACAAACAATAGTATGCAAGTATAAACACCATGGGACCACGCAGCCGCCATACCGCTCAGGAAGGAGACGCATTCTGTCTCCCAGAGATGAACGTACTTTGGTGCAAAAAAGTGCAAATCAATCCCATAACAACAGCAAAGGACCTTGTGAGGATGCTGGAGGAAACAGGTACAAAAGCATCTATATCCACAGTAAAACAAGTACTATAATCGACATAACCTGAAAGGCTGCTCAGCAAGGAAGAAGCCACTGCTCCAAAACCACCATAAAAAAGCCAGATTACGGTTTGCAACTGCACATGGGGACAAAGATCATACTTTTTGTAGAAATGTCCTCTGGTCTGATGAAACAAAAATAGAACTGTTTGGCCATAATGACCATCGTTATGTTTGGAGGGAAAAGGGGGAGGATTGCAAGCCAAAGAACACCATCCCAACTGTGAAGCACGGGGGTGGCAGCATCATGTTGTGGGGGTGCTTTGCTGCAGGAGGGACTGGTGCACTTCACAAAATGCATGTCATCATGAGGTAGGAAAATTATGTGGATATATTGAAGCAACATTTCAAGACATCAGTCGGGAAGTTAAAGCTTGGTCGCAAATGGGTATTCCAAATGGACAATGACCCCAAGCATACTTCCAAAGTTGTGGCAAAATGGCTTAAGGACAACAAAGTCAAGGTATTGGAGTGGCCATCACAAAGCCCTGACCTCAATCCTATAGAACATTTGTGGGCAGAACTGAAAAAGCGTGTGCGAGCAAGGAGGCCTACAAACCTGACTCAGTTACACCAGCTCTGTCAGGAGGAATGGGCCAAAATTCACCCAGCTTGTTGTGGGGAGCTTGTGGAAGGCTACCCAAAACATTTGACCCAAGTTCAACAATTTAAAGGCAATGCTACCAAATACTAATTGAGTGTATGTAAACTTCTGACCCACTAGGAATGTGTTGAATTAAATAAAAGATGAAATAAATAATTCTCTCTACTATTATTATGACATTTCACTTTCTTAAAATAAAGTGGTGATCCTAACTGACCTAAGACAGGGAATTTAACTAGGATTAAATGTCAGGAATTGGGGCATACTTGGGGCATAGTTTAAATGTATTTGGCTAAAGTGTATGTAAACTTCCGACTTCAACTGTACATCCACACACAATTCATCCACACTTTTTCAACACTGTTTGTGTCTTTGGCACCATCTAAACTGGCAGACACACTCTCCCCTACACTTAATTAAGGTAAGCAGATCAGAACCTCCAAACATAACTAATAGTATCCTTATGGATAACAAGGTGCTTCTTACATACTGCAGTTTTAAATAAACCACAGACAATATGAATAGTTTTATCTCAGAACCCAGAAACAAATCTCCCATGCACAGGATGTCACAAGAGACTGGATGGATGTGCAATCAAAACATAGCATGCCTCTGATACCAACCAAAACATAGTATGCCTCTGATACCAACCAAAACATAGTATGCCTCTGATACCAACCAAAACATAGTATGCCTCTGATACCAACCAAAACATAGTATGCCTCTGATACCAACCAAAACATAGTATGCCTCTGATACCAACCAAAACATAGTATGCCTCTGATACCAACCAAAACATAGTATGCCTCTGATACCAACCAAAACATAGCATGCCTCTGATACCAACCAAAACATAGTATGCCTCTGATACCAACCAAAACATAGTATGCCTCTGATACCAACCAAAACATAGTATGCCTCTGATACCAACCAAAACATAGTATGCCTCTGATACCAACCAAAAACATAGTATGCCTCTGATACCAACCAAAAACATAGTATGCCTCTGATACCAACCAAAACATAGTATGCCTCTGATACCAATCAAAACATAGCATGCCTCTGATACCAACCAAAACATAGTATGCCTCTGATACCAACCAAAACATAGTATGCCTCTGATACCAATCAAAACATAGTATGCCTCTGATACCAACCAAAACATAGTATGCCTCTGATACCAACCAAAACATAGTATGCCTCTGATACCAACCAAAACATAGTATGCCTCTGATACCAACCAAAACATAGTATGCCTCTGATACCAACCAAAACATAGTATGCCTCTGATACCAATCAAAACATAGTATGCCTCTGATACCAACCAAAACATAGTATGCCTCTGATACCAACCAAAACATAGTATGCCTCTGATACCAACCAAAACATAGTATGCCTCTGATACCAATCAAAACATAGTATGCCTCTGATACCAATCAAAACATAGTATGCCTCTGATACCAACCAAAACATAGTATGCCTCTGATACCAACCAAAACATAGTATGCCTCTGATACCAACCAAAACATAGTATGCCTCTGATACCAACCAAAACATAGTATGCCTCTGATACCAACCAAAACATAGTATGCCTCTGATACCAACCAAAACATAGTATGCCTCTGATACCAACCAAAACATAGTATGCCTCTGATACCAACCAAAACATAGTATGCCTCTGATACCAACCAAAACATAGTATGCCTCTGATACCAACCAAAACATAGTATGCCTCTGATACCAACCAAAACATAGTATGCCTCTGATACCAATCAAAACATAGTATGCCTCTGATACCAACCAAAACATAGTATGCCTCTGATACCAACCAAAACATAGTATGCCTCTGATACCAATCAAAACATAGTATGCCTCTGATACCAACCAAAACATAGCATGCCTCTGATACCAACCAAAACATAGTATGCCTCTGATACCAACCAAAACATAGTATGCCTCTGATACCAACCAAAACATAGTATGCCTCTGATACCAACCAAAACATAGTATGCCTCTGATACCAATCAAAACATAGTATGCCTCTGATACAAACCAAAACATAGTATGCCTCTGATACCAATCAAAACATAGTATGCCTCTGATACCAACCAAAACATAGTATGCCTCTGATACCAATCAAAACATAGTATGCCTCTGATACCAACCAAAACATAGTATGCCTCTGATACCAACCAAAACATAGCATGCCTCTGATACCAACCAAAACATAGTATGCCTCTGATACCAATCAAAACATAGTATGCCTCTGATACCAATCAAAACATAGTATGCCTCTGATACCAACCAAAACATAGTATGCCTCTGATACCAACCAAAACATAGTATGCCTCTGATACCAACCAAAACATAGTATGCCTCTGATACCAACCAAAACATAGTATGCCTCTGATACCAACCAAAACATAGTATGCCTCTGATACCAACCAAAACATAGTATGCCTCTGATACCAATCAAAACATAGTATGCCTCTGATACCAACCAAAACATAGTATGCCTCTGATACCAACCAAAACATAGTATGCCTCTGATACCAATCAAAACATAGTATGCCTCTGATACCAACCAAAACAACTAAGGTGCTAAAATTGAAATAGCCTAGATACCCTAGAATAGATTTTGAATTCCAAAAACTGACCCTTAGTGCAATATGCAGAGCAGAGTACTGCACACACTGCTGCTGCTGTGCTGGCGACAGCGAGAACGCCCCCTCTCTCATACTCAGGTACTGGGACCACACACACTCCGAGAATGGACTAAAGCACAGGGTGAACAGTCAGGGCACACACATGCACCATGTATAAACCCACATGCACGCACACATATAAATAAATGTGTGCAAAATGCAAACTCTGCACATAATTTTATGAACTGCATTAGAATCAGAGAGTAATTCAGTGAGAGACCTATTGGGTAGAAGGAGATGGAGAATATCTTTGGCCATCAAAGACCCCAAAACCCCGAAGTTGACGGACCTGATACAAAAACATGCAAATACTCAACAAAACACTTTGAGGAATGAGATTCTTTATCTCAATAAGACTACTTGGTTATTCATTGTTTATTATGTGATAGTAAACATATGCCTTTGGGTCACCTGGGATAGCTAGGGTGGAAGAGAGGCTGGACAAACATCCCCATGGGAAAGACTAGCTCATTGTCGGAGAGAAATGGAGTGATGGACCAACTGGAGGAGAAGATGGAGAGACAGAGAGATAGAGAGAGGGCAAGAGAGGGAGAATGCTCAATTCTCATATTCACATATTAATAAAACATATCTACCCAAACCAAATCACATAGACTTTTCATGACAACTGGGCTCTCACATATCATCTCCTTCAGTCTGGGAAAAGAGTTTGTTTGATCCCTGGTGCTAGAGGGAGAGAGACTGGATGTAGATAAAAAAAAATACTTGTGTTACGTCAATTGTCACCTATTAATTAAATAAATGGGGGAAAATGAACTACCAGTACGTATATAGTACAATGTATTATCATCACTGGTAATATGATTCAATAGTGATATTGATTAAGAAATCCTATATCTTATTGGCAATGTAGACTAGTTCCACTACAATAAAATACTCTTCCTTTGAATACAGTTGGCTGAGTTCAGCTTCACTGAAAATGTTGTTTTTAGTTGAAAGTCTTGGAGTTAGAGACTGAATCTGGGAAAACACAGATTGTACATTTCAAGTGGACAATGAATACACAGTTGTTTTTAAATAAGGGTTCCAGTAAATTACATCCACTGTTGACCTTTTACCTTATTCAAAACAGACATGCGAGACTCCTCATCTCTCCACCTGAGATCAGGTAGTTTGGACTTGATGGAGGAATAGACATTCTGAATCAGCTCCTCTGCCTAGAGGAAACAGATAATACAATTTCAACACACTTGTAATGTAATATCACATCTATGAAGTAGTTATCTTGTATTTTGTTGCTAAAAATAATATTTCACATTTGAAAATCACTAATACTGCAGTTCACATAAATACAATTCATCAAAACATTTGGTTCATAATTACATAACATGATTTACAGATGTAATAGTCCATGGGAGTTTTTAAAGCAGAAGTTCTGTGTTGATTTGTTAAAAATATAGTGTTCGATCAAAAAGTTTTTTATAGTCACAATGCATCTTGTCTTCCAAATTTTACTGTTCACCTTAATTCTTTAGTAATGTCAATGCATATTATTGTCCACAATAATTCTTTAGTAATGTCATCCATGTGAGTATCGAAGACACCCTGAAAGACTTATACAAACATCAAAAAATATACTTCTCATCAGAACCCATATTTCTTTAGTTCTGTAGCAGTTCACTAAAATGTTTTCTAAACTCTCTTCCCTCATGACAATTAGGCATGGGACACAATTAACATTTTCTATTTATATTTTGTTGCTGCTATTCTTCATCACACATTTCATTGCAGCCTACATCCTTCTGTCTTTGCTTTCTCTAAACACACACACACACACACACGCACACACACACACACACATCCAGCAATGCAGTTTTAAGAAAATACCAACAAAAAAAGTAAGTGATAAGAATAACAAATGATTAAAGGGCAGCAGTAAATAACAATAGCGAGGCTATTTACAGAGGGTACCGGTACAGAATCAATGTGGAGGCTATATACAGCGGGTACCAGTACAGAGTCAATGTGCGGTCCCTATTCTCCAGGTGTGAAAGGGCAGTGTGGAGTGTAATAGAGATTGCATCATCTATGGATCTGTTGGTGCGGTATGCAAATTGGAGTGGGTCTAGGGTTTCCTGGATAATGGTGTTGATGTGAGCCATGACCAGCCTTAAAAAGCACTTCATGGCTACAGATGTGAGTGCGATGGGTCAGTAGTCATTTAGGCAGGTTACCTTAGTGTTCTTTGGCACAAGGACTATGGTGGTCTGCGTGAAACATGTTGGTATTACAGACTCAGACAGGGAGAGGTTGAAAATGTCAGTGAAGACACTTGCCAGTTGGTCAGCGCATGCGGCCTTGTGAATGTTGACCTGTTTAAAGGTCTTACATCGGCTGCGGAGAGCGTAATCACACAGTCGTCCGGAACAGCTGATGCTCTCATACATGTTTCAATGTTACTTGCCTCGAAGCAAGCATAGAAGTTATTTAGCTCGTCTGGTATGCTCGTGTCACTGGGCAGCTCTCGGCTGTGCTTGCCTTTGTAGTCTGTAATAGTTTGCATTCCCTGCCACATCCGACGAGCGTCGGAGCCGGTGTAGTACGATTCGATCTTAGTCCTGTATTGACGCTTTGCCTGTTTGATGGTTCGTCGGCGGGAATAGCGGAATTTCTGATAAGCTTCCGGGTTAGAGTCCTTCTCCTTGAAAGCGGCAGCTCTACCATTTAGCTCAGTGTGAATGTTGCCTGTAATCCATGGCTTCTGTTTGGGGTATGTACGTACAGTCACTGTGGGGACGACGTCCTCGATGCACTTCTTGATAAAGCCGGTGACTGATGTGGTGTACTCCTGCCATCGGAAGAGTCACGGAACATATTCCAGTCTGTGCTAGCAAAACAGTCCTGTAGTTAGCATCTGTTTCATCTGACCATTTTTTTATAGAGGAGAACACAAAGCTCCAGTGAAAAGTGCTGTATGAATATAATCCATTACTGTATATACTGTAGAACACCCATTAGGTATTTCACTGCCCCAGAACCCCAGTCTAACTGACCTGTATGTATCGCTTGTCTCCTTGAGTGTCGTTAGGATCCTTGCCCACATAAACACTAAAGAATGGGAAGGTGCCATAGTCTCTCATCAGTAGAGACAGAGTGGAGTTGAAATCTGTCTGGTTCCACTGGCCTGTTACAGCCCAGCCACCCAGCTAGAGGGGGGGGGGGGGGGGGGTGGGGGGGTGTAATCTGTCACCATACCCCACCAATCTATTCCAGTGATCTGACCTTGTGGACTAGCCTGAGGAAGGGTTCTGGCCTGAGGAAGGGTTCTGGCCTGGCAGTCTCTGTGGGGCCAGTGTCCATACAGGAAAGATAGAACATACAGGCCTTCTGCTTCGCTGAGTTACCCAGGCTGGAGTGGTCCTCAGTTTCTGACAGAGGAACATTATATCAAAGTTTCATTGTGAGGATAAAAGGTCCTGTTATGGAAACGGTTTCAGCAGTTCTATTTAAATGGTTGTCCCAAAGAACCGGTACAAAATCTACAGAGGATCAACAGAGCAACATTCTTAGATTCTCACCCAAAATCTCCCTCATTGTCAGCAGTCGATCTGGCATTCTGTCTGCTGGAACCTTTTCTCTTATGTCTTTGCCTGTCTCTCTCTCCTTTCTCCCTCTTTCTCTGCCTGTACTGCCCAGCTCATGACCCTGTGGGTGTAGGGGGACACCCTTGCCCCTCTGTCTCCCCCTGGTGGACAGAGACACCCCCTCAGACCCACAGGGAAACAGGAAGTAGTCACAAGGCTGAGTGAAGGGGTCGACTGAGACGGGCAGACGGGCGGTAGCTCTGTGACAAGCCGGGGAGGTACATGGAGGAGAGGCTGGCGGTGTGCTCTCTGGTGGGAGGTGCTGCTGGGAGTAGTAGGCCAGGCCCAGTATGGAGGCGCAGGAGGGGGATGCCAGGAGGAAGAGATGGAGTATGCGGTGACATGTCCACACCCAGGTCTTCACCTCCTCTTCAGACTGGGGCTGGGGCTCAGGAAGGGTATCGGGCTGGGGTAGGGGCTGGGGCTCAGGAAGGCTATCCGGCTGGGGTAGGGGCTGGGGCTCAGGAAGGGTATCAGGCTGGGGTAGGGGCTGGGGCTCAGGAAGGGTATCGGGCTGGGGTAGGGGCTGGGGCTCAGGAAGGGTATCGGGCTGGGGTAGGGGCTGGGGCTCAGGAAGGCTATCCGGCTGGGGTAGGGGCTGGGGCTCAGGAAGGGTATCGGGCTGGGGTAGGGGCTGGGGCTCAGGAAGGGTATCGGGCTGGGGTAGGGGCTGGGGCTCAGGAAGGCTATCCGGCTGGGGTAGGGGCTGGGGCTCAGGAAGGGTATCGGGCTGGGGCTCAGGAAGGCTATCCGGCTGGGGTAGGGGCTGGGGCTCAGGAAGGCTATCCGGCTGGGGTAGGGGCTGGGGCTCAGGAAGGCTATCCGGCTGGGGTAGTGGCTGGGGACCAGAAAGGGTATCAGGCTGGGGTAGGGTCTGAGGCTGGGGCCAAGGCTGGGGAAGGGTATCAGGCTGGGGTAGTGGCTGGGGTTCAGAGAGAGGATGTAGTTGGGACTGGAGCTGAGGCTGGGGCTCAGAAAGGGTATTAGAAGGGGGCTGCAGTTCAGTCAATCTAAACAAAATTGAAAGATAGTCAGTTTCATATCAGGATTATCATGATACACATTTCTACTTAATTTAAGACAAATTTGACACATGACAATCTTATTATAACCTATCTTGTTCTCTATATACATGTAATACCACATTAATAAAAGGAAGACACTCCTCTATACAACTTGAAATGTATAGTATGATAGGTAAAACCTGCAGGACTTTTAATTGAGGCTCTGCTGGGGTTTCTGCCATACTGTTGTGTGTCTTGTTCTGTCTGGGTTTAGCTTGTTGCAGCCACTGACGTTTCTCATTTCTCCCTCACACGTAGCCTCCAGACCTCTATCTCTCCCTCCATCAGCCAGCTGTCATCTCAGCTCTCTATCTTCTTTCATCACTCACTTCTCTCCTCCTCCGACGTTCTGATAAACAGAGTTGACCTGGCAGCCTACCTCTCTCTCTGCTACATTATCAGGTGGCACTGTGGATCCATTTAGACTGTGACATGCACGTGGGTGTGTTTGATGTGTAGGAGGAATCCTCTTCAATCCACAACCCTAAAATGACTAAGTTTTAACTCAAACATCATTCAAATGTAATTATGTAAGAATATAATGTCCCTAAGCAACAGGTAGGTACAGAGCCAATAAAATCAGCAGAACTGTGAAACACAGAAAAAGTCAAAACGTTAAGAGGACACATTGTTACCCTGCATCGAGAGGACAAACATTTTCTCAAAAGCAAAAACAGTGCTTACACAGCCGTCTACCCACGTCACTATCAGTGCAGCAGAGGGTCTGGTATGAATGGATAGAGAGAGAGGGTGTTCTAGAGGTCAACTGGCAATGGAACACGTCACTGATAGCATAGTGGAGGACACGTCACATGGATGAAGAGAGAGAGAGAAATACTGTATTTGATGTGAGAGAATGAGGACAATACTGAACAATAACTTCCAGGAAGGAAGGAAGACACTTAATTATTGCAAATGCCAAACAGGCACAATAAAACCACACAGGATTTAGACAATTAGCAGTTTTATTTTGAGTACAGTAAAATTAAAGAAGAAAAAGAATGACATGTAATTAATGTTGGCATGTTTGGAACCGTAAACATACACACAAATATAAGAGAAATGTATAAGAACTATATGAAAAGAACAAGGCAATCATCATTAAATAAGTGAGCAAAGTGGTGTTTTTGAAGGCATCATCACACACCAATGGTCTGACAGTGAAGACAAAGGCATGGTCACAAAGGTGGAATCATGTGTGCAAATAAAAAAACGAAAACTGAGAATACTAAAGATGATACCGATGACCCAGATAACATGCATATTGAGTCGTATTTGGCCATATGGTTTAGGATGTTAGTTCGGTCATTAGGGTTGTGTTGCTATGCCAGACTGAGGAATGTATAAGGATAGGTGTTCGATGTCAAACCAGTCTGAACAGGAGAGAGAGGAATACTAGCGTGGAAATGGCAACTCACCAAGTTTCACAGAAAAATCACAGAAAATAAAAGTACTTATCAATGAAATACAGTATGGTAAGATTACAAGCAGAGTAAATATAACTGATATCGAGACATAACAGAACACTAAGCTGAATAATGGAAACAGTGGTATTCATTGGAGTATTATGAGAAAGGAAGAGGAACAATATACTGTGTAAAGCACACAAAAAACATGATAAATTGAAGTGAATTCCACAAAAACAAAGGCAGTGAATTTAAAGTGTGATGCGTTTGAGTGACGTGTTACCAACACCTTGAACTGTATTGGTTTGATCTACATGCTGCTGCTACAGTCAATGACCTACTATACTCTACTGGAAAACAGACAGGACTGGCCATTTGATCTGCTGCATGTTTCTAATACTTAAAACCCTGATTCAGAGTCAGTTCTATTATGTTATTCAGAGAGCTGTAAATGCCCAAAATACTAAGCATTTGTAAATGCAGGTGTATAGTGCAAAAATCCATGAGTTTACCTTTAGGTGAATTGAATTAATGAGAGGTAATATCTCTATACCTATGTTACTCATTAGATATCTTAACTCGCCTGCACACTAGATAAGTATGTGTTCAAGAGCGCTTCATTGAGGATGATAGGATTATACTATAGGTCCTGGAAGTTGCCCCTAACTACTGATCCAGGATCTGATGTTTTCCCTCCATCCCCTTTAAATTAAGATTAGGGATAGGGTAATCTGATCCTAGCGGTTAAGAGCAACTTCTGCCTGGAGCATAGTTTCTGTTCTAAGCCATGTGGTCCTCTTTAAACTACAGCACTCTATTTAACATGAGGAGATCATAGGAATGGAATCTGTGCTTGGCAAACTTTTGACCTTTGTTCTTGGTAGTGTCTCTAATCATGATCTTAAATCTTCTATTCTTTTGACAAAGAAATAAATGGTCATTTTGATCGTATTGTACCCTCATTTTGTGCTTGATAAAATGGTGAGAGTAACTGACAGTGATCTGTAGCTATGCATGCCTATAAAGCAACAAACGCACACAACAAAAACAAACGAGAGCGACATTCACATATTTTTGTTTGTTTTTTGCACTCAGTTTTTAGCCCAAGAGGAACTACATTTCCCACAGCACACTGCTCTGCTACATCATGTCTGATGGGATATGTAGTTCTGTAGAAAGCACTTTCTAAAGGCAGTTAAGCAACTTGTATGTTTGCAGGCACTACAACTCCCAAAGTGCTTCAGGTGCCACCAGCCCACCAGAGCTCAGCCCTATGGGAGGTGCAGTGGAACATGAATTAGTCCACCTTAAACTTTTGTTCAACTCCTCGTGCACTGGGGTCGGGGTTACACTAAACTACTGTTACTATGTCTCAAATACTCAGAAATAGTTCCACTCCTTTCCTTCCGTACCACTGAAAAGTGAAAGACAAATCAAAGTTGTATGGCTGAAAACTTCTCAACATGTTTTCCTATCAGTGGAGAGAGAAGAGGAGAGGAAACCATCTTTGACTGTTGGGACACAGCCCATGACTAAGCTATACTTGTGCAAGTCATGCTGGGAATTTTAGCATAAACAAAAAATGGCCTTGATAAGACTGGCATTAACACAAGGGGAGAAGGCGGGGAGAGGAGGAGGAAGTCTATCTCAGTGCAGTACATTACCTCTGGACTGAGAGGGGGAATAAGCAGAAAGAGGAGAGACATAACGACATCTGCATGCAAACATGCTCGCTTTCACTCATGAAATCACACACAGCGCACAAGTAAAGCCCTGTTTCAGAGACAGAACGGTGGAAGCTGAATGGATCCTGTCTTGGATTTGGTTCAAAGTTTGACTTGAATAACAGATGTGTCCACCAATCACTGCATAGCCTTGGCCCGCTGGGTGTGGCACTTCATGCACAGGATCCTGCCGTCCAATGGGTAGCAGCCGTCTGCGTCCGCCTCTATGGAGAGGGGGCGGGAACAATCCTGCAACCAGGAAGAGAGACTTCAGGATGTGCAGAAGGTCACTGGAAAACATTTACATCCAAAACACTCGGGGGACACCATTCAAACTGTTTCGACATTTAACCAGCTCTTTATAATACATCTTCAGGAGTTTATCTTTACATCTGGCACTAGATGTGTAGCAGGTCTGTTGTCCTTACCTCACAGCGGTAGTACTTTAGATGTAGCAGGTCTGTTGTCCTTACCTCACAGCGGAAGTACTTTAGATGTAGCAGGTCTGTTGTCCTTACCTCACAGCGGTAGTACTTTAGATGTAGCAGGTCTGTTGTCCTTACCTCAAAGCGGTAGTACTTTAGATGTAGCAGGTCTGTTGTCCTTACCTCACAGCGGAAGTACTTTAGATGTAGCAGGTCTGTTGTCCTTACCTCACAGCGGTAGTACTTTAGATGTAGCAGGTCTGTTGTCCTTACCTCACAGCGGAAGTACTTTAGATGTAGCAGGTCTGTTGTCCTTACCTCACAGCGGTAGTACTTTAGATGTAGCAGGTCTGTTGTCCTTACCTCACAGCGGAAGTACTTTAGATGTAGCAGGTCTGTTGTCCTTACCTCACAGCGGTAGTACTTTAGATGTAGCAGGTCTGTTGTCCTTACCTCACAGCGGTAGTACTTTAGATGTAGCAGGTCTGTTGTCCTTACCTCACAGCGGTAGTACTTTAGATGTAGCAGGTCTGTTGTCCTTACCTCACAGCGGAAGTACTTTAGATGTAGCAGGTCTGTTGTCCTTACCTCACAGCGGTAGTACTTTAGATGTAGCAGGTCTGTTGTCCTTACCTCACAGCGGAAGTACTTTAGATGTAGCAGGTCTGTTGTCCTTACCTCACAGCGGTAGTACTTTAGATGTAGCAGGTCTGTTGTCCTTACCTCACAGCGGTAGTACTTTAGATGTAGCAGGTCTGTTGTCCTTACCTCACAGCGGAAGTACTTTAGATGTAGCAGGTCTGTTGTCCTTACCTCACAGCGGTAGTACTTTAGATGTAGCAGGTCTGTTGTCCTTACCTCACAGCGGTAGTACTTTAGATGTAGCAGGTCTGTTGTCCTTACCTCAAAGCGGTAGTACTTTAGATGTAGCAGGTCTGTTGTCCTTACCTCAAAGCGGTAGTACTTTAGATGTAGCAGGTCTGTTGTCCTTACCTCACAGCGGTAGCACTTGAGGTGGAAGTTCTTGTCGAGGGCCACGACTCTGACGGTCTCTTGACTGCCGGCGTCAGGAACTATGGGCTCATTACAGCTCACACACAGGGGAGAGAAACGCCTACAGGCAGGGGAACAGAGAGGACATTAGACCTGTACCACACACACACACACACACACACACACACACACACACACACACACACACACACACACACACACACACACACACACACACACACACACACACACACAATACCTGCGAGAGACAGAGAGAAAGACAAGGAGATGAGGCCGTACCTGTGGTAGTCTGGGACACAGTATGGGTTGTTGTTGTCGTCGGTGATGAAGGGCGCCCCCTCCAGGCTGCAGGCGCAGGTGCAGCAACGGAAACAATGGGCATGGAAACACTGGCCCACCGCCTTCAACACACGGTCTGTAATACGCTCCCCGCACCGAGAACACACCGCCAGAGAACTCTGTAGAGACACACAGACAGGAGGGTGGCAGAGAGAGCAAACAAGTTACATGTCTTTGTGTGTGAGAGAGTTAATTAATTACTGTAAGCTTTTTGTGCATGTAATTGCTGTGTGTGTGTGTGTGTGTGTACATGTGTGCACTCACAGTGTAGCAGTCGTCACACTGTGGCGTCCCGTCCTTGTCGTAGAACTGCATGCCCTGCAGGGGGCGATGGCAGCTCATACAGCAGAAACAGTCAGAGTGGAAGAGTTTGTTCATGGCTCTCACTGCAGGCTGGGAACGAGACAGAGCCTCACCACACTTACCACATACCTCTGAAAGAGAGAGATGAGGAGAGAGAGAGAGGAGAGAGGGAGAGAGGAGAGAGATGAGGAGAGAGAGATGAGGAGAGAGAGAGAAGGTGGAAAGGGAGAGGGGAAGAGAGAGGGGATAAGAGTTGGTTGATGCTGACAGAGGCAGAGCCCAGCCAGTCCTATTCCATACAGTCATTAAGTCATTACCACAGACACACTGGTCTAGCACCAATGAGAGAGAGGAGGGAGGAGGCTCCTTACTGCCTAATTACACTGATCAATCATTTTGATGAAAGGCCAATCAGCCCCCCAGCCCATCAAAACCCCAGCCCAGCCCATCAGCACCCCAGCCCAGACTATTAGAACTACAGCCCAGACCATCAGAACCAATAGCATACTGAGAAAGAGTGTTGTCAGGCAGGAACTGGACAAGATAATGACGCTCTGATAATAGAGTGTTCATTCTGACACGATGGGTATGGTAGTATGAAACAATGAACTAGTGTAGGTGATGAACGGAGGGTGTGTGTGTACCTGTAGGTGCTGAGGTGATGAACGGAGGGTGTGTGTGTACTGTTAACTCGAAATGACAAGGTTCCAGTTTAACAAAGTTTACTCTACTATATGAACACACTACAAGTAGCCATTACACTCCAGGCTAGGTCCAACAACGACTAGACTTCCTGCGCATGTGCACTCTTGACTGAGTGATAGCCCCGTAATAACAGAAATATAGGGATACTTAAAACATGAACTTAACATGTACCTGTAGGTGCTGAGGTGATGAACGGAGGGTGTGTGTGTACCTGTAGGTGCTGAGGTGATGAACGGAGGGTGTGTGTGTACCTGTAGGTGATGAACGGAGGGTGTGTGTGTACCTGTAGGTGCTGAGGTGATGAGCGGAGGGTGTTTGTGTACCTGTAGGTGCTGAGGTGATGAACGGAGGGTGTGTGTGTACCTGTAGGTGCTGAATGGAGGGTGTGTGTGTACCTGTAGGTGCTGAATGGAGGGTGTGTGTGTACCTGTAGGTGCTGAGGTGATGAGCGGAGGGTGTGTGTGTACCTGTAGGTGATGAACGGAGGGTGTGTGTGTACCTGTAGGTGATGAACGGAGGGTGTGTGTGTACCTGTAGGTGCTGAGGTGATGAGCGGAGGGTGTGTGTGTACCTGTAGGTGCTGAATGGAGGGTGTGTGTGTACCTGTAGGTGCTGAGGTAATGAGCGGAGGGTGTGTGTGTACCTGTAGGTGCCGAGGTGATGAACGGAGGGTGTGTGTGTACCTGTAGGTGCTGAGGTGCTGAACGGAGGGTGTGTGTGTACCTGTAGGTGCTGAATGGAGCGTGTGTGTGTACCTGTAGGTGCTGAGGTGATGACGGGAGCGTGTGTGTGTACCTGTAGGTGCTGAGGTGATGATGGGAGCGTGTGTGTGTACCTGTAGGTGCTGAGGTGATGACGGGAGCGTGTGTGTGTACCTGTAGGTGCTGAGGTGATGACGGGAGCGTGTGTGTCCATGTCTTTGATGAATGCATTGGTCATTCTCTCCAGCTCCTCCACCTCCCTCATGGAGAGAGGAACACCTCCACCTGGGACAGAGACAGGCCCAGGGGGCGAGGGCTGGGGGACAGAAAACACACATTTAACAGGGGGAGTACTAAACACACACACTCACCCTAAAGGGTCTCCTAACATACCTTTGATGAAGGGGGAGATTTCATTGGCTGGCTGTAAGAAGAAGGTGGTGATGTCATCGCTTTGGGCTGAGGAGGGGGCACGGGAGCAGGAGGGGGCGGGCTCACAGTCATCTGAGAGTCAATGGAAGAGGGCTTTGAGTGATTGAAGGCTGGGGGAGCCACTTTGTTGGCTGGAGGGGCGGGAGGAGCGGCAGGAGGAGGAGGGAAGGAGCTGGCTGCAGGGGAAGGTTTAGGAGCAACACCAAATGGAGCCGGAGCGTGGTTCTGGTTCTTCAGCACCACAGGAGGCACGGATGTCCCCGTTTTCATACCCCCAAAAGCCTTAGAAGCCACGACTGGTGCCTTAGCAAATGGCTGTGGGGCAGGAGCAGGAACTGGGGCGGATGTAGGGTTATTGGCTTGTCTGTGTGTCGTTCGGAGTTTGAGCTCCTCGGCCCAGGGAGCGGGAGGGGGCTTGTCTCCCATCTCTGGAGGGGGGAGGAAGGAGAGGTTGGGCTTGGGAGCAGTGGGGGGAGGACCTGCAGGCTTGGGGGCAGGAGGAGGAGGAGCTGAGTACTGACTGGGCAACTGGGGAGACAAGATCAGATAAGAAAAGATTACAGACTATATGTACTGAAGAATTGAAGAGAACTATGAGACGACACAGAACAACAAGCTGTTGCATGGACTCAAACCTACTTTTAGACTAAAAGCATTAGGAACTGAGTGCCCCTCCAGCTATTTTGGAAGTTGAAAATACAATGTTCTATACAGTACTATTTGAAACATTCTAAACCATCCACCCTACTTAACAAGCCGGCTGTGTTTTTAGGAACTGTGAAAACTGCTATTTGTATCATTCAAGTACAGAATTAAAAAACACAAAATGTTTGCAGTTAGCGATTTTCAATCGTATCAAATGTTCAACTTCCACAAAGCACAGGCTCTGAGTCATACAGGGGAACTTGAGCTCATCAGTAGTAATCGGTCTCTGACATTTTTATCAAGAGCTTGTGCCAACATTTCTCTGTTCCAGTTCCTCCCAGGAGGATAAAAACACTCTCCATTTATGGCTGTTTCCCCGCTGGCTTGGCCCCACACACACAGGCCTGATCACAACTCTCTCTCTGTCTTTCTGGCCCCACACACACAGGCCTGATCACAACTCTCTCTCTCTCGGTCTGGCTTGGCCCCACACACACAGGCCTGATCACAACTCTCTCTCTCTCTCTGTCTGGCCCCACACACACAGGCTTGATCACAACTCTCTCTCTCTCTCTGTCTGGCCCCACACACACAGCCCTGATCACAACTCTCTCTCTCTCTCTGTCTGGCCCCACACACACAGGCCTGATCACAACTCTCTCTCTCTCTCTCTGGCTTGGCCCCACACACACAGGCCTGATCACAACTCTCTCGGTCTGGCTTGGCCCCACACACACAGGCCTGATCACAACTCTCTCTCTCTCTCTCTCGGTCTGGCTTGGCCCCACACACACAGGCCTGATCACAACTCTCTCTCGGTCTGGCTTGGCCCCACACACACAGGCCTGATCACAACTCTCTCTCTCTGTCTGGCTTGGCCCCACACACACAGGCCTGATCACAACTCTCTCTCGGTCTGGCCCCACCCACACAGGCCTGATCACAACTCTCTCTCTCTCTCTCTCTCGGTCTGGCTTGGCCCCACACACACAGGCCTGATCACAACTCTCTCTCTCTCTCTCGGTCTGGCTTGGCCCCACACGCACAGGCCTGATCACAACTCTCTCGGTCTGGCTTGGCCCCACACACACAGGCCTGATCACAATGGAGTATGCATTGTGTACCACTCTCTCTCTCGGTCTTGCTTGGTCCCTCTTTCTGTTCTCATCTCCATCTTTCTTTATATACATCATTCAGTGTGAGTTTCTCTGCATCACTCACTTCCTCTGTTTTTGTGCATCACTCTCTCATTGTCTGTCTGTGTGCAATAACGAACAGCTTACTCATCTTAGAGCCATCAACCTGAACAGACACAAAACAGCCTGGCGGTTTCTCCTGACCTGCCCCCCCCCCCCCCTTCTCCCTACTTTGGAGGCCCCTTTATTCAAACTTCTATGAGTCAACGTCTCCTCTCTTTTTTCCTCTGGTCTTTTACTCCCCTCCCTACTCCTCCATTTATTCCCCTCCCTACTCCTCCATTTACTTCCCTCCCTACTCCTCCATTTACTCCCCTTCCCACTCCTCCATTTATTCCCCTCCCTACTCCTCCATTTATTCCCCTCCCTACTCCTCCATTTATTCCCCTCCCTACTCCTCCATTTATTCCCCTCCCTACTCCTCCATTTATTCCCCTCCCTACTCCTCCATTTATTCCCCTCCCTACTCCTCCATTTATTCCCCTCCCTACTCCTCCATTTATTCCCCTCCCTACTCCTCCATTTATTTCCCTACATCTTCTCAGTCCCAAGTCTTTCCTACTCTCTCTGTGTCATACTGTGTCTACTGTAGTCTTCTGTTACATTCAGTTATGACACTCTACAGTATACGACGCTTTACAGTATACGAAATACTTGTCCTTCTCTGTACCTTGGGGTTGAAGGGTCCTCTGGTCTCCATCTCAGACAGCAGGTCAGTCAGAGAGCCCAGCTGTTTGTCAAAACTAGTCTGCTTTTCCAGACGCTGTGGGAGTGAGAAAGAAGGGGGAGGGAGAGAGGGGAGGGGAAAGGGACAGACACACAGAGTGAGGGATTGTGAAAGAGTGAGAAATAATGGGAGAGAGAGAGAGGATGATTGTTTATCAACAGGCTGAATCTTGACTTGAAAAATGTAGCAACCTCCAACTGCCACCTAAATCATACACTTGTGTCAATGGGGAATGTGCACAGAAGTGTACTGATAGAACAGAATGTAACTGATTTGCATGGATCAGAACTTAAGCACTCACATCAGGTTAGGCAATACACTTCCACATCTGCTTACTGGGGACATCCACCATGGTAGTAGATGTGTGGATGAGAGTTCAGGCCGTCATCCAACACAACTACACCAATACAATGACAAGTGCTTTGGGACCTTATGGAAAGTTCTATATTTAAGCAATAAGGCACGGGGGGGGGGGTGTGGTATATGGCCAATATACCACGGCCAAGGGATGTTCTTAGTCACGACAAAGCGCGGAGTGCCCGGACACAGCCCTTATTCGTGTTATATTGGCCATATACCACAAACCCCCGAGGTGCCTTATTGCTATTATAAACTGGTTACCAACGTAATTAGAGCAGTAAAAATAAATGTTCTGTCATACCCGTGGTATATGGTCTGATATACCACAGCTGTCAGCCCATCAGCATTCAGGGCTCAAACCACCCAGTTTATAATACAAAACGCATTCCATTCTTATGATTAGTAACCCAGACTCACCTGAAAGTTCTCCTCAGCACTGGGGACACTGCTGGAACCAGAGACTGGGAGAGGGGGAGGGGGTGGTGGAGGAGGGGGAGACGGGGAACGGGGGAGACAGGCATTCTCCTCAGGCAGGGTGGGGGGGAGGTCATCCACCGCGGGAGGGGGAGGGAAGGCAGGGGGAGGGGCATCAGAGGCTGGAGGTGTGGTTGCACAATTGGGGGGAGGGGCTGGCAGCTCATCGTCCAATGGAGGAGGAGGGGGCGGGAAGTCTAATAGAAACGGGGAGGGGTGATTGATTAAAACAAAGGCATGGCAATCAAATGGTTTCTAAACGTTCTATAATTCATTGAAAACCTGTCATCTAATCACTGCACCCACCCAGACATTCATTCAGGGAACTCCATGACAATACAGTTTCTTCACACAGAGACGTCAAGAAAATAGACTTAAAGGGATAAGTAGGTGGGTAAGTAGAAAAACAGCTTAATTGCCAGAATCTCCCAGTATCCCTTTAAATGCAGTGATTAGAGTGTGTGAGAAACAGGAAAGGCGAGTTTCATTGACGGGATATGGGCCATGTTGCAGTCTACCAATCTGTTGGGTTGCTAACACCAGGCTCAAACTCTGGGATCCAACATCCTTGTTTTATCAGAAACAAAGCTAAATACTTGTAATTAAATAATAACATGCTTAATAACATGCTTGATGCTTCTGTTGCGAGATAAGTCTGGTCCTAAAACAACCCCTAGCCACTTCCCCTAACCTCTACCACCATATTTTTCGTACACCTATCCAGTTACTTCACATCTGCACTGTGAAGGGAAAGAGCTCAAGTGAAGGAGTTAGGGGTCACATTGAACCAGACAACTAGATGCATGGGATAAATGTTTACAAAATGACAAACAAAAACGGCCAATCACCTTCGCAGAGCGATGGTGGGGGTGGAGGCATCACTCCAACTCGACCAATGACAGCTGTGCCGACACCGCGTGTTGAGGAGACCAGACTGGGGGGAGGAGAGGGACCTGATGGAGGAGTTGAGCCCGGGGGAGGCGACGGGTCGGACTGGCTTTTGGGGCGTGGCGGGTTGACCGAGGCAAACTTCTTTGGCTGGTTGTAGAAGGAGGGGGTGGTGACTTTGAGTTTGATGGAGGACGTCACCATGAAGGGTTTACTGCCGCTGGAGTCAGCCATGTTGTCTTTTTACTGTCTGAGGAGAGAAGAGGAGGACAGCTGTTGTTTATGACAATATTGAATCATTACGACGATTTAGAAGAGGACAAACACAATCCATCCAAATCAACACAAACTCAAATGAGCTGTAAGGAGGCTGCCAACTTAAAGAGATGGCTGTGTTACAGAGGAGGTCTAGCAAACCTGGAGGCCAGCTGTAGAAAGGATAACAGCAAAGATAAAATAAACCTTTGATATAGAAATGAACCATAGAGCATTAGCTTATCTGAGGTGAGCACACAGAGCTTTTGAAACAGTAGGGGGATATTTCTCTTTGGTGAATTAGTGGGGACACATCAACAAAGGATCTAACAAAACTGCAGCCAAACTACAGGAGAGAACCTCCAAAGCATGCATGCACACACACACACCTCTGAAAGATCTTGGCTGCTTTACACAGTACCTCGCCCTAGATTGTAAATACACACTAGCCACTCCTTAGGCTCAGTATGGAGAGAGGCATACCGTAACCATAGCAGCACTTATAGCTGCTTCAAGGTCAACTCTCAGTATGAAACTTTTCATTGTAATAAAAACAGTTGAGAACTACAGCATGGTTTACTATAGGGATGACCGGGTCGGACCTGAGACGGGTAAAACCATCATAACATGTTCATGTGAGCTACGTCAAGGAGAGGGTCATTCAACGGGTTAGCTCAAATATTTACCTTGCGTGTTTGTGGTTAAAAATGTTGATGATACCACAGCGGCTCTATCTCAGATTGCCCAATCTCCTGTGGCCCTGTAGGTGACCCCTGGTTAAACAGAGACGAGGCCCTGTAGGTGACCCCTGGTTAAACAGAGACGAGGCCCTGTAGGTGACCCCTGGTTAAACAGAGACGAGGCCCTGTAGGTGACCCCTGGTTAAACAGAGACGAGGCCCTGTAGGTGACCCCTGGTTAAACAGAGACGAGGCCCTGTAGGTGACCCCTGGTTAAACAGAGACGAGGCCCTGTAGGTGACCCCTGGTTAAACAGAGACGAGGCCCTGTAGGTGACCCCTGGTTAAACAGAGACGAGGCCCTGTAGGTGACCCCTGGTTAAACAGAGACGAGGCCCTGTCTCTCAGTACCTCTCTTGGTTTCTTCCTCAGTACATGTCTAACGTTACTTTCAGCTAGACTCTAGGCTGTTATAGTGCCCTACAGAGTATACAGTGCATTCAGACTAATTCCCCTTTTCCACATTTTGTTATGTTACAATACCCCATAATTACAAAGGAAAACAGTTTATTTTTACATTTTTGCAAATGTTTAAAAAAATGAAAAATAAGAAACAGACATACCTTCTGTAAATAAGTATTCAGACCCTTTGCTATGAGACTCGAAATTGAGCTCAGGTGCATCCTGTTTCCATTGATCATCCTTAAGACGTTTCTACAACTTTATTGGCGTCCACCTGTGGTAAATTCACTCGATTGGACATGATTTGGAAAGGTACACACCTGTCTACATAAGGGCCCACAGTTGACAGTGCATGTCAGAGCAAAAACCAAGCCATGAGGTGGAAGGAATTGTCCATAGAGCTCCGAGACAGGATTGTGTCGAGGTACAGATAAGGGGAACGGTACCAAAACATTTCTGCAGCATTGAAGGTCCCCAAGAACACAGTGGCCTCTATCATTCTTAAAATAGAAGAAGTTTGGAACCACCAAGACTCTTCCTAGAGCTCGCCACCCGGCCAAACTGAGCAATTGGGGGAGAAGGGCCTCCGATGGTCACTGACAGAGCTCCAGAGTTCCTCTGTGGAGACGGGAGAACCATCAGAAGGACAACTTTATGGTAGAGAGGCCAGACGGAAGCCACTCCTCAGTAAAAGGTACGTAACAGCCCGCTTGGAGTTTGCCAAAAAAGCACATAAAGGACTCTCAGACCATGATAAACAAGATTCTCTCGTCTGATAAAACCAAGATTGAAATCTTTGGCATGAATGCCAAGCGTCACATCTGGAGGAAAACTGACACCATCTCTATGGTTAAGCATGGTGGTGGCAGCATCATGTTGTGAGGATGTATTTCAGTGGCAGAGACTGGGAGACTAGTCAGGATTGAGGGAAAGATGAACAAAGTACAGAGAGATCCTTGATGAAAACCTGCTCAAGAGCGCTCAGGACCTCAGACTGGGGCAAAGGTTCAACTTCCAACAGGACAACGACCCTAAGCACACAGCCAAGACAAGTTTCTAAATGTCCTTGAGTGGCCCAGCCAGAGTCCGGACTTGAACCCGATCGAACATCTCTGGAGAGACCTGAAAATAGCTGTGCAGCAACGCTCCCCATCCAACCCGACATAGCTTGAGAGGATCTGCAGAGAAGAATGGGGGAAACTCCCCAAATACAGGTGTGCCAAGCTTGTAGCGTCATACCCAATAAAACTCGAGGCTGTAATCACTGCCAAAGGTGCTTCAACAAAGTACCGAGTAAACGGTCTGAATACTTATGTAAACGTGATATTTCAGATTTTTATCTTGAATAAATTAGCAAACATTTCTAAAAACCTGTTTTAGCTTTGTCATTATGGGGTATTGTGTGTAGATTGATGGGGGAAAAAACTATTTAATACATTTTAGAATAAGGCTGTAACGTAACAAAATGTGGAAAAAGTCATGGTGCCTGAATACTTTCCGAATGCACTGTACTCGGGCTCCCGAGTGGCGCAGCGTCACTACAGACACCCTGGTTAAAATCTAGGCTCTATCACAATCGGCCGTGATTGCGAGTCCCGTAGGGCAGAAAACAATTGGCCCAGCGTTGTCCAGGTTTGGCCGGTGTAGGCCGCCATTGTAAATAAGAATTTGTTCTTAACTGACTCGCCTACTTAAATAAAGGTTAAATAAATAAATATAATGGCAATGATGGGTCCTAGTCAGTGCCTCACTGCTGGATCATGAATAAGCCTAATGGGTCTAATTATGTCTAGAAACATGGTTTTGTCCATAATGTGAAATGCTTTTGTTAGATCACAGAGCAACAACATATTTAGGAACCATTACCATGGTGATAATATACATGGGTTTCCTCAGGCCTTGTTTGTTTTGGAAGGAAAAGCAGCGCCCCAGAACTAGCCTAGTACATGCGCCGATGTGGGTTTGTGATGCGGGTGACCGATTTCTTTCCTCCATGATCAGAATCAGCCTTTAGACGGGGAATCATTTACCACTCAGGCTTGACTATAATGTTACGCCATGTCAGTTTCATGAGAAACTTAATGTAACTTCCTTCCCAGTGTTACCAGATTTCTACGAAATTCTACCTATAATATGAGTGAAATAGTTATTTCATTTTTATTAAGTAGGTTAAAAAGCAGCTTTTCTGTGTTGGAATGGTGTGGGTGTACCCCAACGACAGAATGGTGTGGGTGTACCCCAACGACAGAATGGTGTGGGTGTACCCCAACGACAGAATGGTGTGGGTGTACCCCAACGACAGAATGGTGTGGATGGTGTATACCGGTCATTAAAAATATTAACGCAAGTAGAATGCTGACTCTCAAGCTCAGCCAATGAGCCAAGATGACATCATGTTCTAGGAGTAAATAGCAGGCACCTTTTTAAAGGGTCTGTGTGATACAAGTTGGATTTGGGATTTTGAAAGTGTTTTTTCTCCAATTTATGCTTTGGTCACAATTGCGAGTATAGGACGAGTTAACAGAATATAAACGTTAAAAAGTGAGATTTTCACTGGACAGTATAGTTTTTCAGTTTGAAAATGAGGGTTCTACATTGCATGTAGCTGTGACTTGGGGGCCTGGACACAAGTTCTGACAAGACAAAGACATCAACAGTGGGTGAAAGTGTTCCTGATATGCTGACTCAGGTCTCAACACAGTATGAAGAAAAAAACACAGGAAGTAATCTAACTTTGTTTGTAAGGATCCTCTGTAAAACACAGCGTTTTCTACATTTCACTCATAACTTCTTACTTTAAAAGTTAAAATACTGACAAGAATCCAAAGAGAGAAGGTATCATATTTGCACTCAAGCCCCTTCAAAGTGAGCAACAAAAAGCCACAAACTGCTAAATCTTCACTTTTCTATTTTCAAAATGGACTTACTGTTAAATAATGCAGAGAAGAGCAGGATGAAATATTAAAGGCAAATGACCAAAGGGGACATCAACCAATCTGGTTGCCCGCCCTAGCACAGCTTGCTATAGCCTGTAGGCTAGCTGTCTTATTTAGAAAACACCAGTGGGACTAGAACAGATGGAAAGAGGGGGGGACAAACAGACACAAAGTGGTCTTGGAAACTGGCTGTAAAAGTCCAACCTAGTAAGAGTCCAACGCTCCACTGACAAAGCGTTGGCTCCTCTCTGTGATGAAAGAAAGAGCCTGCATCATGCAGAGCAGACCTCCCCTGTAATATCCTCAGTCAGACAGAAACCTGCTCTCCTTGGCCAATAGAACCCTGTTGAAACCTCTGCTAATGAGGGCCAGTGCATTGGATCCCAGCAGACTGTTCAGTTGTGAGGGAAATATTACTAGGCTTTGATCTAAAGGCGTTCTATCTTTCTAGAGAGCCAGCGCTCTACACTAAGTGGAGGCAGAGAACTAGGCTTATTGGTTCTAGTGTTCTCATTTAAAAGTGTCTCATTATATTAGCCTACTGTAGAAAAGCTCTGGGGATAATGCATGAGACAGTCACGGGACTGAGACATGCTAGGTGCAAACGTTCCTCATGGTGCCCCTGGAAATAGACCACCCTATTCGAGGAATTAAAAAACCAAATACCGCTATAAACGTCATCCTACATAAGTCAAGTTATTTTTTATGATGTATTATTTCATTCACTACTCAGCCAACTGTAAAGGCATTGACAAAAAACATTCCCCACAGATTCCATGTGGCTGTAGACCTGGCTAATGGTTTTATATGGTGAGGTCAGCTGCAGGCTCCTCCCGGACAGTCCCCTCAGCCTAACTAAAGTAAACCATTGTGAAATTGGATCCAGAGATGATGAGACCCATGGTGAGAATGTTTGGAACTTCAGTTGAATGACATCATCAACACCATGGTCGGCTTTTTCCTTTCCCTCTGTAAAAGCTCCCTCCTCTCATTTCAGTTGGATGACATCACCACGGTCTGTATTTCATCATCTTAACTAGTTTTACAGCTTGGCTGTGAGGCGACATCATGTGTGCAGAGAGAGCGCTAAACTCATGCAAACCATCTACTGTGAATAATAGCTCATAGCTTATCGAGTACGTTACGATTTCCACACGGTCGGTTGGTCGTCGGTCTACAAAGGAGGATTAGAAGACAATTCATTTGGTAGAGGAGATGATATTTGAGATGGTACCAAGGCCCAGACATCGATTGAAGCATCGTTCTGTGTTGGATGTGGATGGGACTATAACACTAAACACTTACAGTACACTGTTGTTTTACCACTGGCTGTCTATGTTTACCTGAGAGAAACAACACCAACAATAGATACTGTGTCAGACCAGTAAGAACACTAGTGACAAGCCAACAAGCTGCTTGGGGGCGATCGCTTTGGAATCCAGATGCGGAGTATAAAACAGGCAGAAGCACTTGATTCTGAAAGCCACTCTTGAACTAGTGCTGGGAATTGCCAGGGACCCCACGATACAATATTATCACCATACTTAGGTGACGATACAATATGTATTGCGATTCTCACGATTCTATATATATTGCAATTCGATACTGTGATTTTATTGCAATTCAATGTTCCAAACATACTGCTCACCATATGTCTGCTGCAGAAGGACAAGAGAGAGCCATGAGAAAACAAGTTTTGATCAATCATGGAAATAAAAGTGCTGAAAATAAATTGTCTCCCTATTTAAAAAAAAAGATTGAGTACAAGCTATGAAGGAAAAATAATGATTTGATAATATTGCGATATTGTCAAAACGATACAATACATTGTCAAAATTAATATCTCGATATGTAACTGTATCAATCCCCCCCACTATCTTGGACCTTAACGTTACCATAACCCTAGCCCTAAATCAACAACAAAATACTTCCTTACTTGCTCATCAGCTCTGACGCCAGTGTTGTCCTCTCTAGCATGGCCATCTAGTGACTACCCTACAGCTGCTAAAGCTCCATCGTTGTCCCTGAGTTTCAGCACAGACACGCCCAGCTCTTGCTGGGAAGCCTGTCTGTCTGTGACTTTGTCTGGGAGAGTTACTCATGCACTGACGACGCTCCTAATTGAGTCTGATCTTACGGGTCACTAGCCTTTCAGAGGGGACTGGGGTCTCCCTCACAGCGTGGCAGTAGTACTATGTTAGGCTATACTGACTGAGTGAATGGGTGACGTATGACATTAATTGTATCTTACAGTGATCTTATAGAGGTCAAATGGCTGTGGCACGCTTGTCAATGGAATCCCCAGACTCCCACCCAAACAGTCACGCACACAGACGTAGTAAGACCAAGCCTGCTTTACTCTGAACAAGCAAGTTTAATGACAAATTACAAGGGGAGAGAGATTTGGGGACATGGTATGCATTAAGTATTATGAGGATAGCCTGGGTACCAGTCGGTTTGTGCCATCATTCCACTCAGGGCTCTAAAGTGCGACTGATGAGGAGCTCTGTGCGACTAGGAAAAAAATAAGTGGAAAGCCCAAAAAACGATCAAAGACTCCAGCCTCCCAAGTCAGACTGTTCTCTCTACTACCGCATGGCAAGCGGTACCGATGCACCACATCTGCAACCAGCAGGACCCCGAACAGCTTCTACCCTCAAGCCAGAAGACTGTTAAATAGTTAACCAAATAGCTTCCCGGACTATCTGCATTGACCCTTTTTGCACTACCTTTTTTTGACTCATCACATATGCTGCTGCTACTGTTCATTATCTATCCTGTTGCCTAGTCACTTTATTCCTAGTTATATGTACATATCTACATCAATTACCTTGTACCCTGCACATGGATTCGGTACCCCTTTGTATATAACTAAGTTATCATCACTCATTGTGTATTATTACTTTTCTATATTTTCCCTGTATTGTTGGGAAGGGCCCGTAAGCATTTCACTGCGGTGGGTATAATTTGTGGTACGTTCCAACAGGAATCTGTTCCAAAAACTTTGTCAAATAACAAGGTTGCCAACAAACAACATATACAAAATTGTATAGCGGCAGAATAAGATACCGGGTAGGGAGTGGGCTATTTCATTACTTTTTCCACTCACCACATTTATCCTGAAAAATGTCTGTCCTCACTCTGGTAGCCTATGGACAAACATAAAAAATAAGCTACGTGGTGAGTTGATGCCTATTCGGCAGCTAGTTAGCTTAGTGAATTGATCATGCTACTTTGTATGCATTCTTTGTTGGCAACCTTGTACTTTACAAAGTTTTTGGAACAGATTCCTGTTGGAACGTTCCACAAATTATACCCACCCATTTCACAGTTAGTCTACAGCTGCTGTTTACGAAGCATGTGACGAATAACATTTGATTTGGCCGGTGACACTTTGCTTCTTGAAAGTCCAATATCTTGAAACCTTGACTGCTGACATGCAAAACATTTGGATTAATGTCAACAATACCAAAAGAGTTTGAGCTGATTTTCCCTTTAATTGCACTTGTGTCTATGGGGCTGGAAAACTACCACAGCACTCAACGTTTTAAATCTATATTCTCTCTTTACAGTTTAGTCAGTGGGTTTGCGTGAGGACAACCATCTTGTGAAACAATGGAATCCCATTTTGGATGAAACAACAGCTGGTAGGAACTTGATGGATAACCATGATCCACCGTATTGCATTAGCGCCCCACCCACCTTTTAGCATGCCTCTGATTAGCTATGGTAGATAGATGTCTGCTAAGCTCAAGACAGCTAAGACAACTGAGCACACATAATATACAAAATACCCGACAGTCATCAATGAATCATCCATGTAGTCATAGCTAGATAAAGTCTGTGTAACCCTGATTCAAGAGAATTGCAGTGTGTGTCAATCCGTATTGACAGCCCTGGTCTAGCATTCACCTGCATACAACCCAGAGTTGAAATAACTTCAAAACGGCAAATGTATAGAAAAGCGCAATCTATCTAAAAATACTGGCTAGTTAGTTTGTGCACTCACCTATTTTTTTGCTAGCTAGCAGCTTCCCTAGTTGGTAGCTAGCCAGAGAGGTTGTAGGGGGCTAACGTTACTTCCTCGCTTCTCTCTACTTCGATGACACGGTTTATCGTCCTCAACCGGCCCCTTCCTATTTATTATTTAACGGTAGGTCTATCTGTACCCTAAAGGGATGTTGCCATCACCCTTTCCCTGTCTATTTTTCCAAGGAATGTGAGATGTCTGTCTGGCTAATCAGCCAGCTAACTTTTCCTCCTAAACTGTACTTCCGGTTACAGCTTCCGCATTTTTCTTTGTTGTGAGCGAGCGCGTATCTCTCAAAAGCTGTAAACTTGTAAATGCGTCCTTTGCATAAGGACTGCTCAATGGACTAAAAAGCGGAACACCCGCCCCGGTAGATGAGTAATAATCGTACCAGGCACTTTGCTATTGTTCTTTCCTATTGTTCTTTCATGCATCTTCTTAAATGTTGAAACTCTGCAATGCACCAAAACTATACATAGCATAATCTGATTATACAATTGCTTAGACCGAAATGATAAAGCTACAAAATATTTCATAGAGATAACTTGTCAGATGTCAAACAGTTGTGCTGCCACTATTACATGGAAAAAAACTGTAACTTGTTACCTATCAATAACTCATATAATCAGTGTAAAATCTGTTCTTACCTATGTGTGCAGTTGGGAGAGCAAACTATTACCCTCCCCTACAGTACAGTATCTATCTCTTCCTTCTCCTTTTCCCTAGTTGTAGATCCAAACCGAGACAGAAAGTGTGCTTGTTAACTGTCCTCTACCCCTCTCTCTCAGTTCCCCTACAGCTGTTAGACCCTCCCCTCTCTCTCTCTCTCTCTCTCCTCCCCACTCTATCTATCTATCTCTCTCTCTCTCTCTCTCTCTCTCTCTCTCTCCTCCCCTCTCTCTCTCTCTCTCTCTCCTCCCCACTCTCTCTCTCTCTCTCTCTCTCTCTCTCTCTCTCTCTCTCTCTCTCTCTCTCTCTCTCCTCCCCCTCTCCATGGAAAAGGAATGACACCATCCTTCCTAACAAGTTCTTTCTCGTTGGACTTTCTCTCATGATGTGTATATTACTATGTAAACACCACATCTGTCTCTCTCTCTATCTCATTCTGTATGTTCATAAACTGCTGTAAGGCAGTAGCCCCTGTCTTTCCTCTCTGTTTCTCCCTGTCTCACTCTCTCTCTGGATTCTTGCAACATTCTTCATTCTATGACATCAACGCTGCCTGCCTTTCCTTGTAAGGTCAGAGAGAGAGGGAATGAGAGAGAGGGAGGGGAGAGATACTGGAGGTAGAGGCTTGATTAGGTACAGACACTAAAATGGTTGGGGGACACAAGGGAAAGAGAAAGGCCACATGGTGCTGTTGCCCTCGCTGTAAGACCTGCTCCTGTCCAGGTGTAAAAGGCATTTCCATGCAGTTTGGTTCAGGTATCAAATACACGCATATCTATTACTTCCTTGGCACTGAACATACAGGAGTGTAATGAAATATAAAGTAATACATTGCTGTGGCTCTGTTACTCAGTTTGATTGAGTGAAAAAAAAGGACATGATACCTCATAGACCCTAACTGTTCCTACTGACATGAGGATGTGAGCCTAACCCTAACCTACAGTAATATCACAACCACAGAGGATGACCCCTCCCATCCTGCACATCTGCTTCCTCTGACACAGCTTCCCTATCACACACACACGTTATGTTTTCTATCCTTGCGGGGACCTAAAATTAATTTAAATTCAAAATCCTATTTTCCCTAACCATAAACCTTAACCCATAACCCAAACCCAAACCCTAAACCTAACTCCTAAACTTAACCACTAACCCCTTACCCAAAGCCTAAACCTAACTCCTAAACTTAACCACTAACCCCTTACCCAAACCTAAACCTAACCTCTAACCCCTTACCCAAAGCCTAAACCTAACTCCTTAGCTTAAAATAGCCTTTGTCCCCATAAGGGAGACTTTACCTTGTTTTACTGTCCTCGTGGGGGATTTTAGATCCCCACAAGAAGAACCAACACACACACACACCTTTTGACCTCGCCCTCCAGCGTCTTAGTTATCGTGCTCTCAGGTGTGTTTTACAGCTGGTACAGGGAGGCGTTGTACACCTTATAGTAGTTCATTGTTCTGTTATCACCGATGTGCTCTTTGCTGTCTGTCACACACTAGGGGCTAGGTGGTTTTATTCTCTTTTAGCCCACAATAGGGCTAATCTTCCAAGAATCCAGTGTGACAAGTCAACAAGCAGCACTTTAACTTGTGTTATTTTATATAGTAGTATGTGGTGGGATGATAATGTATGCTGTTGTGTTATACATTGTAGTTTTCTGTTGTGTTGTAAAGTGTTGTGTTGTGTAACCCACCACTCTTAGGGCTAATCCATGAACCAGAGGGTGTGGTCAAGGGGGTCCTTGATTGCCTATTGTCCCCACTCCATTAGGAAAATAATGCAGCGTTACCATACATAGCGTCCCACCGATGCAGGCCAGAGAAATCTGTCCCTACCAACTTCCAGCGTATCACTAGATGGTCATACCAGAAAGAAGCATGTGAGCTATTTGATTGTTATCTACGGTTAGGGACGGGTTATGAAATCCTGTTTGTAGATATACACCGCTAGCCATACTCTCCAGCATGGCTAGATAGCGACAACCTGGTCTCATGTGTAGGGTGTTTCTTTCTTACCATGTGACCTGACCAGGAACAATTCCTATTGCCTATAACTAGGCCCCAGTTTCTCTAGGTCAGAAATATCTCTGGGCTTACAAGGAGGTTGTAGTTGGAGTCAGGCAGTGGTAGGGCAGCTGTGGGGTCCTGCAGCCTGCATGGAGGTGAGGCTAAAACCACAGAAGAGTGTCAGAATCACAGCCAGACAGGCTGGAATGTCGCCAAACCCCGGAATGAACAGTCTGCCCTCCCCCTCCTTTTTTCTCTCTCTCTTATTCTCCCTCCTCTCTCTCCCCTTCTTTTTCTCACACTTGCTCTCTTTTTCCTTCTCCCTCTCTCATTCAATCATTACCTTTTTCCATGAATCTCTATATTCTACCACTTAGTTTTTATTTCTTTCCTTCTCCCTCCTTCTACTTCAATCTTCTCTCTTCCCCACCTTCTCCCACCCTCTACCTCTCTCTCTGCTCCTCCCTCTCTCCCTCCCTCTGTTACAGTGAGTCATTACCTTCTCCCACCCTCTACCTCTCTCTCTGCTCCTCCCTCTCTCCCTCCCTCTGTTACAGTGAGTCCTTACCTTCTCCCACCCTCTACCTCTCTCTCTGCTCCTCCCTCTCTCCCTCCCTCTGTTACAGTGAGTCCTTACCTTCTCCCACCCTCTACCTCTCTCTCTGCTTCTCCCTCCCTCTGTTACAGTGAGTCATTACCTTCTCCCACCCTCTACCTCTCTCTCTGCTCCTCCCTCTCTCCCTCCCTCTGTTACAGTGAGTCATTACCTTCTCCCACCCTCTACCTCTCTCTCTGCTCCTCCCTCTCTCCCTCCCTCTGTTACAGTGAGTCATTACCTTCTCCCACCCTCTACCTCTCTCTCTGCTCCTCCCTCTCTCCCTCCCTCTGTTACAGTGAGTCATTCCCTTCTCCCACCCTCTACCTCTCTCTCTGCTCCTCCCTGTCTCCCTCCCTCTGTTACAGTGAGTCATTACCTTCTCCCACCCTCTACCTCTCTCTCTGCTCCTCCCTCTCTCCCTCCCTCTGTTACAGTGAGTCATTACCTTCTCCCACCCTCTACCTCTCTCTCTGCTCCTCCCTCTCTCCCTCCCTCTGTTACAGTGAGTCATTACCTTCTCCCACCCTCTACCTCTCTCTCTGCTCTCTTCCTCCCTCTGTTACAGTGAGTCATTACCTTCTCCCACCCTCTACCTCTCTCTCTGCTCCTCACTCTCTCCCTCCCTCTGTTACAGTGAGTCATTACCTTCTCCCACCCTCTACCTCTCTCTCTGCTCCTCCCTCTCTCCCTCCCTCTGTTACAGTGAGTCATTACCTTCTCCCACCCTCTACCTCTCTCTCTGCTCCTCCCTCTCTCCCTCCCTCTGTTACAGTGAGTCATTACCTGCTCCCACCCTCTACCTCTCTCTCTGCTCCTCCCTCTCTCCCTCCCTCTGTTACAGTGAGTCATTACCTTCTCCCACCCTCTACCTCTCTCTCTGCTCCTCCCTCTCTCCCTCCCTTTGTTACAGTAAGTCATTCCCTTCTCCCACCCTCTACCTCTCTCTCTGCTCCTCCCTCTCTCCCTCCCTCTGTTACAGTGAGTCATTACCTTCTCCCACCCTCTACCTCTCTCTCTGCTCCTCCCTCTCTCCCTCCCTCTGTTACAGTGAGTCATTACCTTCTCCCACCCTCTACCTCTCTCTCTGCTCCTCCCTCTCTCCCTCCCTCTGTTACAGTGAGTCATTACCTTCTCCCACCCTCTACCTCTCTCTCTGCTCCTCCCTCTCTCCCTCCCTCTGTTACAGTGAGTCATTCCCTTCTCCCACCCTCTACCTCTCTCTCTGCTCCTCCCTCTCTTCCTCCCTCTGTTACAGTGAGTCATTGCCTTCTCCCACCCTCTACCTCTCTCCCTGCTCCTCCCTCTCGCCCTCCCTCTGTTACAGTGAGTCATTACCTTCTCCCACCCTCTACCTCTCTCTCTGCTCCTCCCTCTCGCCCTCCCTCTGTTACAGTGAGTCATTACCTTCTCCCACCCTCTACCTCTCTCTCTGCTCCTCCCTCTCTCCCTCCCTCTGTTACAGTGAGTCATTACCTTCTCCCACCCTCTACCTCTCTCTGCTCCTCCCTCTCTCCCTCCCTCTGTTACAGTGAGTCATTACCTTCTCCCACCCTCTACCTCTCTCTCTGCTCCTCCCTCTCTCCCTCCCTCTGTTACAGTGAGTCATTACCTTCTCCCACCCTCTACCTCTCTCTCTGCTCCTCCCTCTCTCCCTCCCTCTGTTACAGTGAGTCATTACCTTCTCCCACCCTCTACCTCTCTCTGCTCCTCCCTCTCTCCCTCCCTCTGTTACAGTGAGTCATTACCTTCTCCCACCCTCTACCTCTCTCTCTGCTCCTCCCTCTCTCCCTCCCTCTGTTACAGTGAGTCATTACCTTCTCCCACCCTCTACCTCTCTCTCTGCTCCTCCCTCTCTCCCTCCCTCTGTTACAGTGAGTCATTACCTTCTCCCACCCTCTACCTCTCTCTGCTCCTCCCTCTCTCCCTCCCTCTGTTACAGTGAGTCATTACCTGTTTCCTTCTTAGTGCAGGTTTATTATCCTGATCCTGCTCTGCATCCAGGGCTGATTCATGAGGTGATGAAAGAGGTGCACACACACACACACACACACACACACACACACACACACACACACACACACACACACACACACACACACACACACACACACACACACACACACACACACACACAGGAATGCAATACACACATGCACATGCAAGCGTGTGTACTTAGGCGTGTGTGTACGTACGTACGTACACACACACACACACACAATGAACTGGGGGAGGGAGCCAACGTTCTATATGACTAACACTGTATTTCTACCTCCCTGGCACAAACACAGACGATCTCAAATTCAGCATGTCTATAGAGCCATTTCTACACAATGTTCACTGAACTCTCTGTGATTTAAAAACCTCTGTAGTATGTACACTACCTCTCAAAAGTTTGGGGTCATTTAGACATTTCCTTGTTTTTGAAAGAATAGTTTTTTTAAATTGTCCATTAAAATAACATCAAATTGATCAGAAATACAGTGTAGACATTGTTAATATTGTAAATGACTATTGTAGCTAGAAACGGATGATTTCTAGTGGAATATCTATACAGGCATACAGAGGCCCATTATCAGCAACCATCCCTCCTGTGTTCCAATGGCACGTTGTGTTAGCTAATCCAAGTTTATCATTTTAAAAGGCTAATTTATCATTAGAAAACCCTTTTGCAATTATGTTAGCACAGCTGAAAACGGTTGTTCTGATTAAAGAAGCAATACAACTGGCCTTCTTTAGACTAGTTGAGTATCTGGAGCATCAGCATTTGTGGGTTCGATTATAGGCTCAAAATGGCCAGAAACAAAGAACTTTCTTCTGAAACTCGTCAGTCTATTCTTGTTCTGAGAAATTAAGGTTATTCCATGCGAGAAATTGCCAAGAAACTGAAGATCTCGTACAATGCTGTGTACTACTTCCTTCACAGAACAACGCAAACTGGCTCTAACCAGAATAGAAAGAGGAGTGGGAGGCCCCTGTGCACAACTGAGCAAGAGGACAAGTACATGAGAGTGTCTAGTTTGAGAAACAGACGCCTCACAAGTCCTCAACTGGCAGCTTCATTAAATAGTACCTGCAAAACACCAGTCTCAACGTCAACAGTGGAGAGGTGACTCCGGGATGATGGCCTTCTAGGCAGAATTGCAAAGAAAAATACATATCTCAGACTGGCCAATGAAAAGAAAAGATTAAGATGGGCAAAAGAACACTGACATTGGACAGAGGAACTCTGCCTAGATAGCCAGCAACCCGGAGTCGCCTCTTCACTGTGACTGGTGTTTTGCGGGTACTATTTAATGAAGCTGCCAGTTGAGGACTTGTGAGGCGTCTGTTTCTCAAACTAGACACTAATGTACTTGTCCTCTTGCTCAGTTGTGCACCGGGGGCTCCCACTCCTCTTTCTATTCTGGTTAGGGACAGTTTGCTCTGTTCTGTGAAGGGAGGACTACCAACGTGTCATTGGTACTCAGTAGTGATGGTTACTGATAATGGGCCTCTGTACGCCTATGTAGATATTCCATTAAAAATCAGCCGTTTCCAGCTACAATAATAATTTACAATATTAACAATGTCTACACTGTATTTCTGATCAATTTGATGTTATTTTAACGGACAAAAAAAAAATGTTTCTTTCAAAACAAGGACATTAATAAGTGACCCCAAACTTATGAACGGTAGTGTATAATAGTTTCCCAGCACATTAGAGACAGGATAAACACCTGCACATTTTGACAATACACATTCTCCCAGTCCCCACTGCTCAGAGGAAAAACCCTCCTATTGCCAACTGGCCCCCTGTCTACAGCACTGTCACTGATATGGCTAACTCAGACTGTAGTTCCCTCTTCTCCACAGCAGGTGTCACTGTGGCACACCTTCATCTGCACCAGACTGACAGACAGACACAATTACAGACTGACTGACAAGACAGACAGACAGACTGACAAGACTGACAAGACAGACCGACCGACCCACCCACCCAGCCAGCCAGCCAGCCAGCCAGCCAGCCAGCCAGCCAGCCAGCCTGCCAGCCAGCCAGCCAGCCAGCCAGCCAGCCAGCCAGCCAGCCAGCCAGCCAGCCAGCCAGCCAGCCAGCCCAGGGGAAGATGACACTACACTAACTGTCTGAGAGCTCACAGTTAGAGAGAAGGATGGAGATAGGAGGACATGAAGAGAGGGATGTGTTTGGAGGTAGAGCCAGGTACTTATACCACACAGAGATGAGAGATAGATATGGACTGGACAGATGGAGAGGCTGAGGCAGAGGAGTGTAGACTAATACAGGGGAGGGCTGAAGATGAATGATAAACAGTGTGGTGGTCTAGATACTGAGGGGAGTAGAGAGAGAATGAAGGGAGGGAGAGAATGTCGAGTAAGAGTAGAGAGAGAGAGAGAGAATGTATGGTAAGAGTAGAGGGAGAGAGAGTGAGATAATGTAGGGTAAGAGTAGAGAGGGAGGGAGAGTGAGAGAATGTATGGTAAGATTAGAGAGTGAGAGAATGTAGGGTAAGAGTAGAGAGGGATAGAGAGTGAGAGAATGTATGGTAAGAGTAGAGAGTGAGAGAATGTAGGGTAAGAGTAGAGAGGGAGGGAGAGTGAGAGAATGTATGTTAAGAGTAGAGGGAGAGAGAGTGAGAGAATGTAGGGTAAGAGTAGAGAGGGATAGAGAGTGAGAGAATGTATGGTAAGAGTAGAGAGTGAGAGAATGTAGGGTAAGAGTAGAGAGGGAGGGAGAGTGAGAGAATGTATGGTAAGAGTAGAGAGTGAGAGAATGTAGGGTAAGAGTAGAGAGTGAGAGAATGTAGGGTAAGAGTAGAGAGGGAGGGAGAGGGAGAGAATGTATGGTAAGAGTAGAGGGAGAGAGAGTGAGAGAATGTAGGGTAAGAGTAGAGAGTGAGAGAATGTAGGGTAAGAGTAGAGAGGGAGGGAGAGAGAGAATGAGTGTAAGAGTAGAGAGGGAGGGAGAGAGAGAATGAGTGTAAGAGTAGAGAGGGAGGGAGAGAGAGAATGAGAGTAGGAGTAGAGAGGGAGAGAGAGAATGAGGGGGAGAGAGAGAGAGAATAATACTGAATTATAGAAGAGAACTGGGATCTCCTAACACACACACACAGAGACCTTGAGACTTAGTCACGTGACATGAGTTATGTGTGCTCTCCGCCCACTGCCATGTGTGCTGTCTATTAGAGCTGTCTGGTGTGGGCCAGCCTGTTTAATATATCTCCTCGAAGACCTTTACACACATCACACATACTGCATGCCCACATTGACATTTACATGAATCACACTCAAACATTGCACATTTACAAGGTGAAAACCAACCCCAAATATTACACATACCAGTACATGATAGAAACTCTAGAAACATTACATAGATGACATTGCAGCCAGACTCATACAATCATATTTCCATTAGGATGACCAGGCAAAACAGAACAGCTTATCAGACATAAACGGCCTCTTTCCCCAATAACACAACGACTTCCCCTCTTTCTCTCGCTGTCCTCCTTCCTCTCTCTCACCTTCCCCTCTGCCCCTACTACAAGTTCTCCTTCCTCTCTCTCTCACCTTCCCCTCTGACCCTACTACAAGTTCTCATTCCTCTCTCTCTCTCTCACCTTCCCCTCTGCCCCTACTACAAGTTCTCCTTCCCCTCTCTCGCCCCCCACCTTCCCCTCTGCCCCTACTACCAGTTCTCCTTCCTCTCTCTCTCTCACCTTCCCCTCTGCCCCTACTACAAGTTCTCCTTCCTCTCTCTCTCTCACCTTCCCCTCTGCCCCTACTACAAGTTATCCTTCCTCTCTCTCTCTCTCACCTTCCCCTCTGACCCTACTACAAGTTCTCCTTCCTCTCTCTCTCTCTCACCTTCCCCTCTGCCCCTACTACAAGTTCTCCTTCCTCTCTCTCTCTCTCTCTCTCTCTCACCTTCCCCTCTGCCCCTACTACAAGTTCTCCTTCCTCTCTCTCTCTCACCTTCTCCTCTGCCCCTACTACCAGTTCTCCTTCCTCTCTCTCTCTCACCTTCCCCTCTGCCCCTACTATAAGTTCTCCTTCCTCTCTCTCTCTCTCTCACCTTCCCCTCTGCCCCTACTACAAGTTATCCTTCCTCTCTCTCTCTCTCTCTCACCTTCCCCTCTGTCCCTACTACAAGTTCTCCTTCCTCTCTCTCTCTCTCTCTCTCACCTTCCCCTCTGCCCCTACTACAAGTTCTCCTTCCTCTCTCTCTCTCTCTCACCTTCCCCTCTGACCCTACTACAAGTTCTCCTTCCTCTCTCTCTCTCTCTCTCACCTTCCCCTCTGACCCTACTACAAGTTCTCCTTCCTCTCTCTCTCTCACCTTCCCCTCTGCCCCTACTACAAGTTCTCCTTCCTCTCTCTCTCTCTCTCACCTTCCCCTCTGACCCTACTACAAGTTCTCCTTCCTCTCTCTCTCTCTCTCTCACCTTCCCCTCTGCCCCTACTACAAGTTCTCCTTCCTCTCTCTCTCACACCTTCCCCTCTGCCCCTACTACCAGTTCTCCTTCCTCTCTCTCTCTCACCTTCCCCTCTGCCCCTACTACAAGTTCTCCTTCCTCTCTCTCTCTCACCTTCCCCTCTGACCCTACTACAAGTTCTCCTCTCTCTCTCTCTCTCTCACCTTCCCCTCTGACCCTACTACAAGTTCTCCTTCCTCTCACTCTCTCACCTTCCCCTCTGACCCTACTACAAGTTCTCCTTCCCCTCCCATCTTCCTCTCACTCTCTCACCTTCCCCTCTGACCCTACTACAAGTTCTCCTTCCTCTCACTCTCTCACCTTCCCCTCTGACCCTACTACAAGTTCTCCTTCCCCTCCCATCTTCCTCTCTCTCTCTCACCTTCCCCTCTGACCCAACTACAAGTTCTCCTTCCCCTCCCATCTTCCTCTCTCTCTCTTACCTTCCCCTCTGCCCCGACTACAAGTTCTCCTTCCTCTCACTCTCTCACCTTCCCCTCTGCCCCTACTACAAGTTATCCTTCCTCTCTCTCCCACCTTCCCCTCTGACCCAACTACAAGTTCTCCTTCCCCTCCCATCTTCCTCTCTCTCTCTTACCTTCCCCTCTGCCCCTACTACAAGTTCTCCTTCCTCTCTCTCTCTCTCTCTCTCTCTCTCTCTCTCTCACCTTCCCCTCTGCCCCTACTACAAGTTCTCCTTTCTCTCTCTCTCTCTCTCTCTCTCTCACCTTCCCCTCTGCCCCTACTACAAGTTCTCCTTCCTCTCTCTCTCTCACCTTCCCCTCTGACCCCACTACAAGTTCTCCTTCCTCTCTCTCTCTCACCTTCCCCTCTGCCCCTACTACAAGTTATCCTTCCTCTCTCTCTCTCTCACCTTCCCCTCTGCCCCTACTACAAGTTATCCTTCCTCTCTCTCACCTTCCCCTCTGACCCTACTACAAGTTCTCCTTCCCCTCTCTCTCTCACCTTCCCCTCTGACCCTACTACAAGTTCTCCTTCCCCTCCCATCGTCCTCTCTCTCTCTTACCTTCCCCTCTGACCCTACTACAAGTTCTCCTTCCCCTCCCATCTTCCTCTCTCTCTCTCACCTTCCCCTCTGACCCAACTACAAGTTCTCCTTCCCCTCCCATCTTCCTCTCTCTCTCTTACCTTCCCCTCTGACCCAACTACAAGTTCTCCTTCCCCTCCCATCGTCCTCTCTCTCTCTTACCTTCCCCTCTGACCCTACTACAAGTTCTCCTTCCCCTCCCATCTTCCTCTCTCTCTCTCACCTTCCCCTCTGACCCTACTACAAGTTCTCCTTCCCCTCCCATCTTCCTCTCTCGCTCTTACCTTCCCCTCTGACCCAACTACAAGTTCTCCTTCCCCTCCCATCTTCCTCTCTCTCTCTCACCTTCCCCTCTGACCCAACTACAAGTTCTCCTTCCCCTCCCATCTTCCTCTCTCTCTCTCACCTTCCCCTCTGACCCAACTACAAGTTCTCCTTCCCCTCCCATCTTCCTCTCTCTCTCTCACCTTCCCCTCTGACCCAACTACAAGTTCTCCTTCCCCTCCCATCTTCCTCTCTCTCTCTCACCTTCCCCTCTGACCCAACTACAAGTTCTCCTTCCCCTCCCATCTTCCTCTCTCTCTCTCACCTTCCCCTCTGCCCCTACTTCAAGTTCTCCTTCCCCTCCCATCTTCCTCTCTCTCTCTCACCTTCCCCTCTGCCCCAACTACAAGTTCTCCTTCCCCTCCCATCTTCCTCTCTCTCTCTCACCTTCCCCTCTGCCCCTACTTCAAGTTCTCCTTCCCCTCCCATCTTCCTCTCTCTCTCTCACCTTCCCCTCTGCCCCAACTACAAGTTCTCCTTCCCCTCCCATCTTCCTCTCTCTCTCTCACCTTCCCCTCTGCCCCTACTTCAAGTTCTCCTTCCCCTCCCATCTTCCTCTCTCTCTCTCACCTTCCCCTCTGCCCCTACTTCAAGTTCTCCTTCCCCTCCCATCTTCCTCTCTCTCTCTCACCTTCCCCTCTGCCCCAACTACAAGTTCTCCTTCCCCTCCCATCTTCCTCTCTCTCTCTCACCTTCCCCTCTGCCCCTACTTCAAGTTCTCCTTCCCCTCCCATCTTCCTCTCTCTCTCTCACCTTCCCCTCTGCCCCAACTACAAGTTCTCCTTCCCCTCCCATCTTCCTCTCTCTCTCTCACCTTCCCCTCTGCCCCTACTTCAAGTTCTCCTTCCCCTCCCATCTTCCTCTCTCTCTCTCACCTTCCCCTCTGCCCCAACTACAAGTTCTCCTTCCCCTCCCATCTTCCTCTCTCTCTCTCACCTTCCCCTCTGCCCCTACTTCAAGTTCTCCTTCCCCTCCCATCTTCCTCTCTCTCTCTCACCTTCCCCTCTGCCCCAACTACAAGTTCTCCTTCCCCTCCCATCTTCCTCTCTCTCTCTCACCTTCCCCTCTGCCCCTACTTCAAGTTCTCCTTCCCCTCCCATCTTCCTCTCTCTCTCTCACCTTCCCCTCTGCCCCAACTACAAGTTCTCCTTCCCCTCCCATCTTCCTCTCTCTCTCTCACCTTCCCCTCTGCCCCTACTTCAAGTTCTCCTTCCCCTCCCATCTTCCTCTCTCTCTCTCACCTTCCCCTCTGCCCCAACTACAAGTTCTCCTTCCCCTCCCATCTTCCTCTCTCTCTCTCACCTTCCCCTCTGCCCCTACTTCAAGTTCTCCTTCCCCTCCCATCTTCCTCTCTCTCTCTCACCTTCCCCTCTGCCCCTACTTCAAGTTCTCCTTCCCCTCCCATCTTCCTCCTACGGGCTGTTTTCGTCCTTCTTTTCCCTCTCCAAATGGTGGTGTGAGGTTAAATTCAGAGGAGGCTGGTGGGAGGAGCTTTAGTGTGACGGGCTCATTGTAATGGCTGTATTGGAATCGATGGAACGGTATCAAACACATCAAACATATGGAAACCACACGTTTGACTCGGTTCCATTTATTCCTTTCCAGCCATTACAACGAGCCCGTCCTCCTATAGTTCCTCCCACCAGCCTCCTCTGGTTACATCAGAGCCTAACAACAAACCTCCCACACACCGAGCGAGAAAAAGGAGATTAGATGGAGAGAGAGAGTAAGGGATGGTGATAGAGAGAAGGAGAGAGAGAGTAAGGGATGGTGATAGAGAGAAGGAGAGAGAGAGTAAGGGATGGTGATAGAGAGAGAGTAAGGGATGGTGATAGAGAGAAGGAGAGAGAGAGTAAGGGATGGTGATAGAGAGAAGGAGAGAGAGAGTAAGGGATGGTGATAGAGAGGAGGAGAGAGAGAGTAAGGGATGGTGATAGAGAGAAGGAGAGAGAGAGTAAGGGATGGTGATAGAGAGAAGGAGAGAGAGAGTAAGGGATGGTGATAGAGAGAGAGTAAGGGATGGTGATAGAGAGAAGGAGAGAGAGAGTAAGGGATGGTGATAGAGAGAAGGAGAGAGAGAGTAAGGGATGGTGATAGAGAGAAGGAGAGAGAGAGTAAGGGATGGTGATAGAGAGAAGGAGAGAGAGAGTAAGGGATGGTGATAGAGAGAAGTATGTGGAAGTCATCTGTGTTGGATGTTGCAGAGCCAGTTGCAATGTTACTCAGAGTGTTTTAACCCTTGCTGTGTTAACCATGCAGGTGGAATATCTCGTGTGTGTGTGTGTGTGTGTGTGTGTGTGTGTGTGTGTGTGTGTGTGTGTGTGTGTGTGTGTGTGTGTGTGTGTGTGTGTGTGTGGCCATTTTTGCGTGGGCACAGACATCACAGGTGAGATTAGTGTCAAGTCTTTGTTCCCTCTGTGGTTGACCCTAAAACTAGTGTTTCACCATCGTATGTCTCTCTCTCTCTCTCCGTCTGTGTCTGTCCATCACTCTGTCTCTCTTTGTTTGTAAGATAGTGTTTCTGATTCTTCCTCTCTGTCAGTCTCTTTCCTTTCCCCTCCAGGACACACCTCTGAGACCTTCCTCCTCTCTTTCTCCTCTCTTAATCTTAATCCTCTCGAGAAATACACGAAGAAAAAGAAGGAACAGCAGTTCAGAAAACAGCTCATTGAAAAATCCATGGAATCAAATCACTTCTGGAAGAATTGGAACACACTAAACAAACAACAACACAAAGAGTTATCTATCCAAAATGGAGATGGATAAACCACTTCTCCAATCTTTTCAGTTGTATAACAAAGAACAAAGAACAAAGAACAAACAGCAAAAACATATACATGATAATTTACTAAACTTAGAATCAGCTATTAAAGACTACCAGAACCCACTAGACTCCAACATTTCCTCAGTGACAACAATGTCCTGAGCAAATGTCTAATTGGCTTCTACTGTCTACTGTTTGCAGATGATTTGGTGCTTCTGTCCCCAACCAAGGAGGGCCGACAGCAGCACCTAGATCTTCTGCACAGATTCTGTCAGACTTGGGCCCTGAAAGTGAATCTCAGTAAGACTAAAATAATGATGTTCCAAAAAAGGTCCAGTAGCCAAGACAACAAATGCAAATTCTGTCTAGACACTTGCCCTGGAGCACACAAATAATTACACCTACCTCAACCTAAATATTAACACCACAGGTAACTTCCACAAGGCTGTGAACGATCGAAGAGACAAGGCAAGAAGGCCTTCTATGCCATTAAAAGGAACATAAAGCATCCCAATACTTCAATCAGTTATCGAACCCATTGCACTCTATGGTTGTAAATTCTGGGGTCCACTCACCAACCAAGAATTCACAAAATGGGACAAACCCAATTGAGATTCTGCATGCAGAATTCTGAAAAAATATACTTTGTGTACAACGCAAAACCCAAAACAATGCATGCAGAGCAGAATTAGGACTACACCCACTAGTTATCAAAGTGCAGAAAGGAGCTGTTAAATTCTACAAACACCTAAAAGGAAGCGATGCCCACACATTCCACCACAAAGCCCTCACCTACAGAGAGATGAACCTAGAGAAGAGTCCCCTCAGCCAGCTGGTTCTGGGTCTCTGTTCACAAACACAAACTGACCTCACAGAGCCCGAGGACAGAAACGTATTTAGACATAAACAAATTATGAAAAAGCAAAAAGAATCTACCAAAAAACGGAGAAAATTGGAATGGTATCTGTCCCTAAACAGAGAGTACACAGTGGCAGAATACCTGGCCACGGTGACTGACCCCAAATTAAGAAAATCTTTGACTATGTACAGACTCAGTGAGCATAGCCTTGCTATTGAGAGAGGCCACCGAAGGCAGACCTGGCTCTCAAGAGAAGACAGGCTATGTGCACACTGCCCACAAAATGAGGTGGAAACTGAGCTGCACTTCCTAACCTCCTGCCAACTGTATGACCACATTAGAGACACATATTTCCCACAGATCACACAGATCCGTAAAGAATTAGAAAACAAATCAAACATGAATAAACTCCCATATCTGTTAGGCGAAATACCACAGTGTGCAGTCACAGCAGCAAGATTTGTGGCCCGTTGCCTTGAGAAAACAGGAACCAGAGGAGCACAAACAACATTGTAAATACAACCTATATTTATCTGTTTATGTATTTTCCCTTTCATACTTCAACTACTTGCACATTGTTACAACACTGTACTTAGCCAATAATATAACATTTGAAATGTCTATATTATTTAAAAACTTTACATTTGTAATGTCTTTATCCTTTTGGAACTTCTGTGAGTGTAATGTTTGCTGTACATTTTTTGATTGTTTATTTCACTTTTGGCTATTATCTATTTCACTTGCTTTGACAATGTAAACATATGTCCCATGCCAATAAAGCCCCTTGAATTGAAGTGAATTGAGAGCGAGAGAGACATCACATCTAACTCCTACCTTATTCACCCCCTAATGGTCACCTTGTGACATCACATCTAACTCCTACCTTATTCACCCCCTAGTGGTCACCTTGTGACATCACATCTAACTCCTACCTTATTCACCCCCTAGTGGTCACCTTGTGACATCACATCTAACTCCTACCTTATTCACCCCCTAGTGGTCACCTTGTGACATCACATCTAACTCCTACCTTATTCACCCCCTAGTGGTCACCTTGTGACATCACATCTAACTCCTACCTTATTCACCCCCTAGTGGTCACCTTGTGACATCACATCTAACCCCAACCTTCCTCCATCTAGCGGTTCACATTACCCTCTACTGTAAATTGGTTTAGTCTCCACTGTACACAAACACACACACACTTAACACACGTTTAACTGCACAAAATAAATGTCCCCTTTCATTATACACTGAGTGTACAAAACATTAGACATAATGTCTTTCCATGACATGGACTGACCAAGTGAATCTTCCATATTTAACTATGATCCCTTATTGATGTCACCTGTTAAATCCACTTCAGTCAGTGTAGATGAAGGGGAGAAGACAGGATAAAGAAGGGTTTTTAAGACTTGAAACAATTGAGACATTGATTGTGTATGTGTGCCATTCAGAGGGCGAATGGGCAAGACAAAATATTTAAGTACCTTTCAATGGGTATGGTAGTAGATGCCAGGCGCACCAGTTTGAGTGTGTCAAGAACTGCAACGCTAGTGGGTTTTTCACACTCAACAGTTTCCCATGTGTATCAAGAATGGTCCATCACCCAAAGGACATCCAGCCAACTTGACACAACTGTGGGAAACATTGGAGTCAACATGGGCCAGCATCCCTGTCGAATGCTTTCAACACCTTGTAGTCCATGGCTCAACGAATTGAGGCTGTTCTGAGGGCAAAAGGGGGTGCAACTCAATATTAGGAAGGTGTTCGTAATGTTTTGTACACTCAGTGTATATGCACACTCACAGATACACACACACACACACACACACACACACACACACACACACACACACACACACACACACACACACACACACACACACACACACACACACACACACACACACACACACACACCCACACACAACGAGCTGAGAGGGGAGCCAATGGTCTATATATAGCAACAATACCAGGATTGGACAGATTATAACTGAACTGAAATGTCTGGCCAGTTATTGTATACAGATTTAACTATCCTTCCCCAACCCCTCCATCTCTCTCCACTCCTCTAAAATCTCTCCCTTCCCCTTACATTTCCCGATCCTCTCTTCCTCCATCTCTCTTTCTCTCTCTCTCCTTCCCTCCCTCTGTCCCTCCTGGAATACTAATTTGAGCGTCTCTTCGTCACCTCTGCTCAGCCTTCCATGACTCAAAGCATCCCCTGCTCTTTTTCACTACCTCCCCCATCTGCCTCTCTCATGCTCTCTGTCTCCATCTGTCCCTCCCCCTCTCTCTCCCTCCTCTGTCTTCCCTCCCCAGTGTGTGTGAACTTAAGGAAACATGATTGACCATGCCTGCTGCTTGTGCCAGCCCTGCGTCATTTGGCAGACAAACACTTATAGAAACAGAAACAGCCCATCATAAATATATAAACCCTCTAGAAAGGGACAGGAGGTTAGCCTGGGTAGAGAGAAATAAATGGAGAGGGAGAGAGTAGGTACACCTATAGCTCATCTCTTGTCAGTGGTACTGTTGACTACTTTATCACTGACCTCAACCCAGAGTCTCTCAGAGTGTTCACAGTCAGCCTACTGACACCCCTATCAGATCACAGCAAAATCACAGTCTACTTGAACAGAGCAATACTCAAGCATGAGGCATCAAAGCCAAAGGAACTGAATAACATTAAGATATGCTATAGATGGAAGGAATGTAGTGTGGAAACCTACCAAAAAACAATTAGGAAACAACAAATTCAATTCATTTTAGACAACTTCCTGGACAAAATGTTCCACTGTAATAGTGAAGGTATAAACTTGGCAGTAGAAAACCTAAACAGTATATTTGACCTCTCATAAAACGGGAAGAAAATGAACAATGACAAATGGTTTGATGAAGAATGCAAAAACCTAAGAAAGAAATTGAGAAACCTATCCAACCAAAAACATAGAGACCAAGAAAACCTGAGTCTACGCCTTTACTATGGTGAATCCCTAAAACAATACAGAAATACACTACAGATAAAGAAGGAACATCACGTCAGAAATCAGCTCAATGTAATTGAAGAATCCATAGACTCTAACCGCTTCTGGGAAAATTGGAACACACTAAACAAACAACAACACAAAGAATTATCTATCCATAATGGAGATGTATGGATAAACCACTTCTCCAATCTTTTTGGCCCTATAACAAAGAACAAACAGCAAAAACATATACATGATCAAATACAAATCTTAGAATCAGCTATAAAAGACTACCAGCACCCACTGGATTCTCCAATAACATTGAATGAACTACAGCACCAAATACAAACCCTCCAACCCAAAAAGGCCTGTGGTGTTGATGGTATCCTCAATGAAATGATCAAATATACAGACAACAAATTACAATTGGCAATACTTAAACTCTTTAACATCATCCTTAGCTCTGGCATCTTCCCCAATATTTGGAACCAAGGACAGATCACCCCAATCCACAAAAGTGGAGACAAATTTGACCCCAATAACTACCGTGGGATATGCGTCAACAGCAACCTTGGGAAAATCCTCTGCATTATCATTAACAGCAGACTCATACAATTCCTCAGTGAAAACAATGTTTAACAAGTCAGCTAAGAACAAATTGTTCTTTACAATGATGGCCTACCCCGGCCAAACCCTAACCCGGACGACGCTGGGCCAATTGTGCGGGACTACCAATCACGGCCAGTTGTGATACAGCCTGGAATCGAACCAGGTCTGTAGTGATGACTCTAGCACTGAGATGCAGTGCCTTAGACCGCTGTGCCACTCGGGAGCCCAGTAAATCTCAATAAGACAAAAATAATGGTGTTCCAAAAAAGGTCCATTTGCCAGGACCACAAATACAAATTCCATCTAGACACCATTGCCCTAGAGCACACAAAAAACGATACATACCTCGGCCTAAACATCAGTGCCACAGCTAACTTCCACAAAGCTGCGAACGAGCTGAGAGACAAGGCAAGAAGGGCCTTCTATGCCATCAAAAGGAACATAAAATTCGACACACCAATTAGGATCTGGCTAAAAATACTTGAATCAGTTATAGAACCCATTGCCCTTTTTGGTTGTGAGGTCTGGGGTCCGCTCACCAACCAAGAATTCACAAAATGTGACAAACAACAAATTGAGACTCTACATGCAGCATTTTGATAAAATATCCTCTGTGTATAACGTAAAACACCAAATAATGCATGCTGAGCAGAATTAGGCCGATACCCGCTAATGATCAAAATCCAGAAAAAAGCCATTAAATTCTACAACCACCTAAAAGGAAGTGATTCCCAAACCTTCCATAACAAAGCCATCACCTACAGAGAGATGAACCTGGAGAAGAGTCCCCTAAGCAAACAGACCCCACAGAGCCCCAAGACAGCAACACAATTAGACCCAACCAAATATAATTACTTGACGCTGGAAAGAATTAACAAAAAAACAGAGCAAACTAGAATGCTATTTGGCCCTAAACAGAGAGTACACACTGACCCAAACGTAAGGAAAGCTTTGACTATGTACAGACTCAGTGAGCATAGCCTTGCTATTGAGAGAGGCTGCCGTAGGCAGACATGGCTCTCAAGAGAAGACAGGCTATGTGCACACTGCCCACAAAATGAGGTGGAAACTGAGCTGCACTTCCTAACCTCCTGCCCAATGTATGTGTCACGACTCCGACCGAGGCAGGCTCTCCTTCCCGTTCGGGTGGCGCTCGGCGGTCGTCGTCACCGGCCTATTAGCTGTCACTGATCCTTTTCTCCCCCTCCTTATGTGTTTATTGATTACACCTGTTTTCATTTGTTGGTAATTAGTTGGGCTTATCAGTCAGTCGGCCCGCGCGGTGCTTTGTGCGGGATTATTAGTTGTTAAGCGTGGTGTCTGTTTTGTACTACGTGTCTACGTGGTTACTGGACTGCTTTCATTCCCCCCGTGTCTGGGGTAGTTTTTGTGAGCACCCAGTGTATTAGAAGGGTGACTTTAGTTTCTCAGTGTTCATTAAAAGGGAACATTTGTTATTGCACCCTCTGCTTCCTGCGTTTGACTTCGCACTCCGACACCCAGTCCTTACAGTATGACCATATTAGAGACACATATTTCCCTCAGATTACAAAGATCCACAAAGAATTCGAAAACAAACCCGATTTTGATAAACTCCCATATCTACTGTGTGAAATACCACAGTGTGCCATCATAGCAGCAAGATTTGTGACCTGTTGCCACAAGAAAAGGTCAGTGAAGAACAAACACCATTGTAAATACAACCCATATTTATGTTTATTTATTTTCCCTTTTGTACTTTAACTATTTGCACATCATTACAACACTGTATATAGACATAATGACATTTGAAATGTCTTTATTATTTTGGAACTTCTGTGAGTTTAATGTATACTGTTAATTTGTATTGTTTATTTCACTTTTGTTTATTATCTACTTCAATTGCTTTGGCAATGTTAACATATCTTTCCCATGCGAATAAAGCCCTTAAATTGAAATTGAATTGATAGGGGCTTTAGATTTGGTGGGAGGTGTATGCAGGTCAGATGAGATGAGAGAGATAGATGGGTGCAGATAATGAGGCCACTCCTCTCATTGTTTTTGTCACCAGGAAAGAGGGGGATGGAGGGGAGGGGAAGAGGGAGAGAGAGGGGATGGTAAGAGGAGGAGAGGGAGGGAAAAATAGAGAGGTGGAGGGAGAGAGAATAAATGGAGAGAATACAGAGAGAGCTAAATCAAGAGAGAGAAGGAGGGAGATGAGAGAGAGAGAGATGACAGAGAATAGGATCGATGGAGAGAGGGATGACACAGAGCAAAGGCTTTGGAGAGCTTTGATGCTGAAGGAATACCCTCCTGTGTTTTGTCATGATTCTTCAATATTGGGCCTGTGTGTGTGTGTGTGTGTGTGTGTGTGTGTGTGTGTGTGTGTGTGTGTGTGTGTGTGTGTGTGTGTGTGTGTGTGTGTGTGTGTGTGTGTGTGTGTGTGTGTGTGTGTGTGTGTGTGTGTGTGTTATTTGAGAGCTCAGTGTGAGTGTGACAGAGAGAGGGGGAGAGAAGGATGGTTAGAGGGGCTGGGAAACCGCTGCAGTGCATTGTAGGGCAGCTCGCGCACAGGAGAGGGAGACAGAGAGAGAACCCCATTTTAGAGCTCCAATATTACAGCAGTGCAGTTATATCCACAACAATGACAACAATGGCAAAGCCCACCACTCAGTCCCCTGCTATTGAACCTCTAATGGTATGGCTACAAGCCACAGCATTAAACACACTGCCATTCACAGGCTAATGGACAAGAGTACTGCCTGTCAATAATATGATGCTTCCCTTTCCTATTAGCCTGATTTCCCAATCACCATATCTCTTGGATTTCACTACAGATATAATACAGATATAATACGATTATGGTAGTAATAATAATAATGTTAACAATGTCAACACATGTTGATGATAATAATAGTAATAATACAAGTTATAGTTATAGCAATAATAATAATAATAATAATGATAATAATATCACTCTTCCATATTTAACTAAAAGCTGTCTCCCTCAGTCATACTAACTTACTAGCGGGATCGTATAAGACTCTCACTGCACTGGTAAAGAGAGAGGGAGAGAGACTGAGCGAGCAAGCGCAGAAGAGAGAGACAGCCAGAAAGGGAGAGAGAGACAGTGTGCAGGAGAGCGAGTGAGAGCGAAGCGAAGCGAGCAAGAGAGAGAAGCGCGAGATAGAGAATGTATGGTGTCAGGGTAACACTTCCTTGCTTGTATCCAGGGCCTTTGTGAATACACCATGGGATGCATCGGCTCACGGAGACTCAGTAAGACCTGCTATTCTTCCCTTATGGCTGGGGGCTGTGCTTGTGGCTGGGGCTGTGGCTGGGGCTGGGGTTGGGGTTGGGGCTTGGGTGGGGGGACAAGGGTCCTGCTTGCTGCTGTTCTGTGTGTGTGTGTGTGTGTGTGTGTGTGTGTGTGTGTGTCTGTCTGTCTGTCTGTCTGTCTGTCTGTCTGTCTGTCTGTCTGTCTGTCTGTCTGTCTGTCTGTCTGTCTGTCTGTCTGTCTGTCTGTCTGTCTGTCTGTCTGTCTGTCTGTCTGTCTGTCTGTCTGTCTGTCTGTCTGTGTGTGTGTGTGTGTGTGTGTGTGTGTGTGTGTGTGTGTGTGTGTGTGTGTGTGTGTGTGTGTGTGTGTGTGTGTGTGTGTGTGTGTGTGTGTGTGTGTGTGTGTGTGTGTGTGTGAATAGGCTGTGAGGACCGCGGGATGAAGAAGGGGGTGGATGGTAACCACGTCACTGTTTAGATGGGGCTTGACAATTCACGTTTGGCCAAGATGTCAGAGACAATATGTGTTAAAATGTGCTGCTGAGTGTGTGCATTCTCCCTCCATCCCACCCTCGTCTCCTACCTTGATTCAGGATGATGCCTGGCAGAGTATATGTGTGTCTGGGAGGGAAAGAGAGAGAAGGATGGAGAGGAGTAGACGGGGGAGACGGGGGAGGCAGATTGAAAATGCTATGATAGTTGCTGTTCACAGAGAGGGGGAGATAGATAAAGGAAGAGAAGGAGAGGGAGAGATAGATGAAGGAGAGGGAAAGATGGATGAAGCAAGAGAAGGAGAGGGAAAAAAGAGGGGAATATTCTACTGTGTAGTGTAGTATTATGTGTATAAATAGAGAGAGAGAGAAAGAGAGATGAGGTGGGCTGGAGGGAGAGAGGCAGGCAGAGAGAGGGAAGACATGCTGAATTGTATTGCAGGCAAAGAGGAGGGGAGATGGAGGGAGGGGTTGAGATGGAGAGGGAGGGGAATACGTGAGGGAAAGAGTGTATGGGATTGCATGGAGGGCTATTCAGGTTGGGATTGTCCTGGACAATACCCATCTGTGACACTTTAGGTAAATCAACGTCAGGACTGCTGAGGAGTCAGGGTGGGGTGGGGGGGCAAGGTAGTAAATAATAATGCATACGATTAAAGGTAAACACACCTCAGAAATCATATAATGTATGTACAGAATGAGCATATGAAATTATTAATGTGTACAGTAGCGTCTTCAATAGGAAACATCAACAACAAGTGGATTGTGATATGTTACAGAAAAACAGAGGAGGACGTCCCAGTAGTCTATAGCTGATGACTGCATTGGTCTGTTCTGTGTGCAAAATGTGTACATCGGGTTTACTTTGGATTTAAATATAGGCCTAAAGTACTTAGGTAAAGTGCATTCTGAAATATTTGTCATCCACTTTGTACAATCACAAACGAATGGTCAATACATAATGATTCATGAACACTCAATACAGCATGGCCGGTGACACTTTGCTTCTTGAAAGTCCAATCGCTTGAAAACTTGGACTGTATCAACAGTGGACTACTGAAAAGAATACCAAAATGTCGTTTTTGAGTGGATTTTCTCTTTAAGCAAAAACCTCTAGACACACTGGAGGCTACTTACTTGAAGTGATATTAGTACTGTAGTAGCCTTTCTCAGCACTGAGGTACAGTACCTAGTAGTTTTAAATGGCTGAAGGACACAGGCAGGTTAGAGGTGAACAAGGATGGGATCAATTCCATTTAAATTCAGCAGGAAATTACTTGAAATCCAGTTAACAAATTTAAAGCTGCCCACTATTATCACTATTTCAACTGCCTGAACTGAAATGGAATTGACCCCAGCTGTGGTATTGAGGTCAGCAGTGTGACATGGTGGTGAGTGAGTGAGGGAGGGAGGTGCCCCCCCCCCCCCCCCCTTTAAAAATAACTGCTAACTCTAGATAACAACACATGAAGTATCCAAAGGATGAAAGACATTGTAGAATGAGTTGATGTCTAGAATGTAATCCAGCTGGCAGCGGGTGTGAGGTGAATAGTGAAGCCATGATAACTGTGTTATACTAGCGCTATACACATAGAATTAGGAGTTTGATTGTTAACTAGTGATTGAATTGTATCTCCATGGAAATACAGTTGAAGTCGGAAGTTGACATACACTTAGGTTGGAGTCATTAAAACTCATTTTTCAACCACTCCACAAATTTCTTGTTAACAAACTATAGTTTGGCAAGTCGGTTAGGACATCTACTTTGTGCATGACACAAATAATTTTTCCAACAATTGTTTACAGACAGATTATTTCACTTATAATTCACTGTATCACAATTCCACTGGGTCAGAAGTTTACGTACACTAAGTTGACTGTGCCTTTAAACAGCTTAAAAAATTCCAGAAAATGATGTCATGGCTTTAGAAACTTCTGATAGGCTAATTGATGTCATTTGACTCAATTGAAGGTGTATCTGTGGATGTATTTCAAGGCCTACCTTCAAACTCAATGCCTCTTTGCTTGACATCATGGGAAAATCAAAAGAAATCAGCCAAGACCTCAGAAAATAATTGTAGACTTCCACAAGTTTGGTTCATCCATGGGAGCAATTTCCAAATGCCTGAAGGTACCACATTCATCTGTACAAACAATAGTACGCAAGTATAAACACCATGGGACCATGCAGCCGTAATAACGTCTCCTAGAGATGAAAGTACTTTGGAGCGAAAAGTTCAAATCAATCCCAAAGGACCTTGTGAAGATGCTGGAGGAAACAGGTACAAAAGTATCTATATCCACAGTATAACGAGTCCTATATCGACATAACCTGAAAGGCCGCTCAGCAAGGAAGAAGCCACTGCTCCAAAACCGCCATAAAAAAGCCAGACTATGGTTTGCAACTGCACATGGGGACAAAGATTGTGCTTTTTGGAGAAATATCCTCTGGTCTGATGAAACAAAAATAGTACTGTTTGGCCATAATGACCATCGTTATGTTTGGAGGAAAAAGGGGGACGCTTGCAAGCCGAAGAACACCATCCCAAACGTGAAGCACGGGGGTGGCAGCATCATTTTGTGGGGGTGCTTTGCTGCAGGAGGGACTGGTGCACTTCACAAAATAGATGGCGTCATGAGGTATGAAAATGATGTTGATTTATTGAAGCAACATCTCAGTCAGGAAGTTAAAGCTTGGTCGCAAATGGGTATTCCAAATGAACAATGACCCCAAGCATACTTCCAAAGTCGTGGCAAAATGGCTTAAGGACAACAAAGTCAAGGTATTAGAGTGGCCATCACAAAGCCCTGACCTCAATCCTATAGAACATTTGTGGGCAGAACTGAAAAAGCGTGTTCAAGCAAGGAGGCCTACAAACCTGACTCAGTTACACCAGCTCTGTCAGGAGGAATGGGCCAAAATTCACCCAACTTATTGTGGGGAGCTTGTGCAAGGCTACCTGAAACGTTTGACCCAAGTTCAACAATTTAAAGGCAATGCTACCAAATACTAATTGAGTGTATGTAAACTTCTGACCCACTGGGAATGTGTTGAAAGAAATAAAAGCTGAAATAAATCATGCTCTCTACTATTAGTCTGACATTTCACATTCTTAAAATAAAGTGGTGATCCTAAATTACCTAAAACAGGGATTTTTTACAAGGATTATATGTCAGGAATTGTGAAAAACTGAGTTTAAATGTATTTGGCTAAGGTGTATGTAAACTTCCGACTTCAACTGTACAGGCCAGGGCACCTATTTAGACATGAGACACAAGATGACTTCCAGTGAAGTAATGGATGGTGTTATTACTCGTTATTGTGAAACGTCATACAGACACGGGAAAAAGAGTGAATGTAGGCATGGTGGTGAATATTGATGTGTTCCACAGCATAGCCATAAAGAGGTTAGAAATAAATACTGGAGTGGTACACTTTCTATAAGTAGTCCCTAGTGGTTTGATTCTTAAAACAGAATCATTCTTAAAAGTCAAGCATGTTTTAACCAAGGCAATGTTTCTGTCCTACGATTTTGATCACCATGGTGACTGAATATAGGCTAGGGTTCTTCTAAGCTGTTGTTTAACACTTGATTTAGTGAAGAAGTGAGTGTGTGCTGCTGATACTGCAGTGTAAAGAGCTGGAGAGCAGCGTGGTGTGTAGGTCTGCCTGCCTGGGTGGGGCAGCAGTGCTTGTCCTGGGTGAGAATGGGTTTAGTGTCCAGTATTGATCAGTCTTCTCAGCTGCAGTCCTCCCTGCCAACCACATATCAACAGGAGGAGGCAGAGGAATACAATATCTACACACTGGAGTAAGACCAGAGTATCTACACACTGGAGTAAGACAGAGTATCTACACACTGGAGTAAGACCAGAGTATCTACACACTGGAGTAAGACAGAGTATCTACACACTGGAGTAAGACCAGAGTATCTACACACTGGAGTAAGACCAGAGTATCTACACACTGGACTAAGACCAGAGTATCTACACACTGGAGTAAGACCAGAGTATCTAAACACTGGAGTAAGACCAGATTATCTACACACTGGACTAAGACCAGAGTATCTACACACTGGACTAAAACCAGATTATCTACACACTGGACTAAGACCAGAGTATCTACAAACTGGAGAAAGACTAGGGTATCTACACACTGGACAAAGACTAGTGTTTCGACACACTGGAGCAAGGCTCATGCAGGTCTGTATGTGTAACAGTATAGCTTCCGTCCCTCTCCTCGCCCCTACCTGGGCAAGAACCAGGGACCCTCTCCACATATCGAAAACAGCCACCCTCGAAGCATCGTTACCCATCGCTCCGCAAAAGCCGGGGCCTTTGCAGAGCAAGGGGAACAACTACTTAATGGTCTGAAACGCTATTAGTGCGCATCCCGCTAACTAGCTAGCCATTTCACATCGGTTACATATGCAATGTCAGTTCTTAGTAAGCACCTGAAAAATAGCCTGCTAACTGCTTGACTATTCTGTACCACCAGTGGCGTTGATTCGTACAGTATACCAAATCACTATTCCGTACCACCAGTGGTGTTGACACCTACAGTATACCTCATCACTATTCTGTACCACCAGTGGTGTTGATTCCTACAGTATACCTCATCACTATTCTGTACCACCAGTGGTGTTGATTCCTACAGTATACCTCATCACTATTCTGTACCACCAGTGGTGTTGATTCCTACAGTATACCTCATCACTATTCTGTACCACCAGTGGTGTTGATTCCTACAGTATACCTCATCACTATTCTGTACCACCAGTGGTGTTGATTCCTACAGTATACCTCATCACTATTCTGTACCACCAGTGGTGTTGTTACCTACAGTATACCTCATCACTATTCTGTACCACCAGTGGTGTTGATTCCTACAGTATACCTCATCACTATTCTGTACAACCAGTGGTGTTGATTCCTATACCTCATCACTATACTGTACCACCAGTGGTGTTGATACCTACAGTATACCTCATCACTATTCTGTACCACCAGTGGTGTTGATTCCTACAGTATACCACATCACTATTCTGTACAACCAGTGGTGTTGATTCCTATACCTCATCACTATTCTGTACCACCAGTGGTGTTGATTCCTATACAACATCACTATACTATACCACCAGTGGTGTTGATACCTACAGTATACCTCATCACTATTCTGTACCACCAGTAGTGTTGATACCTACAGTATACCTCATCACTATTCTGTACCACCAGTAGTGTTGATACCTACAGTTTACCACATCACTATTCTGTACCACCAGTGGTGTTGATACCTACAGTATACCTCATCACTATTCTGTACCACCAGTGGTATTGATTCCTATAGTATACCACATCACTATTCTGTACCACCAGTGGTGTTGATACCTACAGTATACCACATCACTATTCTGTACCACCAGTGGTGTTGATACCTACAGTATACCTCATCACTATTCTGTACCACCAGTAGTGTTGTACCCTCAGTATACCACATCACTATTCTGTACCACCAGTGGTGTTGATTCCTACAGTATACCTCATCACTATTCTGTACCACCAGTGGTGTTGATACCTATACCACATCACTATACTATACCACATCACTATACTATACCACCAGTGGTGTTGATACCTACAGTATACCACATCACTATTCTGTACCACCAGTGGTGTTGATTCCTACAGTATACCACATCACTATTCTGTACCACCAGTGGTGTTGTTACCTACAGTATACCTCATCACTATTCTGTACCACCAGTGGTGTTGATTCCTACAGTATACCTCATCACTATTCTGTACCACCAGTGGTATTGTTACCTACAGTATACCTCATCACTATTCTGTACCACCAGTGGTGTTGTTACCTACAGTATACCTCATCACTATTATGTACCACCAGTGGTGTTGATACCTATACCACATCACTATACTATACAACCAGTGGTGTTGATACCTACAGTATACCACATAACTATACTATACAACCAGTGGTGTTGTTACCTACAGTATACCTCATCACTATTCTGTACCACCAGTGGTGTTGTTACCTACAGTATACCTCATCACTATTATGTACCACCAGTGGTGTTGATACCTATACCACATCACTATACTATACAACCAGTGGTGTTGATACCTACAGTATACCACATAACTATACTATACAACCAGTGGTGTTGTTACCTACAGTATACCTCATCACTATTCTGTACCACCAGTGGTGTTGTTACCTACAGTATACCTCATCACTATTATGTACCACCAGTGGTGTTGATACCTATACCACATCACTATACTATACAACCAGTGGTGTTGATACCTACAGTATACCACATAACTATACTATACAACCAGTGGTGTTGTTACCTACAGTATACCTCATCACTATTCTGTACCACCAGTGGTGTTGATATCTATACCACATAACTATTCTGTACCACCAGTGGTATTCTTACCTACAGTATACCACATCACTATTCTGTACCACCAGTGGTGTTGTTACCTACAGTATACCACATCTCTATACTATACCACCAGTGGTGTTGATTCCTACAGTATACCTCATCACTATACTATACCTCCAGTGGTGTTGATACCTACAGTATACCACATCATTATTCTGTACCACCAGTGTTGTTGATTTCTATACCACATAACTATTCTGTACCACCAGTGGTGTTGATTCCTACAGTATACCTCATCACTATACTATACCTCCAGTGGTGTTGATACCTACAGTATACCACATCATTATTCTGTACCACCAGTGTTGTTGATTCCTACAGTATACCACATCACTATTATGTATCACCAGTGGTGTTGATACCTATACCACATCTCTATACTATACCACCAGTGGTGTTGATTCCTACAGTTTACCTCATCACTATTCTGTACAACCAGTGGTGTTGATTCCTATACCACATCTCTATACTATACCACCAGTGGTGTTGATTCCTACAGTATACCTCATCAAGATTCTGTACCACCAGTGGTGTTGATACCTACAGTATACCTCATCACTATTCTGTACAAACAGTGGTGTTGATTCCTACAGTATACCACATCTCTATACTATACCACCAGTGGTGTTGATTCCTACAGTATACCTCATCACTATTCTGTACAACCAGTGGTGTTGATTCCTATACCACATCTCTATACTATACCACCAGTGGTATTGATACCTACAGTATACCACATCTCTATACTATACCACCAGTGGTATTGATTCCTACAGTATACCACATCACTATTCTGTACCACCAGTGGTGTTGATACCTACAGTATACCTCATCACTATTCTGTACCACCAGTGGTGTTGATACCTACAGTATACCATATCACTATACTGTACCACCAGTGGTGTTGATACCTACAGTATACCTCATCACTATTCTGTACCACCAGTGGTGTTGATACCTACAGTATACCTCATCACTATTCTGTACCACCAGTGGTGTTGATACCTACAGTATACCACATCACTATTCTGTACCACCAGTGGTGTTGATACCTACAGTATACCATATCACTATACTGTACCACCAGTGGTGTTGATACCTACAGTATACCACATCACTATTCTGTACCACCAGTGGTGTTGATTCCTATACCACATCACTATACTATACCACCAGTGGTGTTGATTCCTATACCACATCACTATTCTGTACTACCAGTGGTGTTGATACCTACAGTATACCACATCACTATTCTGTACCACCAGTGGTGTTGATTCCTATACCACATTACTATACTATACCACCAGTGGTGTTGATTCCTATACCTCATCACTATTCTGTACCACCAGTGGTGTTGTTACCTACAGTATACCACATCACTATTCTGTACTACCAGTGGTGTTGATACCTACAGTATACCACATCACTATTCTGTACTACCAGTGGTGTTGATACCTACAGTATACCACATAACTATACTGTACCAGCAGTGGTGTTGATACCTACAGTTTACCACATCACTATTCTGTACCACCAGTAGTGTTGATACCTACAGTATACCTCATCACTATTATGTACAACCAGTGGTGTTGATTCCTATACCACATCACTATTCTGTACTACCAGTGGTGTTGATACCTACAGTATACCTCATCACTATTCTGTACAACCAGTGGTGTTGATTCCTATACCACATCTCTATATTATACCACCAGTGGTATTGATTCCTACAGTATACCACATCTCTATACTATACCACATCTCTATACTATACAACCAGTAGTATTGATTCCTACAGTATACCACATCACTATTCTGTACCACCAGTGGTGTTGTTACCTACAGTATACCACATCACTATTCTGTACCACCAGTGGTGTTGATACCTACAGTATACAACATAACTATTCTGTACCACCAGTGGTGTTGATACCTACAGTATACCACATCTCTATACTATACCACCAGTGGTGTTGATTCCTATACCACATCACTATTCTGTACCACCAGTGGTGTTGATTTCTATACCACATCACTATACTATACCACCAGTGGTGTTGATTCCTATACCACATCACTATTCTGTACCGCCAGTGGTGTTGATTCCTATACCACATCACTATTCTGTACTACCAGCGGTGTTGATTCCTACAGTATACCACATCACTATTCTGTACCACCAGTGGTGTTGATTCCTATACCACATCACTATTCTGTACCACCAGTGGTGTTGATTCCTATACCACATCACTATCTGTACCACAGTGGTGTTGATTTCTATACCACATCACTATCTGTACCACCAGTGGTGTTGATTTCTATACCACATCACTATACTATACCACCAGTGGTGTTGATTCCTATACACATCACTATTCTGTACCACCAGTGGTGTTGATTCCTATACCACATCACTATTCTGTACTACCAGGGGTTGATACCTACAGTATACCACATCACTATTCTGTACCACCAGTGGTGTTGATTCCTATACCACATCACTATTCTGTACTACAGCGGTGTTGATACCTACAGTATACCACATCACTATTCTGTTACCACAGTGGTGTTGATTCCTATACCACATCACTATTCTGTACCACCAGTGGTGTTGATTTCTATACCACATCACTATACTATACCACCAGTGGTGTTGATTCCATACCACATCACTATTCTGTACCACCACGGTGTTGATTCCTACAGTATACTCATCATATTCTGTACCACCATTGTTGTTGATTCCTACAGTTACCTCATCACTATTCTGTACCCCCGTGGTGTTGATTCCACAGTATACCCTCACCTATTCTGTACAACCAGTGGTGTTGATACCTACAGTATACCACATCACTATTCTGTACCGCCAGTGGTGTTGATTCCTATACCACATAACTATTCTGTACTACCAGTGGTGTTGATTCCTACAGTATACCACATCACTATTCTGTACCACCAGTGGTGTTGATTCCTACAGTATACCTCATCACTATTATGTACAACCAGTGGTGTTGATACCTACAGTATACCACATCACTATACTGTACCACATCACTATTCTGTATCACCAGTGGTGTTGATACCTACAGTATACCACATCACTATTCTGTATCACCAGTGGTGTTGATTCCTACAGTATACAACATAACTATTCTGTACCACCAGTGGTGTTGATACCTACAGTATACCACATCTCTATACTATACAACCAGTGGTATTGATTCCTACAGTATACCACATCACTATTCTGTACCACCAGTGGTGTTGATACCTACAGTATACCTCATCACTATTCTGTACCACCAGTGGTGTTGATACATACAGTATACCACATCTCTATACTATACCACCAGTGGTATTGATACCTACAGTATACCACATCTCTATACTATACCACCAGTGGTATTGATTCCTACAGTATACCACATCACTATTCTGTACCACCAGTGGTGTTGATACCTACAGTATACCTCATCACTATTCTGTACAACCAGTGGTGTTGATACCTACAGTATACCTCATCACTATTCTGTACCACCAGTGGTGTTGATACCTACAGTATACCATATCACTATACTGTACCACCAGTGGTGTTGATACCTACAGTATACCACATCACTATTCTGTACCACCAGTGGTGTTGATTCCTATACCACATCACTATTCTGTACCACCAGTGGTGTTGATTTCTATACCACATCACTATACTATACCACCAGTGGTGTTGATTCCTATACCACATCACTATTCTGTACCGCCAGTGGTGTTGATTCCTATACCACATCACTATTCTGTACTACCAGCGGTGTTGATTCCTACAGTATACCACATCACTATTCTGTACCACCAGTGGTGTTGATTCCTATACCACATCACTATTCTGTACCACCAGTGGTGTTGATTCCTATACCACATCACTATTCTGTACCACCAGTGGTGTTGATTTCTATACCACATCACTATTCTGTACCACCAGTGGTGTTGATTTCTATACCACATCACTATACTATACCACCAGTGGTGTTGATTCCTATACCACATCACTATTCTGTACCACCAGTGGTGTTGATTCCTATACCACATCACTATTCTGTACTACCAGCGGTGTTGATACCTACAGTATACCACATCACTATTCTGTACCACCAGTGGTGTTGATTCCTATACCACATCACTATTCTGTACTACCAGCGGTGTTGATACCTACAGTATACCACATCACTATTCTGTACCACCAGTGGTGTTGATTCCTATACCACATCACTATTCTGTACCACCAGTGGTGTTGATTTCTATACCACATCACTATACTATACCACCAGTGGTGTTGATTCCTATACCACATCACTATTCTGTACCACCAGCGGTGTTGATTCCTACAGTATACCACATCACTATTCTGTACCACCAGTGGTGTTGATTCCTACAGTATACCTCATCACTATACTATACCACCAGTGGTGTTGATACCTACAGTATACAACATAACTATTCTGTACCACCAGTGGTGTTGATACCTACAGTATACCACATCTCTATACTATACCACCAGTGGTATTGATTACTATAGTATACCACATCACTATTCTGTACCACCAGTGGTGTTGATACCTACAGTTTACCACATCACTATTCTGTACTACCATTGGTGTTGATACCTACAGTATACCTCATCACTATTCTGTACCACCAGTGGTGTTGATACCTACAGTATACCACATCACTATTCTGTACCACCAGTGGTGTTGATTCCTATACCACATCACTATTCTGTACCACCAGTGGTGTTGATTCCTATACCACATCACTATACTATACCACCAGTGGTGTTGATTCCTATACCACATCACTATTCTGTACCACCAGTGGTGTTGATTCCTATACCACATTACTATACTATACCACCAGTGGTGTTGATTCCTATACCACATAACTATTCTGTACTACCAGCGGTGTTGAAACCTACAGTATACCTCATCACTATTCTGTACCACCAGTGGTGTTGATACCTACAGTTTACCACATCACTATTCTGTACTACCAGTGGTGTTGATACCTACAGTATACCACATAACTATTCTGTACTACCAGTGGTGTTGATACCTACAGTTTACCTCATCACTATTCTGTACCACCAGTGGTGTTGATACCTACAGTTTACCACATCACTATTCTGTACTACCAGTGGTGTTGATACCTACAGTTTACCTCATCACTATTCTGTACCACCAGTGGTGTTGATACCTACAGTATACCTCATCACTATTCTGTACAACCAGTGGTGTTGTTACCTACAGTATACCTCATCACTATTCTGTACAACCAGTGGTGTTGTTACCTACAGTATACCACATCACTATTCTGTACTACCAGTGGTGTTGATACCTACAGTTTACCTCATCACTATTCTGTACCACCAGTGGTGTTGATACCTACAGTTTACCACATCACTATTCTGTACCACCAGTAGTGTTGATACCTACAGTATACCTCATCACTATTATGTACAACCAGTGGTGTTGATTCCTATACCACATCACTATTCTGTACTACCAGTGGTGTTGATACCTACAGTATACCTCATCACTATTCTGTACAACCAGTGGTGTTGATTCCTATACCACATCTCTATATTATACCACCAGTGGTATTGATTCCTACAGTATACCACATCTCTATACTATACCACATCTCTATACTATACAACCAGTAGTATTGATTCCTACAGTATACCACATCACTATTCTGTACCACCAGTGGTGTTGTTACCTACAGTATACCTCATCACTATTCTGTACCAACAGTGGTGTTGATACCTACAGTATACAACATAACTATTCTGTACCACCAGTGGTGTTGATACCTACAGTATACCACATCTCTATACTATACAACCAGTGGTATTGATTCCTACAGTATACCACATCACTATTCTGTACCACCAGTGGTGTTGATACCTACAGTATACCTCATCACTATTCTGTACCACCAGTGGTGTTGATACATACAGTATACCACATCTCTATACTATACCACCAGTGGTATTGATACCTACAGTATACCACATCTCTATACTATACCACCAGTGGTATTGATTCCTACAGTATACCACATCACTATTCTGTACCACCAGTGGTGTTGATACCTACAGTATACCTCATCACTATTCTGTACAACCAGTGGTGTTGATACCTACAGTATACCTCATCACTATTCTGTACCACCAGTGGTGTTGATTCCTATACCACATCACTATTCTGTACCACCAGTGGTGTTGATTCCTATACCACATCACTATTCTGTACCACCAGTGGTGTTGATTTCTATACCACATCACTATACTATACCACCAGTGGTGTTGATTCCTATACCACATCACTATTCTGTACCGCCAGTGGTGTTGATTCCTATACCACATCACTATTCTGTACCACCAGTGGTGTTGATTCCTATACCACATCACTATTCTGTACCACCAGTGGTGTTGATTCCTATACCACATCACTATTCTGTACCACCAGTGGTGTTGATTCCTATACCACATCACTATTCTGTACCACCAGTGGTGTTGATTCCTATACCACATCACTATTCTGTACCACCAGTGGTGTTGATTTCTATACCACATCACTATTCTGTACCACCAGTGGTGTTGATTTCTATACCACATCACTATACTATACCACCAGTGGTGTTGATTCCTATACCACATCACTATTCTGTACCACCAGTGGTGTTGATTCCTATACCACATCACTATTCTGTACTACCAGCGGTGTTGATACCTACAGTATACCACATCACTATTCTGTACCACCAGTGGTGTTGATTCCTATACCACATCACTATTCTGTACTACCAGCGGTGTTGATACCTACAGTATACCACATCACTATTCTGTACCACCAGTGGTGTTGATTCCTATACCACATCACTATTCTGTACCACCAGTGGTGTTGATTTCTATACCACATCACTATACTATACCACCAGTGGTGTTGATTCCTATACCACATCACTATTCTGTACCACCAGCGGTGTTGATTCCTACAGTATACCACATCACTATTCTGTACCACCAGTGGTGTTGATTCCTACAGTATACCTCATCACTATACTATACCACCAGTGGTGTTGTTACCTACAGTATACCTCATCACTATTCTGTACCACCAGTGGTGTTGATTCCTACAGTATACCACATCACTATTCTGTACTACCAGTGGTGTTGATACCTACAGTATACCTCATCACTATTCTGTACCACCAGTGGTATTGATTCCTACAGTATACCTCATCACTATTCTGTACAACCAGTGGTGTTGATTCCTACAGTATACCTCATCACTATTCTGTACCACCAGTGGTGTTGATTCCTACAGTATACCTCATCACTATTCTGTACAACCAGTGGTGTTGATTCCTACAGTATACCACATCACTATTCTGTATCACCAGTGGTATTGATACCTACAGTATACCACATCTCTATACTATACCACCAGTGGTATTGATTCCTACAGTATACCACATCACTATTCTGTACCACCAGTGGTGTTGATACCTACAGTATACCTCATCACTATTCTGTACAACCAGTGGTGTTGATACCTACAGTATACCACATCACTATTATGTATCACCAGTGGTGTTGATTCCTACAGTATACCACATCTCTATACTATACCACCAGTGGTGTTGATACCTACAGTATACCTCATCACTATTCTGTACCACCAGTGGTGTTGATACCTACAGTATACCATATCACTATACTGTACCACCAGTGGTGTTGATACCTACAGTATACCACATCACTATTCTGTACCACCAGTGGTGTTGATTCCTATACCACATCACTATTCTGTACCGCCAGTGGTGTTGATTCCTATACCACATAACTATTCTGTACTACCAGCGGTGTTGATTCCTACAGTATACCTCATCACTATTCTGTACCACCAGTGGTGTTGATTCCTACAGTATACCACATCACTATTCTGTACTACCAGTGGTGTTGATACCTACAGTTTACCACATCACTATTCTGTACCACCAGTGGTGTTGATACCTACAGTTTACCACATCACTATTCTGTACTACCAGTGGTATTGATACCTACAGTATACCACATCACTATTCTGTACCACCAGTGGTGTTGATTCCTACAGTATACCTCATCACTATTCTGTACCACCAGTGGTATTGATTCCTACAGTATACCTCATCACTATTCTGTACAACCAGTGGTGTTGATTCCTACAGTATACCTCATCACTATTCTGTACCACCAGTGGTGTTGATACCTACAGTATACCTCATCACTATTCTGTACCACCAGTGGTGTTGTTACCTACAGTATACCACATCACTATACTGTACCACATCACTATTCTGTATCACCAGTGGTGTTGATACCTACAGTATACCACATCACTATTCTGTATCACCAGTGGTGTTGATTCCTACAGTATACCTCATCACTATTCTGTACCACCAGTGGTGTTGATTCCTACAGTATACCACATCACTATTCTGTACCACCAGTGGTGTTGTTACCTACAGTATATCACATCACTATTCTGTACCACCAGTGGTGTTGATTCCTATACCACATCTCTATACTATACCACCAGTGGTGTTGATTCCTACAGTATACCTCATCACTATACTATACCACCAGTGGTGTTGTTACCTACAGTATACCTCATCACTATTCTGTACTACCAGTGGTGTTGTTATCTACAGTATACCACATCACTATACTATACCACCAGTGGTGTTGTTACCTACAGTTTACCACATCACTATTCTGTACAACCAGTGGTGTTGATACCTACAGTTTACCACATCACTATTCTGTACTACCAGTGGTGTTGATACCTACAGTATACCACATAACTATTCTGTACTACCAGCGGTGTTGATACCTACAGTTTACCACATCACTATTCTGTACTACCAGTGGTGTTGATACCTACAGTTTACCACATCACTATTCTGTATCACCAGTGGTGTTGATACCTACAGTTTACCACATCACTATTCTGTACTACCAGTGGTGTTGATACCTACAGTTTACCACATCACTATTCTGTATCACCAGTGGTGTTGATACCTACAGTTTACCACATCACTATTCTGTACTACCAGTGGTGTTGATACCTACAGTTTACCACATCACTATTCTGTATCACCAGTGGTGTTGATACCTACAGTTTACCACATCACTATTCTGTACTACCAGTGGTGTTGATACCTACAGTTTACCACATCACTATTCTGTACTACCAGTGGTGTTGATACCTACAGTTTACCTCATCACTATTCTGTACCACCAGTGGTGTTGATACCTACAGTTTACCACATAACTATTCTGTACCAGCAGTGGTGTTGATACCTACAGTTTACCACATCACTATTCTGTACCACCAGTGGTGTTGATACCTACAGTTTACCACATCACTATTCTGTACCACCAGTGGTGTTGATACCTACAGTTTACCACATCACTATTCTGTATCACCAGTGGTGTTGATACCTACAGTTTACCACATCACTATTCTGTACTACCAGTGGTGTTGATACCTACAGTTTACCACATCACTATTCTGTACTACCAGTGGTGTTGATACCTACAGTATACCACATCACTATTCTGTACCACCAGTGGTGTTGATACCTACAGTTTACCACATCACTATTCTGTACAACCAGTGGTGTTGATACCTACAGTTTACCACATCACTATTCTGTACCACCAGTGGTGTTGATTCCTACAGTTTACCACATCACTATTCTGTACCACCAGTGGTGTTGATTCCTACAGTATATCACATCACTATTCTGTATCACCAGTGGTGTTGATTCCTACAGTATATCACATCACTATACTGTACCACCAGTGGTGTTGATACCTACAGTTTACCTCATCACTATTCTGTACCACCAGTGGTGTTGATTCCTACAGTTTACCACATCACTATTCTGTACCACCAGTGGTGTTTATTCCTATACCACAACACTATACTGTACTACCTCCTCATTTAAAACCATGGTTATTACACATGCACATCATTTACAACAGCCTCAATTCGTCGGGGCATGGACTCTACAAGGTATCGAAAGCGTTCCACAGGGATGCTGGCCCTTGTTGACTCCAATGCTTCCCACAGTTGTGTCAAGTTGGCAGGATGTCTTTTGGGTGGGGATGTCATTCTTGATACACATGGGAAACTGTTGAGTGTGAAAACCCAGTGTAACAGTATTGCTTCTGTCCCTCTCCTCGCCCCTACCTGGGCTCGAACCAGGGACCCTCTGCACACATCAACAACTGACACACTCCAAGCCTCGTTACCTGTTGCTCCACAAAAGCCACAGCCCTTGCAGAGTAAGGGAAACAACTACTTCAAGGTCTCAGAGTGAGTGACGTCACCGATTGAAACGCTATTAGCGCGCACCCTGCTAACTAGCTAGCCATTTCACACCGGTTACACCAGCAGCGTTGAGGTTCTTGACACACTCAAACCGGTGCACCTGGCACGTACTACCATACTCCGTTCAAAAGCACAACCTTTTGTCTTGCCCATTCACCATCTGAATGGCACACATGCACAATCCATGTCTCAATTGTCTCAAGCCTTAAAAATCCTTCTTTAACCTGTCTCCTCCCCTTCATCTACACTGATTGAAGTGGATTTAACAGGTGACATCAATAAGGAATCATAGCTTTCACCTGGTCAGTCTATGTAATCCTAATGTTTTGTATACTCAGTGTAAAACCATAGTGATTATACAGCCACATCATTTACAGTGCATTACCTGGGCTGATGTTGAGGAAACGAGTAAACAGATGTGATGTCAACTGGTGCATAAGGAAGGCTCCACCAGCTGACTGTCTGGTGTGTGTCTACATGTGTGTGCGTGTGCGTGTGACCTGTAGGCAGACTCTCTCTGCAGGGTGGGCATAGTGTGTGGCTGCTGAAATGTCGCTGAAGGGGGGCTGAATAGGCACTATAATCCAACTCTAATAATGCAGCCTGAGTGCATGTGTGTGTGTGTGTGTGTGTGTGTGTGTGTGTGTGTGTGTGTGTGTGTGTGTGTGTGTGTGTGTGTGTGTGTGTGTGTGTGTGTGTGTGTGTGTGTGTGTGTGTGTGTGTGTGTGTGGGGGGGGGGGGATTCTCATGAAACCAGTTTTAAAATGTCTGCAGCAAATTGAGTTACAAAACCATGATGCATCTGCAAAAATCAACTATCATTAAGACTAAGATGTCTAGTTTTTGGCTAAGTGTCTTATTTTAAATACGTTTTACATTTTCGCCTGTTTTTTGTACATTTTCACCCCAAATTCTCTATACCGAACTGCGTCCAAATTCAATTCTCAGATCATTTTATACCATTTTACTTTAGAAAAACCTAACTTATTTGAATAAATGTTGCTGTAGTTTGTCCATAAATCATACAAATTAAAGTCTACATTAAACTATAATATTTATTAGGTAAAAACAGTGTCTGGTCTCATTATACTTTTTCAAGTTCCTCTAAAAACTTTAAAAAAAATAATGTTTTAGTCACTCATGATGCATCATCTAGAGGAGTAGTCCTAGATGAATTAAAGTGGCACTCCAGTCTCCTTTTCAGCTCATTCAACACCTGATCTTCTTAACAAAAGGCACATCTCAATAGGTGGTACAGGTAAGTCGTGACATGGTACAAGTGGGGGGGGGGCTTTCCTCTTTTGTTCCTCAATCAAGGGGGGAGGCTGATGACATCAGAGGCCACCATCAGACCAACTCCTTCAATGCCCAACTCCTTGAAGTTTGCAGTTGTGTCTAAAAAACACTATTTTGCTCAAAACATATGATTTCATCCTTTAGTGTGTGTACTTTACTGTATTTATGCTTGGCATATCGGTTTTCAACAGTGGCTGGAGGATGTCTTTGTTAGTTTATTTGCTTATATGCCTTCAGAATGTGGTTCTTTTTCTCAAACACCCCCTTCACCCCACTTGTCCTCATTACTGAAACGACTAAAATTGAAAAAAGTCTGAGAACCATTACTTTACCAATGTGGAGGCACGAATGGGCTTTAGCGATGTGGTCAATTTTTATCTGAATCATAATGGCTGTTTCCTATTATTTGCAGATTGAGCTAAGGGCTCTTATTACCGAAACACAAACTTCTCATTACCATGTCATTTCGGGAATGAAAACCTTCATTTTGGTAATCGAGAGCTTCTTCATTATTGACATAGCCTTGTTTTGTTCAATGTTCTCTACCTACAGTGCCTTCAGAAAATATTTCTCACATTTTGTTGTGTTACAAAGTGGGATTCAAATGGATTTAATTGTCATTTTTTGTCAACGATCTACACAAAATACCATAATGTCAGTGGAAGAAAAATTATAACATTTGTAAAAACAAAAACAAAAAAAACAGTAATATATCTTGATTAGATAAGTATTCAACCCTCTGAGTCAATACATGTTAGAATCACCTTTGGCAGTGATTACAGCTGTGAGTCTTTCTGGGTAAGTCTCTAACAGCTTTCCACACTTGGATTGTGCAACATTTGGCCATTATTCTTTTCAAAATTCTTCAGGCTCTGTCAAATTGGTTGTTAAACAACCATTTTAAGGTCTTGGCATAGATTTTCAAGCAGATTCCTCTCTGGCAACTGAGTTAGGAAGGAAGTCTGTATCTTTGTAGACACTGGATGTGTTGATACACCATCCAAAGTGTAATTAATAACTTCACAATGCTCAAAGGGATATTCAATGTCTGCTTTTAATTTTTACCCATCTACCAATAGGTGCCCTTGTTTGCAAGGCATTGGAAAACCTCCCTGGTCTTTGTGGTTGAATCTGTGTTTGAAATTCCCTGCTCGACTGAGAGACCTGAGAGACCGTACAGAGATGGGGTAGTCATTAAAAAATCATGTTAAAAAATATTTTTGCACACAGAGTATGCAACTTATTATGTGACTTGTTAAGCAAATATTGTAACGACTTCTGCTGAAGTCGTTGCCTCTCCTTGTTCGGGCGGTGCTCGGCGGTCGACGTCACCGGTCTTCTAGCCATCATTGATCTATTTTTCATTTTCCATTGGTTTTGTCTTGTCTTCCCACACACCTGTTTTCAATCCCATTCATTACCTGTTGTGTATTTAACCCTCTGTTTCCCCTCATGTCTTTGTCAGAGATTGTTTTATGTCAGTGTTGTTTCTTGTTGTATAGGTGTGCGACGGGTCATCGTACCCATGTTTATTTTATGTATGTACATATTAGTGTTTGGAGCATGTTAAGTGGACAGATATTAAAAGACTCCATTTACACTCCGTTTGACTCTCCTGCGCCTGACTTCCCTGCCACCTATACACACGACTCTGACAAATATTTACTCCTGAACTTATTTAGGCTTACCATAACAAAAGGGTTGAACACTCAAGACATTTCAGGTTTTTGTTTTTAATTCATTTGTAAAACATTCGATAAAACAATTCCACAACCCAGATGGTTTGGGATGAGTTGGACCGCAGCGTGAAAGAAAAGCAGCTAACAAGTGCTCAGCATACAGTGGCTTGCAAAGTATTCACCCCCTTGGCATTTTTCTTGATTAGCTTAATCAGGTAATATTAATTACAGAGAAATTATTTTATAGAATAGCATGTCATATCACTTAATCCTGCATAGCCAAAGACACGACAATGTATACAGTGTGTATGTATAAACTGTGTGTGTGTGTGCATACTCTCCCCTCTTTTTGAGGTGTGTGCTTTAATGTGTGTGTTGTATGTGTATGTACACAGTGTGTATGTATAAACTGTGTGTGTGTGTGCATACTCTCCTCTTTTTGAGGTCTGTGCTTTAATGTGTGTGTTGTATGTGTATGTACACAGTGTGTATGTATAAACTGTGTGTGTGCACGCATGCTTGACTGCCGCCAGCTTACTCCATTACACTGCTTTGTTTATGATATTTCGTTACTGAAAGGGATTCCCTGACATTGATTTGATTAAAAACGCTGACAGACAGACAGATACGATTCACTCTACACTCTTAGAAAAAAAGGTGCTATCTAGAACCTTAAAGGGTTCTTCGACTGTCCCCATAGGAGAACCCTTTGAAGAGCCCTTTTTGGTTTCAGGTAGAACCCCTTTGGTTCCAGTTAGAACCCTTTTGGTTCCTTGTAGAACTCTTTCCACAGAAGGTTCTACATGGAACCAAAAAGGATTCTATCCGGAACCAAAAAGGATTCTATCCGGAACCAAAAAGGATTCTATCCGGAACTAAAAAGGATTCTATCCGGAACTAAAAAGGATTCTATCCGGAACTAAAAAGTGTTATCCTATGGGGACAGCCGAAGAACCCTTTTGGAACCCGTTTTTCACAAGCACAGTGATTGGAGCATTGATTGGCTGAGAACTGAATCGACTGACACATAAACACAGTCAAGGTGAACGACTCAGTGAAGAACTACTTCAGTGAAAGTGTGTGTGTGTGTGTGTGTGTGTGTGTGTGTGTGTGTGTGTGTGTGTGTGTGTGTGTGTGTGTGCGTGTGCGTGTGATTGTGTGTGTGTCAGCTGGCCTTGCCGATGTGTCATCATTCTGTTGCTCAATTATGTGAGTGTCTCGGTGACGGTGTAGGGTGACAACCCTTGATCAGTGTGTTTGGGAGAAAAAGGCAGTGATTATGAGTGTGCCTGTGTGTGTGTGTGTGCGCGTGTGTATGAGAGTGGCCGTGTGTGGGCGCAGGTTGGCAGTCCTTGCTGGTGAACACAGTGACTCAGTCTGAGAGTGAGTTATGAAACTGACACGCCATCTTGCCTTTAAGGCTGACAGGAGAATATTATTATCAGATTGCTGTGTGTGTGTGTGTGTGTGTGTGTGTGTGTGTGTGTGTGTGTGTGTGTGTGTGTGTGTGTGTGTGTGTGTGTGTGTGTGTGTGTGTGTGTGTGTGTGTGTGTGTGTGTGTGTGTGTTGGCATGTGCGCAACACTGCTACTGTCTATATCATTACCACTAACAACAGATAGAAGAAATAAAGCACGGTGATCTATTACAGAGCACCGGGCTTCACATTTGCTTTGAAGAATCAACTGGATTTACTAACTGATATTGAGGGGGAACAAATAAAGTGGGACTTGAACCAGCAACCCTTTGGTAGAGTGAAGGCACTACCACCTGTGACATAAAGCTCCAGACAGACCACACCTTTCCCCACTTATCACCCAATCGTACAGGCCTTTATTCGTTGAATCAGATGAATCAGGTTAGTGTAGGGCTGGAGAAAAAACTTGGTGACCACTGCTTAGTACTTAGCCCCGGCTGTCAGTCATGGTAAACCATGCAGGGTTCTACAGGTGGTGGGGTTCATGACTAAGCTGGAGTAATGAGGCATGGCCTACCCTCTCATGACAGGTGCATGTACCATTGGAGGGTGGAGCAGAGGGAAGAAATGTTTTCAGGAACAGGCCATCCACCCGCATCTTTCTCTGTCTGACAGACTGGCTTTTGTGCTTTCACCCGCAGCCTCCCCATACGCTCTCTCTGTACCATCTGGAGCTCTGGTGCTCAGCTGTTTCCCGGCCAAACTCTCTCACACACCAGCCCGCTACAAGTTCAGCCTGCCTCCCACCGTGTCAACTAGCCTCACCACAGCTGTCACCACCAGCACCAGCCAACCAGAACAGAGACCCCCCGTTCATATCCAGCTCTGCATCGCTCGTTTGCAGCAGAGCCTCTGAAATAAAAAGACAGATGACGCTCAAGCGCTTCTTCCCATGTCAGCGGTAGTTGTCAGGTCGCCGTCTGAGTCCGAGCTGCAGGGGCAGCTGCTGCAGATCTATGGTTGTTCGTTTGGTACGGCCGCCATGCTCTGTCACTCCTCCTCTCTTCCTCCTCTCTTGCTCCTCTCTTTCTCCTCTCTTCCTCCTCTCTTCCTCCTCTGCTCTTTCTCCTCTCTTTCTTCTCTCTTCCTCATCTCTTCCTCTCTTCCTCATCCCCTTCACTGCCTCTCACTCTCCAGAGTGGCTGCGTCTTGGTTGGACCCGTCTCCTCCGTTGCCGCAGGGGCATATCTATCTAGAAAGAGAGCTGGGCTGGGTATAGGGGAGATAGCTGGGTATAGGGGAGAGAGCTGGGCTGGGGATGGGGGGAGAGAGCTGGGTTGGGGATGGGGGGAGAGAGCTGGCCTGGGGATGGGGGAGAGAGCTGGGCTGGGGATGGGGGGAGAGAGCTGGCCTGGGGATGGGGGACAGATCTGGGCTGGGGATGGGGAACAGATCTGGGCTGGGGATGGGTGAGAGAGCTGGCCTGGGGATGGGGGGAGAGAGCTGGCCTGGGGATGGGGGGAGAGAGCTGGGCTGGGGATGGGGGGAGAGAGCTGGGCTGGGGATGGGGGAGAGAGCTGGGCTGGGGATGGGGGAGAGAGCTGGGCTGGGGGAGAGAGCTGGGCTGGGGATGGGGGAGAGAGCTGAGCTAGGGATGGGGGAGAGAGCTGGGCTGGGGATGGGGGAGAGAGCTGGGCTGGGGATGGGGGAGAGAGCTGGACTGGGGATGGGGGAGAGAGCTGGGCTGGGTATAGGGGAGAGAGCTGGGCTGGGGATGGGGGAGAGATATGGGCTGGGGATGGGGGAGAGAGCTGGGCTGGGTATAGGGGAGAGAGCTGGGCTGGGGATGGGGGAGAGAGCTGGGCTGGGTATAGGGGAGAGAGCTGGACTGGGGATGGGGGAGAGAGCTGGGCTGGGTATAGGGGAGAGAGCTGGGCTGGGGATGGGGGAGAGAGCTGGGCTGGGGATGGGGGGAGAGATATGGGCTGGGGATGGGGGAGAGAGCTGGGCTGGGTATAGGGGAGAGAGCTGGGCTGGGGATGGGGGAGAGAGCTGGGCTGGGTATAGGGGAGAGAGCTGGACTGGGGATGGGGGAGAGAGCTGGCCTGGGGATGGGGGACAGATCTGGGCTGGGGATGGGGAACAGATCTGGGCTGGGGATGGGGGAGAGAGCTGGGCTGGGGATGGGGGGAGAGAGCTGGCCTGGGGATGGGGGGAGAGAGCTGGGCTGGGGATGGGGGGAGAGAGCTGGGCTGGGGATGGGGGAGAGAGCTGGGCTGGGGGAGAGAGCTGGGCTGGGGATGGGGGAGAGAGCTGAGCTAGGGATGGGGGAGAGAGCTGGGCTGGGGATGGGGGAGAGAGCTGGGCTGGGGATGGGAGAGAGAGCTGGGCTGGGGATGGGGGAGAAAGCTGAGCTAGGGATGGGGAGAGAGCTGGGCTGGGGATGGGGGAGAGAGCTGGACTGGGGATGAGAGAGCTGGGCTGGGTATAGGGGAGAGAGCTGGGCTGGGGATGGGGAAGAGATATGGGCTGGGGATGGGGAGAGAGCTGGGCTGGGTATAGGGGAGAGAGCTGGGCTGGGGATGGGGGAGAGAGCTGGGCTGGGTATAGGGGAGAGAGCTGGACTGGGGATGGGGGAGAGATATGGGCTGGGGATGGGGGAGAGATATGGGCTGGGGATGGGGGAGAGAGCTGGGCTGGGTATAGGGGAGAGAGCTGGGCTGGGTATGGGGGAGAGAGCTGGGCTGGGTATAGGGGAGAGAGCTGGGCTGGGTATAGGGGAGAGAGCTGGACTGGGGATGGGGGAGAGAGCTGGGCTGGGTATAGGGGAGAGAGCTGGGCTGGGGATGGGGGAGAGATATGGGCTGGGGAGGGGGGAGAGAGCTGGGCTGGGTATAGGGGAGAGAGCTGGGCTGGGTATGGGGGAGAGAGCTGGGCTGGGTATAGGGGAGAGAGCTGGGCTGGGGATGGGGGGAGAGAGCTGGGCTGGGGATGGGGGGAGAGAGCTGGCCTGGGGATGGGGGACAGATCTGGGCTGGGGGTGGGGAACAGATCTGGGCTGGGGATGGGGGAGAGAGCTGGCCTGGGGATGGGGGGAGAGAGCTGGCCTGGGGATGGGGGGAGAGAGCTGGGCTGGGGATGGGGGGAGAGAGCTGGGCTGGGGATGGGGGAGAGAGCTGGGCTGGGGGAGAGAGCTGGGCTGGGGATGGGGGAGAGAGCTGAGCTAGGGATGGGGGAGAGAGCTGGGCTGGGGATGGGGGAGAGAGCTGGGCTGGGGATGGGGGAGAGAGCTGGGCTGGGGATGGGGGAGAAAGCTGAGCTAGGGATGGGGAGAGAGCTGGGCTGGGGATGGGGGAGAGAGCTGGACTGGGGATGAGAGAGCTGGGCTGGGTATAGGGGAGAGAGCTGGGCTGGGGATGGGGAAGAGATATGGGCTGGGGATGGGGAGAGAGCTGGGCTGGGTATAGGGGAGAGAGCTGGGCTGGGGATGGGGGAGAGAGCTGGGCTGGGTATAGGGGAGAGAGCTGGACTGGGGATGGGGGAGAGAGCTGGGCTGGGTATAGGGGAGAGAGCTGGGCTGGTGATGGGGGAGAGATATGGGCTGGGGATGGGGGAGAGAGCTGGGCTGGGTATAGGGGAGAGAGCTGGGCTGGGTATGGGGGAGAGAGCTGGGCTGGGTATAGGGGAGAGAGCTGGGCTGGGGATGGGGGAGAGATATGGGCTGGGGATGGGGGAGAGAGCTGGGCTGGGTATGGGGGAGAGAGCTGGGCTGGGTATAGGGGAGAGAGCTGGGCTGGGGATGGGGGAGAGATATGGGAGGGGATGGGGGAGAGATATGGGCTGGGGATGGGGGAGAGAGCTGGGCTGGGTATAGGGGAGAGAGCTGGGCTGGGGATGGGGGAGAGAGCTGGGCTGGGGATGGGGGAGAGAGCTGGGCTGGGGATGGGGGAGAGAGCTGGGCTGGGTATAGGGGAGAGAGCTGGGCTGGGTATGGGGGAGAGAGCTGGGCTGGGTATAGGGGAGAGAGCTGGGCTGGGGATGGGGGAGAGATATGGGCTGGGGATGGGGGAGAGAGCTGGGCTGGGGATGGGGGAGAGAGCTGGGCTGGGTATAGGGGAGAGAGCTGGGCTGGGGATGGGGGAGAGATATGGGCTGGGGATGGGGGAGAGAGCTGGCTCATCGCTCTGCTCTGGTCATGTGCTCCCTTGTTATTGCTGTTGAGGCTCCCATAGCTGCAGCAGTTACTCTTCATCAGAAAACATTATGTATGTCGAGTAGCTGTTGTGTTGATTTGCCTTCCTTGCATCTTGTAGCTGACTAAAAATAGCTTTCAAATCCAGTTGTTCAAGGAATATTGCGCTAATTTGAAATATATGACCTCAGAATAAGACTCTTATCTGATCTGATGTTTGTGTGTGTATGTAAGTAAGCATTTCACTGTAAGGTCTACACCTGTTGTATTCGGCGCACGTGACAAATAAACTTTGATTTGATTTGATGTGTGATGCCGTATTCATATGAGATGTGTGTTTATGTGTGTTTTTATTAGTGCATGTCTATGTGTGTTTGTGTCTTTTAGCCACACAGAGGAAACCTGGGACACTCTGTGCCCCCTAGAGAGAAAGAGACGGAGAGATACCCGCTAATTATCAAAATCCAGAAAAGAGATGTTCAATTCTACAATCACCTAAAAGGAAGCGATTCCCAAACCTTTCATAACAAAGCCATCACCTACAGAGAGATGAACCTGGAGAAGAGTACCATAAGCAAGCTGGTCCTGGGGCTCTGTTCACAAACACATAAAGATCCCACAGAGCCCCAGGACAGCAACACAATTAGACCCAAACAAATCATGAGAAAACAAAAAGATAAATACTTAACACATTGGAAAGAATTAACAAAAAAACAGAGCAAACTAGAATGCTATTTGCCCCTAAACAGAGAGTACACAGTGGCAGAATACCTGACCACTGTGACTGACCCACACTTAAGGAAAGCTTTGACTATGTACAGACTCAGTGAGCATAGCCTTGCTATTGAGAGAGGCTGCCGTAGGCAGACATGGCTCTCAAGAGAAGACAGGCTATGTGCACACTGCCCACAAAATGAGGTAGAAACTGAGCTGCACTTCCTAACCTCCTGCCAAATGTATGACCGTATTAGAGACACATATTTCTCTCAGATTACACAGATCCACAAAGAATTTGAAAACAAAACCAATTTTGATCAACTCCCATATCTACTGGGTGAAATACCACAGTGTGCCATCACAGCAGCAAGATTTGTGACCTGTTGCCACAAGTAAAGGTCAACAAGTGAAGAACAAACACCATTGTAAATACAACCCATATTTATGCTGATTTACTTTTGTACTTTAACCATTTGCACATCGTTACAACACTGTATATATACATAATGACATTTGTAATGTCTTTATTCTTTTGGAACTTCTGTGAGTGTAATGTTTACTGTTCATTGTTATTGTTTATTTCACTTTTGTATATTATCTACCTCACTTGCTTTGGCAATGTCAACATGTGTTTCACATGCCAATAAAGCCCCTTGAATTAAATTGAATTGAAATGAGATCCAGGCTGACTAACTGTGTGTCTCACACCTCAGCTGTGTTAGCCCCACAACGTCAGCCTGGAAGACACTCAGACTGGCTGGAGGCCAGGGGGTCAAAGTTCACACTACAGGAAACACTAACAGGGTCATTATGGGGTCAGACAGACCTGACTTCATCTGTCAGCTTCAATCTCTGAAACTCTTTATTTATCCAGATGGAATAGGTGTAAATGGTGTGGCGGCAATCAGGTGGAAGCAGGTGCTAACAGCTACTCAGTCAGCTGAGAGCCCTGCAGAGGAGTCAGGCAGGGCAGACAGACAGGAGGAGGCAGCGTGTTGGAATGTCCCACTCTGCCGGTGGGTCACTGGACATCAAGTAACTCAGTGTATTAACGCCTCAGTGAGACATATAACTGACTGGTTTTATTCAATACTTCTACAGTCTACAGATACAGCATTACACACACACACTGTACACACACACTCAGTGTACACACACAGAGACGCAAACACCCCAGAGAGAGAAAAGGGGGAGACAAGGCCACAGACTCTGATAAAGAGAGCGAGCGCCCAGAGACCTCTACTGTATTTAAACTCCATTACCACCAATGTCTCACTAATTAAACCTGTGTTTTAATTAGGATTTGGACAGCCAGGAAAAGAGGAGGGATAATACAATGCATTAATCCAACAGAATGTTGGGAATGTACCTCAGGTTCCCTCTGTCCCTTTGTCACCCCCAGGAAGGATTCACAGTGTGTGTGTATGTATGTGTGATTCTATTTGCGGGTGCATGTTGAGTAGCAGTGTCCTGTGGTCAGTCAGTGAAGTGATGCTCTTAACACAGTTAGACAGTAATGATGAGCCGACTGTTTTATGACTGTTTAGTTTTACAGCCAAAGTCCCACCGTACCCTCTGACCATGCTTCTCCCTCTCTCTCTATTGGCAGTGTGAAGGAACTTGCATGGATTTACATTGCCAAAACAAATTCGAACGATTTATCTCTCCTCTCTTCTTCTTCTTCTCTCTCTCTCCTCATTTCTTCTTCTTCTCTCTCTCTCTCTCTCTCTCTCTCTCTCTCTCTCTCTCTCTCTCTCTCTCTCTCTCTCTCTCTTTCTCTCTCTGTTTTAGCGGCAGATGGAGTGCCAGTAAAGGATGGGGAACAGGTAAGCCTGACATGCAGGACTTTAACTATCACTCTTAATTCACACAGCTCAGCCACCCTGTTACACCCAATGGCTCCAGCAGTGGGGTGCTCACTATTCCACGAATGTTATCTTGATCCAAGATGGTGACCAACATCAACTTTAGCTCTCTACTACTGAAGCCATGAGTGCTACTGCATCTGCTTATAGAGTAGCTAGCTAGTGCACATGTTGCTGTTGGTTTGCTAACTTCCTCTACACTCAAAATGGCAGCTGTAGCTGGAAGGAGGACCAACCTCTGTGGTTGGCTCGTTGCTGTTGCTATGACGTCTGCTGCTTCTCTGTCACGCCTCAGTGCTGGCTCACTGTAGAACAGTAGGAGCATCACCCACCTCTCCTCCTCTCACTCCATCCCTCACTCCTCTCTTCTCAGATCCTTTCCACTCCACTTCTCCTTTCAAGTCCTCTCTCCTCTCCTTCCTTTTGAGATACTGTTACTAAAATGATCTTCAGCACTTCTTGGATGATTTTGTGGCAGGAGAAAGAGGACCATTTAAATTGAAACTGAATGTACTGTACTGTGGATTGATTATGTATTTCTCCTGACAAACTTGCCCTTCAAAAATGTAATAAAAAAAAGAGTGGGGGAGAGAGAGAGAGAAGAGAGAAACGGACAGACAGACAGACAGACAGACAGACAGACAGACAGACAGACAGACAGACAGACAGACAGACAGACAGACAGACAGACAGACAGACAGACAGACAGACAGACAGACAGACAGACAGACAGACAGACAGACAGACAGACAGACAGAGTGTAACAACAAGAGAGAGATCATGAGCGCTAGGTTTTCTGGAGACTGAACACATCTTTAAGGGGACATGGCACCCGTAGCGTCCTGCTGGTTCTAAGGCCCCGGCTCTGGTATTGTCAGGAGCAATCCAGCTGATACAGGACTCAGAGGTGGTGTGACAGACGCTGGTGCTTATCTAGACTGTCACCATCCCCCTTCTGTTAGACAGGGGGCTGAGGAGCAGGCTGTCTGCCTGTCTGTCTGTCTGTCTGTCTGTCTGCAGACACAGATCTCACCAGAGAGGACACTGACACCGCTACCATCAGCCAGCTTACATCAGTTATAACACACACACACACACACACACACACACACACACACACACACACACACACACACACACACACACACACACACACACACACACACACACACACACACACACACACACACACACACACACACACGGATTGCACGCACACACATAAACACATGTGCACACATTCATACACACACACACGCGCCTACACACTTGCACACAGACAGGTCTGTATCAGCCCCCCCCCCCCCCCCCCCCCCCCCCCCCCCCCAACCCCCACTGGCATGGATAGTGCCCAGTGTTTGGTGTGGCAGATGTAACCAGAAGAGAGAGAGAATCATTCAGTCATAACATATTCACTCTGCTATTCTATGGAACTGATCTGGCTTTCAACTCCTCCCTTCTCTCTGTCACTCTGGTCTTTGACTCTCCTCTCTATCTTTCTGTTCTTTGACTCTCCTCTCTATCTTTCTGTTCTTTGACTCTTCTCTCTATCTTTCTGGTCTTTGTCTCCTCTCTATCTTTCTGTTCTTTGACTCTCCTCTCTATCTTTCTGGTCTTTGACTCTTCTCCTCCCCTGTCTTCTGGGCTTTGACGTCTCTCCTCCTCTATCTTTCTGAGCTTTGTCTCCTCTCTATCTTTCTGGTCTTTGACTTTTCTCCTCCTCTGTCTTTCTGGGCTTTGACTTCTCTCCTCCTCTATCTGTCTGGGCTTTGACTCTCCTCCTCTATCTTTCTGGGCTTTGACTCCTCTCCTCCTCTATCTTTCTGGGCTTTGACTCCTCTCCTCCTCTATCTTTCTGGGCTTTGACTCCTCTCCTCCTCTATCTTTCTGGGCTTTGACTCCTCTCCTCCTCTATCTTTCTGGGCTTTGACTCTCCTCCTTTGTCTTTCTGGACTTTAACTCTCCTCCTCTATCTATCTGGGCTTTGACTCTCCTCCTCTATCTTTCTGGGCTTTGACTTCTCTCCTCCTCCTCTATCTTTCTGGTCTTTGTCTCCTCTATCTTTCTGGGCTTTGACTCCTCTCCTCCTCTATCTTTCTGGGCTTTGACTCCTCTCCTCTCTATCTTTCTGAGCTTTGCCTCTCCTCCTCTGTCTTTATGGTCTTTGTCTCCTCTCCTCCTCTATATTTCTGGTCTTTGTCTCCTCTCCTCTATCTTTCTGGTCTTTGTCTCCTCTCCTCCTCTATCTTTACGGTCTTTGCCTCTCCTCCTCTATCTTTCTGGTCTTTGTCTCCTCCTCTATCTTTATGGTCTTTGTCTCCTCTCCTCCTCTGTCTTTGCCTCTCCTCCTCTATCTTTATGGTCTTTGTCTCCTCTCCTCCTCTATCTTTATGGTCTTTGCCTCTCCTCCTCTATCTTTCTGGTCTTTGTCTCCTCTCCTCCTCTATCTTTCTGGTCTTTGTCTCCTCTCCTCCTCTATCTTTCTGGTCTTTGTCTCTCCTCCTCTATCTTTACGGTCTTTGCCTCTCCTCCTCTATCTTTCTGGTCTTTGTCTCCTCTCCTCCTCTATCTTTCTGGTCTCTGTCTCTCCTCTATCTTTCTGGTCTTTGTCTCCTCTCCTCCTCTATCTTTCTGGTCTTTGTCTCCTCTCCTCCTCTATCTTTCTGGTCTTTGTCTCTTCTCCTCCTCTATATTTCTGGTCTTTGTCTCCTCTCCTCCTCTATATTTCTGGTCTTTGTCTCCTCTCCTCCTCTATCTTTATTGTCTTTGTCTCCTCTCCTCCTCGATCTTTATGGTCTTTGTCTCCTCTCCTCCTCTATCTTTCTGTTTTTTGTCTCCTCTCCTCCTCTATCTTTCTGGTCTTTGTCTCTTCTCCTCCTCTATCTTTATGGTCTTTGCCTCTCCTCCTCTATCTTTATGGTCTTTGTCTCCTCTCCTCCTCTATCTTTCTGGTCTTTGTCTCTTCTCCTCCTCTATCTTTCTGGTCTTTGTCTCCTCTCCTCCTCTATCTTTCTGGTCTTTGTCTCTCCTCCTCTATCTTTATGGTCTTTGTTTCTCCTCCTCTATCTTTATGGTCTTTGTCTCTCCTCCTCTATCTTTACGGTCTTTGTCTCTCCTCCTCTATCTTTACGGTCTTTGCCTCTCCTCCTCTATCTTTACGGTCTTTGCCTCTCCTCCTCTATCTTTATGGTCTTTGCCTCTCCTCCTCTATCTTTCTGGTCTTTGTCTCCTCTCCTCCTCTGTCTTTTTGGTCTTTGTCTCTTCTCCTCCTCTATCTTTCTGGTCTTTGTCTCCTCTCCTCCTCTATTTTTCTGGTCTCTGTCTCTCCTCCTCTATCTTTCTGGTCTTTGCCTCTCCTCCTCTATCTTTCTGGTCTTTGTCTCCTCTCCTCCTCTATATTTCTGGTCTTTGTCTCCTCTCCTCCTCTATCTTTCTGGTCTTTGTCTCCTCTCCTCCTCTATATTTCTGAGCTTTGTCTCCTCTCCTCCTCTATTTTTCTGGTCTCTGTCTCTCCTCCTCTATCTTTCTGGTCTTTGTCTCCTCTCCTCCTCTATATTTCTGGTCTTTGTCTCCTCTCCTCCTCTATCTTTCTGGTCTTTGTCTCCTCTCCTCCTCTATATTTCTGGTCTTTGTCTCCTCTCCTCCTCTATCTTTCTGGTCTCTGTCTCTCTTCCTCTATCTTTCTGGCCTTTGAGTCTTCTCCTCTGTCTTTCTGGTAAACCTTATATTTGTCTCTTTGCGATCTTCTCCCTCTTTCCCTCTCCTATTCTTCTTTCCATTTCTGCATGTTGGTTATACTACTCTACCCCTGTCACTATAATTTCTCTCCTCCTCCTCTTTGTCTCCTCCCATTTCTTCCATGCATGTGTACGTCTTTCTCTCCTTCTCTCTTGTTCCTACTCTCTTACTCTTTCCTGCTCCTTCTTTCCCCATCCCTCTCTCCTCCTATTTTTCTCCTTCAGCATGGATTTTCAGACTTTTCATGGGAAGGAATCAATGTAAGTGTTGTGACATCATTCCTTCATCTACCTTTATTTCTCTATCTATTTGTTTTGATTTATTTGATTTAACTCACCTTAGGTAACCTACTACTTCGTCCCCTCACTTCCCCTCCCATCTAACTCTCTCTATACAGTATTGTTAACTCTCTCTCAATGTAGTAGTGCACTGTGCACTGTAGTGACCACAACAAACAACCAACCATTGTGAATGTGCACTATGTTTATACTGATTGCAGATTCTAAAAAACAACACTCCCCATAATGCACTTCAGCACTGTCAAGCAGGAAGTTGTTCGAACAACGACCTTGGGAAATGACGATTTTTTTGTCAAATGATGACATTGTTTCTTTTGACGCTGTATTAACCCAATATCTACCTAACTTCTCCTCTCACCTACCCTCTGAACTCTGTGCGCTTCTGTGGCACACATCTCTTCCTCCATCTCTCTATCATCCTCTTCCCTCGCTCCTCTAGCTGTCTATGGAAGACACCACGTCCATCCTGCCTCGTCTGAAGAGGAACAACTCCAATAACTATGGGATCGGTGCTCTGGCTAAGTCCTCACTGACAGGTGTGTCAGGTGTGTGTCTGTCCTGTAACTGGTAAACTGACCCCATGTCAGCTCCCGCCTGGACAGGCGCTGGAGCCAACATGGCCCCAGAGTGGGTTCCCCTGATTCACTTCCTCTCACCATAATGATAATACACGTCAATGGCTGACCCCCCAGTCATTGGTGGAATAGCACCTAAACCTAACGACAATCCTATAAAAAAATACACTACCCACAGTACATTGTTATGTGGCTTGTTGAGTTAACAAGAGGTGAGTGGGAGGTGTAGTTGTTTGTCTGTTAAGTGGTTGTGAGGCGTTGAACTACTCTAGTGTCTGTGTAATGTGTCTACTGTCTCTGAGTGTAGTCTGAGTTTGTGTCTGTGTGTTACAGTGTGTATAACTGTGTAATGTGTCTACTGTCTCTGAGTGTAGTCTGAGTTTGTGTCTGTGTGTTACAGTGTGTATAACTGTGTAATGTGTCTACTGTCTCTGAGTGTAGTCTGAGTTTGTGTCTACTGTCTCTGAGTGTAGTCTGAGTTTGTGTCTGTGTGTTACAGTGTGTATAACTGTGTAATGTGTCTACTGTCTCTGAGTGTAGTCTGAGTTTGTGTCTGTGTGTTACAGTGTGTATAACTGTGTAATGTGTCTACTGTCTCTGAGTGTAGTCTGAGTTTGTGTCTACTGTCTCTGAGTGTAGTCTGAGTTTGTGTCTACTGTCTCTGAGTGTAGTCTGAGTTTGTGTCTGTGTGTTACAGTGTGTACAACTGTGTAATGTGTCTACTGTCTCTGAGTATAGTCTGAGTTTGTGTCTGTGTGTTACAGTGTGTATAACTGTGTAATGTGTCTACTGTCTCTGAGTGTAGTCTGAGTTTGTGTCTGTTTGTTACAGTGTGTATAATTGTGTAATGTGCATTGTGCACTGCGCAGTGTGGTGCAGTTAGTAGTTTTGTACAGTTGTAATGTGCAGTGAAGTGTATTGGAATGTAGTGAACTGCTAACTCATCATATATTGACTTGGACACATGAATTACTGAGCAAAGCCATAATGTAACCAGCAGACAGAATACAGACCGTCATGGCGGAACATGATTTCTGAAGTAGAGTGTCTTCCGCAGTGCACTGTATGCATCAGCTGAGGATGTCTTAACAGACACTGCAGGGGGAGTGGGGTTTCTGCTTAGCCAGCGCAGGCAGCTTAGCAGAGGTGTGAAAGCTATCATGTCAACAAGCCAACCTCTCATTACTGACACCCCTCTGGCCATCTCACCTCAATTAACCTCCTCTGTCCCATGATGCACCTCTCCCAGAGCAGACGTATCCATTGGCTCCTCCCTGTCCCCCATCATCCTCCTCGGTTCCACGCGTCATCTTATCTACATTATAAGCATCTCCTCCCTATTCATTTAGCCATGAATCTAAAGCATGTTCATTAAGCCGCTCATTTAACTGCTCATCCAGAGGCCCTTATCAGCACCACCTAAATACTGACAGGATCAGACAGACCTAAATGTGGAATAATAACATAATATCTAATCTCTTTCCTTCCCCCTCTGTCTCCAACCTGATGCCTGTCTCCTAACTCCCCCAAACTCCACATTCACCCCTTAATATCCCTCCAACCCTCCCTTAATCCACTTTCACCCTTCTAACCCTCCCCAATACCCGCATCAATCCCTACATCCCTCTTCACTTCCCCCCCTCCCCAGGTGTGAATCGCTCCATGAAGGACAAGGTGACCAAGCCTACATCCATGGCCCAAGGCCGGATGGCACACATGATCGAGTGGCAGAACTGGGACATGTCTGTGGTGGGCCCGGGGGGCGTCTCCGTCCCACGCAAGTCCACGGCAGAGCAGGAGATGGAGAGACGGTTGGAGAGCGACGCCTACAGCGACCTCAGCGACGGGGAGAAGGAGGCTCGCTTCACCGCAGGTCAGAGGGGGAGGGGAATTTGTCACTGTGAGAGGAGACAGAAGCAATAGGAGTGGTTGATGCTGATTTATACAACCAGGGTGGTGTTCAGAGGAAACCCTCACAAAATGAAGCCTTTTGGAAAAAGGGTTCTCGTGTTGAACCCCACATCATAACCAGACTGTTTATAGGTCAGCTAATCGGCAGGGCAGAACACCAGCCAAATATGTCAACATTGGCCTAGGCAAAGCATAACCATAGATATTAAATAGACTACATATTAAATCTTTATTTAAATTAGCCATAGATATTAAATCATTAAGGCGCTGAGGGAAGGCAGCAGCCAACTGGGCCGTTACAATGACCCTGACTTACCCTCTGCACTCCAGGTATCCTGCAGCAGTTTGCCATCTCCCAGGCAACGCTCATGGCCTGGACCTCCATGGATGGAGAGAGCCTGAGGTCAGGGTCCAACCAGGGCAGTGTGGCCCACCTCAGCGAGGTTAACCAGGAGAGCATCACCAGCCGAGGTAAGGGACTACAAATATGGCCTCTAAACCAGCATGTATCAGCCGAGATAAGGGACTACAAATATGACCTCTAAACAACCATATGTCAGTTGAGGTAAAGGACTATAAATATGGCCTCTAAACGAGCATGTCAGTCGAGGTAAGGGACTACAAATATGACCTCTAAACAACCATATGTCAGTTGAGGTAAAGGACTATAAATATGGCCTCTAAATGAGCATGTCAGTCAAGGTAAGGGACTACAAATATGCTTGACAAACTACAGTAGCATCAATCAACTAGGGCAACCAAGTTTAAGGGATAGTTTAAGGAGCTAAATAGGACCCTGCACTGCGGAACCTTGTCTAGAATTTGCAGCCAAACACGTTTATGCATAGGCCTGAGATCAGGCAAAGCTGGAGTGTAGTGTGTGGGCTACATTATGCGTAAATTTGCTCAGTAACAAAGGCATCTTATTCCGTCTCAGCCTGGAGGGTTAACTCTGTGCTAATGTCAGATTCGCAAACACAGCCTGGGGGAATGCAAGACCAGGGATTTCAACTGTATAAATAGTCCACTTGGTCATTATTATTCCACATCGCTGTGCTGTCTGTTACAGTGCTCCTGTATTTCTCCTTCTCATGCAAAGAGGCGTTCAGACATGGAGACATGTTGAAATCATAATGTGGTTTTCTCCCTTTGGTTTGTTATTGAGAGATAACAAATGGCCTTGAAGCTGTGTGATGATCATTAGTTGAATCACAACTTCAGGCCAGTTATTTAATGTAATTGTACTGCTTGAAGTCAAATAACCGCAGAATGTTAGTATTAAACATGATTTTGGCTGTCTCTGGATGTATTTTGACAGTTTTGAGTCATCATTAAAGTGATATAATGTGAGGTTGCCGGCATGATGCTTGCTAACTCTTAGCACCGCCATATCAACTCAGCACACCTTGAGGCTCTTTTGTCAGATCATGTATATACACCATTCCTCTATTTGAAACTTGTTAGGCCAATGTCACAAAGACGTGTCTGCGAATAAGTGTGATTTACCTCATTCTTTTGTGTTTGACAGCCTTTTTGTACATAACGGCATTAGCAACACACAAACTGATATATTCTTCCATTTATTTTCCTCCTTCGCACAAAATGGCTACCATACTTCAAAAGTTTTAATGTTGTTATCAGTCAGTGGTGGATATTAGTCGCCTTGTTCATCCGTAACAAAACCAGATTGGAATATGAGATGGCAAAAACTACCATGACTCACCCTTATTCATATCAGCCGTGCTATTGGCTGAATTATATGTCATTTTAATGCAGGGCAGACAGACTCCCCAATGGCTATACAGAGTCATAATGTTGATGTATTAGACTAGTCGGTGTAGCTACAGTACACTTGGGGTCTGTCTGGGGATCGTTCAAGTAAAGTCATTTTCTCAATGATAAATTTGGGTCTGAGAGGGTTGGGGTGTCCCCCAGGGATATCACATGATTCCACTCGAGGTTTCCTCTTTCGGATAAAGGTTGATGTCAGCATTGTAGATTTATTTGCAGTTTGATGTCCATGAGGTCCAATGTAGTGCATCTGTCAAGGACAACCAAACGCTTATCCCGCCTCTTCACTCTTCTATTTTCTCGTTCTTTTCATCCTCTCAGACCAGATATTGCACCACTCTTCTGCGGACATGTGGCCCAACACCTATGTCGCCCAGGGCCTCTACTGCCTCTCCTCCTCTGACGCCTGGGAGCCAATCAGCAACGAGCCCTCCGGAGTGGCCTCTCCCGCTGCTGGCTCCTACGCGATGCAGCAGAGCGGGACTTCCTGTGATGGGTATGATGGGAACGCTTTGCTGCAGCAGCAGCAGCAGCAGCAGTTCAACCTACAGCATCAGAGTCAGCTCCAGCAGCTGCAGCAGCTACAACAGATACAGCACTACCAGCAACAGCAGCTCCTGTATCAGCAACAACAGGTGAGGAAAAACAACAGTCTAAAATGAGAGGAAAGCATTAACAATGTATTTCCATGGATAGACAATATTCATTCATGGCGTAGTCGGGCAGCTGACATTTAGTTTTTTAGTGGGTTTTTCTCTTTTTTTCTCTGGGGTATTTTGATCGAGACAAGAATACTGAATTCGGCCTTTGATATGGTAATATCGTCAGAGATTCATTATTGTATCTCGCTTCTTAGTACAACACAATTACCCTGTCCCTGTATCAGTGGTGAAGAGGAACCTCTACCTACCTACAGCTCCTCATTGTCTCGTCCTTCTCTCCACAGTCTCTGGAGCAAAGGCTGCACAGCACCAACCACTCGTTGCAAGCCACGCCCAACAGCACCATCCATAGCCTGGCCCCTGCCACCCACGCCCCATTGGTGGACCTGTGGGGGGCGGGCCAGACAGGATCCTATCACACTGATATTGGAGGCTACAACATAGGCGTGGCAGCGGTGGTGGAGGCAGCTCTGAATGTTCCGTCTGGGGATGAGGGGGCAGGGACAGAACATTCCCCTCTGCTGGAGCAGCATGAGGAGGAAGATGAACTGAAGGTGAGCTCATATCAGGTCACAGGGTTATCAGGGCCCAGTTTTTCAAAAGTTATCTGGACTTCGCCTATCGGATAGGATTAAATGCATAGAAATAAAATTAATAGAACGGAAGTCCACATTCAAGACAATGATTCATTCATTCTATTCATTATATTTCTATGCATTTAATCCAGATCGATGATTTTTGAAAACTGCAGAGAAGTATATCCTTGATGTTTTAATATACAGTACCAGTCAAAAGTTTGGACACACCTACTCATTCCAGGGGTTTTCTTTATTTGTACTATTTTCTACATTGTAGAATAATAGTGAAGACATCAAAATGATGAAATAACACATATGATATCATGAAGTAACCAAAAAAGTATTAAACAAATCAAAATATATTTTATATTTGTCACGCGCTGATCTTAGAGAGCCTTTTTTATTCTCTATTTGGTTAGGTCAGGGTGTGACTTGGGTGGGCAAATCTATGTTTCTATTTCTTTGTTGGCCTAGTATGGTTCCCAATCAGAGGCAGCTGTTTATCGTTGTCTCTGATTGGGGATCATACTTAGGGAGCCCTTTTTCCCACCTTCAGTTGTGGGATCTTGTTTGTGTGTCGTTGCTTTCTGCACTGCATATAGCTTTACGTTCATTTTTGTATTTTGTTGTTTTCCGGTGTCATTTTTAATAAAGAAAAATGTACGCCTACCACGCTGCACCTTGGTCTTCATCTAACGACGGACGTAACAGAAGATCCCACCACCAAAGGACCAAGCAGCGTGGCCAGGAGGAGCAGGGATCCTGGGCCCGGGAGAAAAGTGAGTGAAGGACATCATGGACATGGGAGGAGGTTATGGCAGGGGACAAGACCCTGCCATGGAAGCAGGCGGAGGCAGCGAGAGAGGAACGGCGACGAAACCAGGAATCAAGGAAATGACGGAAGCCCGAGAGGCAGCCTCAAAAACATTTTTGGAACATGGGGTGGCGAGCGGAGCAAAGGTGGGAACAAGAACCAACTCCCTGTAATTACGATGAGGAGTTGGTTACGGTTCAGATACCATGTTTTCCGGTTCTGCGCACCCTTAGCCCGGTGCGTTCTGTGCCTGCTTTCCGCACGTGTCGGGCTAAAGTGAGCATCCAGCCAGGACGGGTTGTGCCGGCTCAGCGCTCCTGGTCTCCAGTACGCCTCCTCGGTCCAGGATATCCTGCGCCGGCTCTACGCACTGTGTCGCCATTGCACCTTCACAGCCCAGTGCGTCCTGTGCCAGCGCCCCGCACTTGCCGGGCTAAAGTGAGCATCCAGCCAGGACGGGTTGTGCCAGCTCTACGCTCCAGACCTCCAGTGCGCCTCCACGGCCCAGTATATCCTGCGCCAGCTCTACGCAGGGTATCTCCAGTGCGCCTGCACAGCCCAGTGCGTCCTGTGTCAGTGCTCCGCACTTGCCGGGCTAAAGTGAGCATCCAGCCAGGACGGGTTGTGCCAGCTCTACGCTCCAGACCTCCAGTGTATCTCCCTGGTCCAGTATATCCTGTGCCAGCTCCATGCACCCGGCCTCCAGTGCGTGTCTCCAGCCTAGTACGTCCTGTGCCTGCTCCACGCACAAAGCCTCCAGTGGTGATCCATGGCCCGAAGCCTCCAGTGATGATCCATGGCACGAAGCCTCCAGTGATGATCCATGGCCCGAAGCCTCCAGTGATGATCCATGGCCCGAAGCCTCCAGTGATGATCCATGGCCCGGAGCTTGCAGTGATGATCCATGGCACGAAGCCTGCAGTGATGATCCATGGCACGAAGCCACCAGTGATGATCCGCGGTCCGGAGTCTCCAGCAACGGTCTGCAGTCCAGAGTCTCCAGCGACGGTCTGCAGTCCAGAGTCTCCAGCGACGGTCTGCAGTCCAGAGTCTACAGCGACAGTCTGCAGTCTAGAGCCTCCAGCAGGGGTTCCCAGTCCAGAGCCGCCTGCGAGGGTCCCCAGTCCGGAGCCTCCAGTGACGGTCCCCAGTCAGGAGCCTGCAGTGACGGTCCCCAGTCCGGGGCCTCCAGCGACGGTCCCCAGTCCGGAGCCTCCAGCGAGGGCGCCCAGGCCGGAGCTTCCGGCGACGATCAGTGGTTCGTTTCCTCCAGCAGTGATCTACGGTCCGGGTCCGCGACGACGATCTACGGTCCGGAGTCCGCGACGACGATCTACGGTCCGGAGTCCGCGACAACGATCTACGGTCCGGAGTCCGCGACAACGATCTACGGTCCGGAGTCCCTGGCAACGATCCCCGCACCAGAGGCGCCACCGAAGTGGGGGGAGCCTCAAGGGGGGGGGGGGGGTACTGTCACGCCCTGACCTTAGAGAGCCTTTTTTTATTCTCTATTTGGTTAGGTCAGGGTGTGACTTGGGTGGGCAAATCTATGTTTCTATTTCTTTGTTGGCCTAGTATGGTTCCCAATCAGAGGCAGCTGTTTATCGTTGTCTCTGATTGGGGATCATACTTAGGCAGCCCTTTTACCCACCTTCAGTTGTGGGATCTTGTTTGTGTGTCGTTGCTTTCTGCACTGCATATAGCTTTATGTTCGTTTTTGTATTTTGTTGTTTTTCTGTGTCATTTTTAATAAAGAAAAATGTACGCCTACCACTCTGCACCTTGGTCTTCATCTAACGACGGACGTAACAATATTTCAGATTCTTCAAAGTAGCCACCTTTTGCCTTGATGACAGCTTTGCACACTCTTGGCATTCTCTCACCAGCTTCATGAGGTAGTCACCTGGAACGCGTTTCAATTAACAGGTGTGCCTTGTTAAAAGTTCATTTGTGGAAATTCCTTCTTAATGCATTTGAGCCAATCAGTTGTGTTGTGACAAGGTAGGGTGGGTATACAGAAGATAGCCCTATCTGGTAAAAGGCCAAGTCCATATTATGGAGAGAAAAGCTCAAATAAGCAAAAAGAAATTACAGTCAATCATTCCTATAAATATGGTCAGTCAATTCGGAAAATTTCAAGAAATTTGAAAGTTTCATCAAGTGCAGCCGCAAAAACCATAAAGCGCTATGATGAAATTGGCTCTCATGAGGACCGCCACAGGAAAGCAAGACTCAGTTACCTCTGCTGCAGAGGATAAGTTCATTAGAGTTACCAGCATCAGAAATTGCATCCCAA